>NC_092040.1:52193886-52497815 GCF_003086295.3 Arachis hypogaea
AAGAATGGGAGTTAAATGCCCAAACTGGCACAAAGGCTGGCGTTTAACTCCAAGAGAAGTCTCTACACGAAAATGCTTCAATGCTCAGCCCAAACACACACCAAGTGGGCCCGGAAGTGGATTTTTATGTAATTTACTCATCTTTGTAAACCCTAGACTACTAGTTCTCTACAAATAGGACCTTTTACTATTGTATTTTCATCTTGGTAGCTATCTTTGAGTAGATTTATGCTATCTTAGATCATGAGGCTGGCCTCATGGCCATGCTTAGACCTTGTTCTTATGTATTTTCAACGGTGGAGTTTCTACACACCATAGATTAAGGTGTGGAGCTCTGCTGTATCTCGAGTATTAATGCAATTACTATTGTTCTTCTATTCAATTCAGCTTATTCTTGTTCTAAGATATCACTTATTCCTCAACTTGATGAATGTGATGATCCGTGACACTCATCATCATTATCACCTATGAACGTGTGCCTGACAACCACCTCCGTTCTACCTTAGATTGAGTGGATATCTCTTGGATCCCTTAATCGGAATCTTCGTGGTATAAGCTAGAATTGATGGCGGCATTCAAGAGAATCCGAAAGGTCTAAACCTTGTCTGTGGTATTCTGAGTAGGATTCAAGAATTGAATGACTGTGATGAGCTTCAAACTCACGATTGTGGGGCGTTAGTGACAGACGCAAAAGAATCACTGGATTCTATTCCGACATGATCGAGAACCGACAGCTGAATAGCCATGCTGTGACAGAGCGCGTTGAACATTTTCACTGAGAGGACGGGACTGTAGCCACTGACAATGGTGATGCCCAACATACAGCTTGCCATGGAAAGGAGTAAGAAGGATTGGATGAAGACAGTAGGAAAGCAGAGAGACGAAAGGGACAAAGCATCTCCATACGCTTATCTGAAATTCTCACCAATGAATTACATTAGTATCTCTATCTTTATTTTATGCTTTATTCATAAATCATTCATAGCCATTTGAATCTGCCTGACTGAGATTTACAAGATGACCATAGCTTGATTCATACCAACAATCTCCGTGGGATCGACCCTTACTCGCGTAGGGTTTATTACTTGGACGACCCAGTGTACTTGCTGGTTAGTTGTGCGAAGTTGTGATAAAGAGTTGAGATTGCAATTGAGCGTACCATGTTGATGGCGCCATTGATGATCACAATTTGGTGCACCATGCGTGCACGCATCGCTTGTGCACACGCACGGATCGCTGAATCTTCCAAACTTCATTTCTTCATGGTTTCTCTTCTTTTGCATGCTCTTTTTCTCACTTCTTCAACCCATACTTGCCTTGAAAATCTGAAATCGCTTAGCAAATACATCAAGGCATTAAATGAGATTAAAGTGAATAAAATTTAGCAATTAAAAGGCCTAAAAAGCATGTTTTCACTTTCAAGCACAATTTAGGAAGAAATCATGAAACTATGCTATTTCATTGAATAAGTGTAGGAAAAGTTGATAAAATTCACCCAATTAGAGCAAATAAATACCATAAAATGTGGATTTATCACATCCCCACACTTAAACAATAGCATGTCCTCATGCTATACTCAAGAAGGAAACAAGGGATATTATATTTATTCAATGCAAGTAAACTACCTACATGCAATCTATCTACATGTATGCAACTATTTGGTCAAAATAAATCAATTTCCAAGATTACACATATAATCACAAGGGATAAGGAAATCTAAATCAAGTAAAATCCATAATTGATTAGAGTCATTGAAAAGCATTTACAAACTTGCAAGAAAGGAGATATTAAGCAATTAAACCCTCACCGGATGTGGATCCGCTCTAATCACTCAAGTATATAGGGTCAATTCACTCATTTCTCCTTTAATCAAGTTTTCTAAGATTTATTTTTTATCTAACAATCAACCTTTATTCAATGTATGCATAAAAATATCATGAGGACTTTTCATAGGTTGTAATGGGGTTAGGGTAAAGGTAAGGATTCATATGGTCAAGTGAGCTTGAAATTTGTATCTTTGACTAGACAAAGCTCTCACCAAACACATATAACAACCTATAAAATTCTAATACAATACCTAGCTACCCATTCATCACTTTTATTACACACTCATGCATTTTATTTTTAACCACAACTCATATGCATTGTTATTGTTACTTTACTTCGGGGCATTTTGTCCCCTTTTTATTGCTTTCTTTTTCTCTTTTTTTTTTTCTTTTTCTAAATATTTTTTTTCAAACTAAAATATATACATGAAAGTGTCAATGCATATGGTTTAAGCATTTGATGCATGAGTATGCACGCGATTCCCAAGATTTTCAACAAAAATACAAAAATCCACTTTTACCTCAACCAAAGTTCCCAAACTTCCCCACACTTGAATCATACACACTCTCACTAACCTAAGCTAATCAAAGATCCAAATAAAGGACATTTATTGTTTTTCACTTTAAGGCTAGTAATGTGCTAAAATTAAAAACAAAATGGGATTGAAATAGGCTCAAAGTTGGTTAACAGAGGGAGATAAAAGGGTAGGCTGTTTGGGTAAGTGAGCTAATTGAAATGAAGGCCTTAATCATATAAATGTATATATACATCAAATAATGGACATAAAGAATCAAACAAATCAAAGATTGCAATCATAAAAAGAGAATAACACACAAGAATGAAAATAGTGGTTAATATGATGTAACCACACAATTAAGCTCAAAACTCACATGCTTATGTGTTCTTAGCTCAAAAACATGTTTCACAATATATTTCAAGCAAGTTTCAATCAAACAAATACCAACTCAAATTAATTAGGATGTCAGTGCCCTATCAAGAATGTTTTTCTTGGAAAATTTCATTAAATTAACTAAGCTTATGATGAATCCATATTTGACGATATATTTTAGTTTGATTTGAGTGAATTTCATCACATAAACCCACATTTATTCACGTAAATAGCATGCTTTTGTGTTTTCTCTCTAAATTGTGCCTAATTATGAAAACATGCTATTTTGAGCTTAAATTAGTGATTTTAATCCCACTTTTATGTTATTCGATGCCATGACATGTTTGTTGAGTGATTTTTGGTTCTAGAGGCAAGTTTGGCAAGGCAAAAGTGGAACAAAGCATGTACAAAGGGAGAAAGCATAAAGAAAACAAAGGAGAAGCACACATTGGAGTGTGCGTGTGCCCAAACCACTGTGCGTACGCACAAGAACCACAAAGCCATGTGTGCGTACGCACAACATCCCGTGCGTACGCACAAGAAGAAAATCAACATGTGTGCATACGCACACGTTGCAGCATGTGACTCACTTAATGGAAATCGCTGGGGGAGATTTCTGGGCATCTAGAGCCTAGTTTTTGGACTTTTTGAAGCTGATTCTTCCTATATCTAAGAGGGCCTCACTCCATGTGAAGGGTGGGGGAGAAATTAGGGCTAGTTTAGCATTATGTAGGTTGTTTTATAAAGAGAGAAGCTCTCCCTTCTCTCTAGAACCTAGGATTTTTAGTTTTATTTTATTGTAATTTCTACTTTTAATTCTTGTTTTCATCTAGTTTCTTCTATCTTTCTTTATTCTATTGTCTTAATTTCTTTAGTTTATCTTGTTAATTTCGCATTTTAGTTACTTTTTATGTTTATGAACACTCTTTGTTAATTTTACTTTCAATTAATGCAATTTATGTTTTATGTTCATTTATTGCTTTCTTTAGTTGTTGTTATGATTTTCTTGCTTTTGGTAGTTAGAATTCATTTTTGATGCATTTTAATATTATTTTATTTTCATGCACACAAAGTGTTTAATGAGATTCTTGGCTTAGTTTTTACATAGTTTTTCTCCACTCTTGACTTGAAATTGATGACTTTGGTGATCCTTGAGTTATTGATGTCCATTCTTGTTTGATACATTAGAGTAGTTAGTTGATTTGGTCTCCCTTGACACTATGTGACCCCTTAGTGTTGACATAGGACTTAGGGATTGGAATCAACTATGCCTATTTGACTTATCTTCGATGTAAGGTTAACTAAGTAGGATTAACTCTTCATAATCATCATATGTTTGTGGTCAATATATAGGATAGGTAACCTTAGCTCTTAATTACTTGCCAAGAGGTTTTCTTGCAATTGATGTTTCCTTTCCTTGCATTTTATTGTTTTGACTTTATTGCTTTGACTTTTACTTTCTTGCATTTTTAATTTTCACACTCTTGGTTGAGAAATTGGGTGTTTGGGTGGAATTGAGTTGTGGATGTCCATTCCGCATAGTGTGGGAATGGCTAATTTGTTTGGTTTCCATTGACGCTAGTCTTTCGCTAAGTAATTAGTGAGTTGATTATGACTTATGGATTGAGATCAATTATACCCTTTTGACTAATTCTCAAGGAGGATTGACTAATTTGGATTGATCCCAAACAACTGTCATGTTTGTGGTCCATAACTAGGATAGGAATTCCAAATTCTCCAATTCTCATCAAGAGCCCCTTTTTAGCACTTAGTTTCCATTTCCATTGCATTAATTGCTTTCCTTTTAATTCCTTGCATGCTCATTTAATTTATTGCCATTTACATTCCTTGCATCTTTTGCATTTACAATTCCCCATGCTCTCTCTCATAGCCAATGATTGACACTTAATTGCAGCTCCGAGGAAAGACAACCCGAGGTTTAATTACTCTCGGTTATTTTTATTTGAATTTAATATTTGATTAATGCTCAATTGTTGGGTCTGGACTATACTTGCAACGGACAAATTCTACTTTTAGTGTGAAAATCCCAACCTATGCTCTTGGTCATCGTCAAATTTTGGCACCGTTGCCGGGGAGTTGCAATGGTTTTGTTATTGGCTATTGTAAATATGTTAACATGTAAATAAAATGTTTCTTCTTTGCTAGTATGTGAATATCTTGCTTTTTGTTTGCTATTGTGATTATATTGATATTGTGAATATGTTTCTCTTGTTTGCTTTTTGTTTTTCTTGTGGGAGCTCATGGCTTGTTGGACACTCCATCCAAACTTGGTGCAATCAATTGGGAATTGTGGAGATTCTAACATTGTTGGAAGCTCCATGATAAATATAAGCACAAGATCAAAGCTCCCCATAAGTCTAACTTAAAGACAATAAATGAAAGTACTAGGTGAGAGACACCCTACCATGGTAACACCTTTTTAACCCTCTCTTTGTACATAGTTTCATTTTATTGCATTTTGTCTCTTGTAAATAGCTTAGGTTTAGTTTAATTTCAAGCTTAATTTGCTTAGATTTTAGTTTTGATTATGTGTTTTTGATGAATAATATGTCTTGGGGTTGAAAATGCTATTTTGGACATTAAGTTTAGTGCCTTAGAGCACTAAATATTTTTGGGAAAAATAGAGCATTTGCCTGCGCACTGATGCCAGGGCATTTTGGCCAGTTTTACTGACCTTTTCTTTACTGTTTTTAAGGTAGTTTCATGCATTTTCTTAGGAAATAAGCTAGTTTTGGGTAGATATTCACTTACATCTTGATTCAAGCAAACATTGTGAATTTTGAATGATTTTATGAGAATTATGCATAAATTGAATGATAAATTGGATGATGCATGATCCCATGATTAAGAGCAAGACTTTGATGCACTTTGTTTGATTGATTTCAGGCCAAAAGAAGAAGAGAAGAGCCACGTTAGTGGCTACGTTAGTTACACTAACGTGGGCACTAACGTGGAAGGAAGGAAAGCCACAACGTTAGTGAGAAAAGTTAGTGGCATTAACTTTGAAGAAAGGAAATGGAGCCAACGATAGTGACACTTAACATTATCACTAACGTTGGACCAAGCTCATGAGTGGCCACGTTAGAGTCCACGTTAACCTAGTTAACGTGGCCTCTAACGTTAAGAAGGAAGGGGGGAAGCCAACGTTAGTGACACTCAACATTGTCACTAACGTTGGCCAAAGCACATTAAGCCACGTTAACTCCCACGTTAACCTAGTTAACGTGGAAGCTAACGTGAAGGAACAAAGTGGTCGACAACGTTAGTGACACCCAACATTGTCACTAACGTTGGAAGCAACCACACAACCCCCCAAGGAGCCACGTTAACTTCCACGTTAACTTAGTTAACGTGGAGGCTAACGTGTGAAAAAAGAAGGTGCTCGCCAACATTAGTGACACCCAACATTGTCACTAACGTTGGAAGGAGCCACACATGCCACCATGAGCCATGTTAACTCCCACATTAACTTAGTTAACGTAGTTAACGTGGAAGTTAACGTGGTACCTGACAGCCTAACCATGCCTTCTTCAAACACGCATAACTTGAGCCACACAACTCCAAATGAGGTGATTCCAGTGGTATTGGAAAGTAGGATTCCAGAGCTTTCCAAGCATATATGGAACTACATGGTTGACACTAAATTTGAGGGAGAAAACCTGCCCCGAAAGTTCAATGATGAACATGGTATCAACCTGTATTAAGGTCAACTGACCTCTTCACCTTCCAAGAAGTGTAACTCGAATTGTAGAGCTCCAAATGATGCGCTTCTAATAGAATTGGAAAGTAGACATCCAGAGCTTTCCAAAAATGTATAATAGTATGGGGTGAACACTAAGTTTGAGCTTCAGAAACTGGCAATAATGAAGCTCTGATCGCTAGCGTTATTGGCAATCAACATTTCCAGTAACGTTGGCATATATGCCAGCGACCATGTCTACTTCAAAGGAGCATAACTTGAGCTACAGAGGTCCAATTGAGATGATTCCAGTTGCGTTAGAAAGCTGACATTCAGAGCTTTCCAACGATGTATAATACTCTATAGTGGGCATGAAATTGGAGCACAAACAAGAGGCATCTTTTAAAGCCCCAAAAACACCAACTGGGCAGCAAGTGCAACGTTAGCCACAATAACTTTAGCACTAACGCCACACTTATAGCATTAGTGTGGCTAACTTTAGCACTAAATTTGGCACCTGGACCTCAACTTGACCCACTTCTCTCTCAAGTCCACTTCAAAGCTCAAGCAAGCAAGCCCACAATTGTCAACCAATCAAGACCACAAGAAGCATCTAGAATAGGAATTTTCATTTTATTGTAATTTGTTTTTAATTTCATTTTTGGTAATTTAGAGAGCCTATATAAAGGCCTTAGTTTTTACATTCAAGTCATTCTGGATTCTGGAGAATTGAAGGAAGGGGGAGTGGGTCTTCGGACCCCTCCCCTCCACCACTCTTCTTCCTTTTCTCTTCTTTTCTTCCTTAGGAGTAGTTTTATTTTAGTTGTAATTTTCATTTATGAATTTTGAAGTTTTAATTTTAGTTTTAATCTTCATCTTTACTTTCTGCACTTTTCTTCTTTTCTATTTTGGTAGAGCAATGGATTAAGTGTAGTTCTTATTCTTATTCTTCTATCTTTTCTCTTGATTTTACTTGAAAGCTTTCGATCTTCATCCAATTGGGTAGTTATCTTGGAAAAGAAGCTATTCATACTTGGATCTCTTTTGAACCTTGAAAGAGGAATGAAGGGATCAAGCTAGAAATGCTTTCTCATGCTGGACCAAATTGGGTTTGGATGGATATGTGACTATAATCCTCTCAACACTTGATTTGGGAAATGCATGTGGTATAATCAGTGACCATACTTCATCTCTTCTCATGAGCAATTGACCAAGGAATTGGCTATTGATCAAGATTTGAGAGATTGAATTACAAGAAATTGTAATTCAATCACTTAAGATTGCCAAGGAAATCAATGAGTGCATTGATTGAGGAAGAGATGAGAATGAACTTGATCCAGAGGATTGCAATATCTCTCGATCCCAATGTTCATTTTATTTTTAGTTCTTACATTTACTTTTCTTGCCATTTTACTTTTCTGCACTTTATTGCTTCCTTTACTTTTCTGTCAATTTACAATTCATGCTGCTCCTCATCCAAATCTGAATCGTCTAACTAGGATAATCAATTAACCATTGATTGCTTAATCCGTTAATCTCTATGGGATTCGACCTCACTCTATTGTGAGTTTTACTTGACGACAATTCGGTACACTTGCCAAATGGAGATTTGTTGAGAGACAAGTTTTCCGTGCATCACGCACACACCTGTGCGTTCGCACACAACCCCAATTTTTGCATTCTATGCCCTCGCACCCCTCTGTGCGTGCGCACACCAGCTTGCACCCCTTCTGGTGGGAGCATTCGCATGACTTGTGCATCCGCACCCTCTCTTTTTGCCTCTGTTCGTGCGCACAGAACTGTGTGCATACGCACAGAAGGGGTGACAGCTGGCAATATTGACGCTTCATTCTCTAAAAAAAAAAGTGTTATGTGCGTGTGCACATGCTTGTGCGCACGCACACTTCTTGATCTCCTCTCTATTCAGAGCACCCGCACACACTTGTGCGTCCGCTCACCCTCCATTTCTTTACCCGCTGTGCATGCGCACACTTTTGTGCGTGCGCACACTTTTGTGCGTGCGCACACTTTTGCGCGTGCGCACACTTCTTAATTCCTCTTCTTCTCGGAGGGCTCGCACATAGTGTGCGCTCGTACACCTTCCCCTTTTCCACCTAGTGTGCGTACGCACACATACTTGTGCATACGCACGCCCCTGTTTTCTCACCTTTACACCTCCTTTCTTCTCTTTTCTCTACTTCTGCTCTTCTTCTTTCTTCCACCCCTCTTTTCTCTTACTTTTGCCCTCTTTTCTACTTGTTTTACTTTGTTTTGTTTGCATTTTATTTTTATTTTGGTAATTATATTAGTTTTAGTTTACTTGTTGATAACTAAATAAATTACAAGTGTTTGCTTGATGTTTATTTGGTTGCTTCGTGCTTGAATTTTGATTTAATGAATATGTGTGGTGCACGAAATTGTGATCTCAATGGCACCAACATCTTGGTACGCACAATTGTAATCTCAACTCTTTTTCACAACTACACACAACTAACCAGCAAGTGCATTGGGTCGTCCAAGTAATAAACCTTACGTGAGTAAGGGTCGATCCCACGGAGATTGTCGGCTTGAAGGAAGCTATGGTCATCTTGTAAATCTCAGTCAGGCGGATTCAAATGGTTATGGAGTTTTAATAATTTAAAAGATAAATAAACATAAAATAAAGATAGAGATACTTATGTAATTCATTGGTGGGAATTTCAGATAAGCGTATGGAGATGCGTTGCTCCTTCTGAATCTCTGCTTTCCTACTGCCTTCATCTAATCCTTCAGACTCCTTTCTATGCCAAGCTGTATGTTGGGTGTCACCGTTGTCAATAGCTACTTCCCTTCCTCTCAGTGAAAATGGTCCTCTACGGTCTCTGTACGGCTAATCAACTGTCAAATTTCTCGTTTCGGATGAAAAATACCATGCACAGATATCGTATGGCTAATCAGCTGTTGGTTCTCGATCGTGTAGGAATAGGATTTACTATCCTTTTGCGTCTGTCACCACGCCCTACAGTCACGAGTTTGAAGCTCGTCACAGTCATCCCATCCCAGATCCTACTCGGAATACCACAGGCAAGGTTTTGACTTTCCGGATCTCAGGAATGCTGCCAATGGATTCTAGCCTATACCACGAAGATTCTAATCTCGGATTTAGATGCCCCAATGTCAGAGGGGAGTCGATGTGAATCGTTGACTAGAAACCCAAGAGATATACATTCAAGCTTGTTTTCATGTAGAACGGAAGTGGTTGTCAATCACGCGTTCATAAGTGAGAATGTTGATGAGTGTCACATAATCATCACATTCATCATGTTCTTGTGTGCGAATGAATATCTTAGAATAAGGATAAGCATGAATTGAATAGAAGAACAGTAGTATTTTGCATTAATACTCGAGGAACATCTGAGCTCCACACCTCAATCTATGGTGTGTAGAAAAGCCACCGTTGAAAATACATAAGTGATGAAGGTCCAGGCATGGCTGAATGCCCCACCCCCAAAACATGATCAAGAGATCAAAAGATGATCAAAAGATGGTCCCTAGTACAATAGTAAAAAGTTATATTTATACTAAACTAGTTACTAGGGTTACAGAAATAAGTAAATGATGCATAAATCCACTTTCAGGTTCACTTGGTGTGTGCTTGGGCTGAGCATTGAAGCTTTCACGTGTAGAGGTCTTCCTTGGAGTTAAACGCCAGTTTGTAACTTGTTTATGGCGTTTAACGCCAGAATAGGGCAGAAAGCTGGCTTTGAACGCCAGTTTGCGTCATCTAAACTCGGGCAAAGTATGGACTATTATATTTTGTTGGAAAGCCCTGGATGTCTAATTTTCAACACAGTTGAGAACGTGCCATTTGGGTTTCTGTAGCTCTAAAATTCCATTTCGAGTACAGGAAGGTCAGAATCCAACAGCATCAGCAGTCCTTTTTCAGCCTCTGAATCAGATTTTTGCTCAGGTCCCTCAATTTCAGCTAGAAAATACTTGAAATCACAGAAAACCATACAAACTCATAGTAAAGCCCAGAAATGTGAATTTTGCTTAAAAACTAATAAAAATATACTAAAAAGTAGCTAGATCATACTAAAAACTATGTAAAAACAATGCCAAAAAGCGTATAAATTATCCGCTCATCACAACACCAAACTTAAATTGTTGCTTGTCCCCAAGCAACTGAAAACAAATTAGGAAAAAAGAAGAGAATATACAATGAATCCCACAGTATCAATGAAACTTAGTCCCAATTAGATGAGCGGGGCTAGTAGCTTTTTGCTTCTGAACAGTTTTGGCATCTCACTTTATCCTTTGAAATTCAGAATGATTGGCATCTATAGGAACTCAGAATTTCAGATAGTGTTATTGATTCTCCTTGTTCAGTACGTTGATTCTTGAACACAGCTACTTTATGAGTCTTGGCCGTGGCCCTAAGCACTTTGTTTTCCAGTATTACCACCGGATACATAAATGCCACAGACACATAACTGGGTGAACCTTTTCAGATTGTGACCCAGCTTTGCTAAAGTCCCCAGTTAGAGGTGTCCAGAGTTCTTAAGCACACTCTTTTTGCTTTGGATCACGACTTTAACCACTCAGTCTCAAGCTTTTCACTTGGACCTTCATGACACAAGCACATGGTTAGGGACAGCTTGATTTAGCCGCTTAGGCCTGGATTTTATTTCCTTGGGCCCTCCTATCCATTAATGCTCAAAGCCTTGGATCCTTTTACCCTTGCCTTTTGGTTTTAAGGGCTATTGGCTTTTTCTGCTTGCTTTTTCTTTTTCTCATTTTTTTCGCCACCTTTTTTTTCTGCAAGCTTTCTTATTCACTGCTTTTTCTTGCTTCAAGAATCAATCTCATGATTTTTTAGATTATCAATAACATTTCTCTTTGTTCATCATTCTTTCAAGAGCCAACAATTTTAACATTCATAAACTTCACTATAAAAAATATGCACTGTTCAAGCATTCATTCAGAAAACAAAAAGTATTGCCACCACATCAAAATAATTAAACTAATTTCAAGATAAAATTTGAGGTTCAAGTACTTCTTGTTCTTTTGTAATTAAGCACATTTTTCATTTAAGAGAGGTGAAGGATTCATGGAATTATTCATAGCCTTAAGACATAGACACTAGAAATTAATGATCATGTAATGAAGACACAAACATAGATAGCACATAAAGCATAAAATCGAGAAACAGAAAAAATAAGAACAAGAAAATTAAAGAACGGGTCCACCTTAGTGATGGCGGCTAGTTCTTCCTCTTGAAGATCCAATGGAACGCTTGAGCTCCTCTATGTCTCTTCCTTGCCTTTGTTGCTCCATCCTTAGTGCTTTTGGTGCTGCTATCCTTAGTTGCTCCCAATAGTTATGTGGAGGAAAATGTATCCCTTGATGTATCTTAGGGATTTCTTGATGAGGGACTTCCTCATGCTCTTGTTGAGGTCCATGAGTGGGCTCTCTTATTTGCTCCATCCTCTTTTTAATGATGGGCTTGTCCTCTTCAATGAGGGTGTTTCCTCTATGACAATTCTAGCTGAATTGCATAGGGATCACCTTTTTCTTGGCCATAACTTATAGAAGTGGTCTTGATGGACCTTTGAGATGAATCTCTTCATCTTCCATGACTCAGAGGTGGAAGCTTTTGCCTTCCCTTTCCTCTTTCTAGAGGTTTCTCCGGCCTTAGGTGCCATAAATGGTTATGGAAAAACAAAAAGCAATGCTTTTACCACACCAAACTTAAAATGTTTGCTCGTCCTCGAGCAAAAAAAGAAAGAAAGAAGGGGAAGAAGAAGAGAATGGAGGAGATGGAGGGAGAGAATGAATTTGGCCAAAGGGGTATAAGGTGTTTTGGGTAGAGTGTTATAGAGATGTGTGAGGGGGAGAGAGAGAGAGGTGGGGTTTATAGGGAAAGAGATGGAGAGTGGCTAAATGGAATTGGGTGGGTTTGGGAGGGAAAAGTGTTTGAATTTGAAAGTGAGGTAGGTGGGGTTTTTGGGGAAGAGATATGGAGGTGATTGGTGAAGAGAATATAGGGAAGAGGATAAGATTTGATTGGTGAGTGGTATTTGGGGAAGAATGTTGTGGAAGGGTAGGTGGGGATCCTGTGGGTTCCACAGATCCTGAGGGGTCAATGATTTATCATCCCTGCTCCTGTTAGGCATGTAAACGCCCTTACAGTGCAATCCTGGCATTTAATACCAGATTGTTGCTTGTTTTTGGTGTTAAACGCCAGCTTTTATTCCTTTCCTGGCGTAAAACGCCAAGCTGCAACTTGTTTCTGGCATTTAACGCCAGCTTGTTGCTTCTTTCTGGCGTTTAACGCCAGTCTGGTGCTTCTTTCTGGCATTTAACACCCAGAATGGTGCTAGACTGGGCGTTAAACGCCCATTCTGCTTCCCTTACTGGCGTTTAAACGCCAGTATGTCTCTCCTCTAGGGTGTGCTATTTTTAATGTTGTTTTTTATTTTTCTATAATTTTGCAGTAGTTTTTGTGACTCCACATTATCATCAACCTAAAAAAAAGAAATAACATAGAAAATATAAATTGGGTTGCCTCCCAACAAGCGCTTTTTTAATGTCAATAGCTTGACAGTAGGCTCTCATGGAGCCTCACAGATATTCAGAGCATTGTTGGAACCTCCCAAAACCAAACTTAGAGTTTGAATGTGGGGGTTTGATGAGCGGATAATTTATACGCTTTTTGGCATTGTTTTTAGGTAGTTTTTAGTAAGTTCAAGCTACTTTTAGGGATGTTTTCATTAGTTTTTATGTTAAATTCACATTTCTCGACTTTACTATGAGTTTGTGAATTTTTCTGTAATTTCAGGTAATTTCTAGCTGAAATTGAGGGACTTGAGCAAAACTCTGAAAAAGGCTGACAAAAGGACTGCTGATGCTGTTGGAATCTGACCTCCCTACACTCAAAATGGATTTTCTGGAGCTACAGAACTCCAAATGGCTGCTCTCATCGGTGTTGGAAAGTAGACATCCAGAGCTTTCCAGCAATATATAATAGTTTATACTTTATTCGGGAATTGACGACGTAAAGTGGCGCTCAACGCCAAGTACATGCTGCTGTCTGGAGTCAAACGCCAGAAACACGTCACGACCCGGAGTTGAACGCCAGAAACATGCTATAACTCGGTGTTCAACTCCAAAAGAAGCCTCAGCTCGTGGATACATCAAGCTCAGCCCAAACACACACCAAGTGGGCCCCGAAAGTGGATTTATGCATCAATTACTTACTCTTGTAAACCCTAGTAGCTAGTTTATTATAAATAGAACTTTTTACTAGTGTATTAGACATCTTTTGATCACTTTAGATCTTAGGATCATCTTGGGACGATTAGTTCTTAGATCATGGGGGCTGGCCTCTCGGCCATGCCTGAACCTTTCACTTATGTATTTTCAACGGTGGAGTTTCTACACACCATAGATTAAGGGTGTGGAGCTCTGCTGTACCTCAAGTTTCAATGCAAGTACTACTATTTTCTATTTAATTCTCCTTATTCTTATTCCAAGATATACGTTGCACTTCAACTTGATGAATGTGATGATCCGTGACACTCATCATCATTCTCACCTATGAACGCGCGTGACTGACAACCACTTCCGTTCTACCTTAGGCCGGGCGCATATCTCTTAGATTCCCCAACGGAATCTTCATGGTATAAGCTAGATAGATGGCGGCATTCATGGGAATCCAGAAAGTATAACCATGTCTGTGGTATTCCGAGTAGGATTCCGGGAATCCGGATAGTCTAACCTTGTCTGTGGTATTCCGAGTAGGATTCTGGGATTGAATGACTGTGACGAGCTTCAAACTCCTGAAGGCTGGGCGTTAGTGACAGACGCAAAAGAATCAAGGGATTCTATTCCAACCTGATTGAGAACCGACAGATGATTAGCCGTGCTGTGACAGAGCATAGGACCATTTTCACTGAGAGGATGGGATGTAGCCATTGACAACGGTGATGCCCTACATACAGCTTGCCATGGAAAGGAGTAAGAAGAATTGGATGAATGTAATATGAAAGTAGAGATTCAAGAGGAGCACAGCATCTCCATACGCCTATCTGAAATTCCCACTATTGATCTACATAAGTATTTCTATCCTATTTTATTTTCTGTTTATTATTAATTTTTGAACTTATCCATAATCAATTATTATCCGCCTGACTGCGATTTACAAGGTGACCATAGCTTGCTTCATACCAACAATCTCTGTGGGATCGACCCTTACTCACGTAAGGTATTACTTGGATGACCCAGTACACTTGCTGGTTAAGTTGAACGGAGTTGTGACCAGACATAGTTGTAAACCATGGTATTGGCATCATGTGTTTTGGCGCCATTGCCAGGGAAAGAAAAAGCAATGAATTTTACAAAATGCAATAACATATGAATCACAATTTCGTCCACCAAGTTTTTGGCGCCGTTGCCGGAGATTGTTCGAGTATGGACAACTGACGGTTCTTGTTGCTCAGATTAGGCAATTTTCTTTTCAAAAAATTTTTCAAAAATCTTTTTCAAAATTTTTCTTTTCTTTTTTGTTTTTCCAAACTTTATTTTCGAAAAATATAATAAAAATACAAAAAAATCATAAAATCATAAAAATAAAAAATATTTTGTGTTTCTTGTTTGAGTCTTGAGTCAATTTTTAAGTTTGGTGTCAATTGCATGTTTTTAAAATTTATGCATTATTTTCGAAAATTTCATGCATTCATAGTGTTCTTCATGATCTTCAAGTTGTTCTTGACAAGTCTTCTTGTTTGATCTTGATGTTTTCTTGTTTTGTGTTGTTTGTTGTTTTTCATATGCATTTTTCGTTTGTTAGAGTCCATGCATTAAAGATTTCTATGTTTGGTGTCTTGCATGTCTTCTTTGCATCAAAAATTTTTCAAAAATATGTTCTTAATGTTCATCATGATCTTCAAAGTGTTCTTGGTGTTCATCTTGACATTCATAGTGTTCTTCCATGCATTCCTTGTTTTGATCCAAAAAGAAAAGAGAAAAACACAATTATGACGTTTTAATTTTAATTATTTTTCTCTCTCATAATTAAAATTTCAAAAATCAAAAAAATATATTTTCCTTATTTCCCTCAAAATTTTCGAAATTTTGGGTTGACTTGGTCAAAAATTTTTAAAATTAGTTGTTTCTTACAAGTCAAGTCAAAATTTCAATTTTAAAAATCTTATCTTTTTAAATTCTTTTTCAAATTATTTTCAAAATCTTTTTCTTATCTTTATATCAAATTTTCGAAAACTCACTAACAATTAATGTGATTGATTCAAAAATTTGAAGTTTATTACTTTCTTGTTAAGAAAGGTTCAATCTTTAAGTTCTAGAATCTTATCTTGTAGTTTCTTGTTAGTGAAGTAAGTAATTTTAAGTTTAAAAATTAAATCTTTTTCAAACATATCTTATCATATCTTTTTCAAAATTTTATCTTTTTCAAAAATTTAATTTCAAAATATCTTATCTAACTTCTTATCTTCTTATCTTTTCAAATTTGATTTTAATATCTTTCAGAAATATTAGAACAAGAGAAGGAGATGGCAGCCGAACCCAACAACAATAATGCAAGGAGAATGCTTGGTGACTTCACAAAACCAACGTCCAAATTTGATGGAAGAAGCATCTCCATTCCTGCCATTGGAGCCAATAATTTTGAGCTGAAACATCAGCTAGTTGCCTTAATGCAACAAAACTGCAAGTTCTATGGACTTCTATCTAAAGATCCTTATCAGTTTTTAACTGAGTTCTTGCATATCTGTGAGACTGTTAAGACGAATGGAGTAGATCCTAAAGTCTACAGGCTCATTGATGAGCGGATAATTTGTATGCTTTTTGGCATTGTTTTTAGTATGTTTTTGGTATGATATAGTTAGTTTTTAGTATGTTTTTATTAGTTTTTAGTTAAAATTCACTTTTCTGGACTTTACTATGAGTTTGTGTGTTTTTCTGTGATTTCAGGTATTTTCTGGCTGAAATTGAGGGACCTGAGCAAAAATCTGATTCAGAGACTGAAAAGGACTGCAGATGCTGTTGGATTCTGACCTCCCTGCATTCGAAGTGGATTTTCTAGAGCTACAGAAGCCCAATTGGCGCGCTCTCAACGGCGTTGGAAAGTAGACATCCTGGGCTTTCCAGCATTATATGATAGTCCATACTTTGCCCAAGATTTGATGGCCCAAACCGGCGTTCAAAGTCACCCTCAGGAATCCCAGCGTTAAACGCTGGAACTGGCACCCAAATGGGAGTTAAACGCCCAAACTGGCACTAAAGCTGGCGTTTAACTCCAAGAAGAGTCTCTGCACGAAAATGCTTCATTGCTCAGCCCAAGCACACACCAAGTGGGCCCGAAAGTGGATTTTTATGTCATTTACTCATTTCTGTACACCTTAGGCTACTAGTTTTCTATAAGTAGGACCTTTGACTATTGTATTAGGGAGTCTTTCGATCTTTGGATCTTTTGATCATGTTTTTATGATTGAACCCTCTTTGGGAGGCTGGCCATTCGGCCATGCCTAGACCTTATGCTTATGTATTTTCAACGGTGGAGTTTCTACACACCATAGATTAAGGTGTGGAGCTCTGCTGTACCTCGAGTATTAATGCAATTACTATTGTTCTTCCATTCAATTCCGCTTGTTCTTGTTCTAAGATATCACTTGTTCTTCAACTTGATGAATGTGATGATCCGTGACACTCATCATCATTCTCACCCATGAACAAGGTGACTGACAACCACTCTTGTTCTACAAGCGATCAAGGCTCTAGTGAATATCTCTTGGATTCCTGATTGCACGATGCATGGTTGATCGCCTGACAACCGAGTGCTCGTCTGACAAACGAGCCAACCATTCCGTGAGATCAGAGTCTTCGTGGTATAGGCGAGAACTGATGGCGGCATTCAAGAGAATCCGGAAGGTCTAACCTTGTCTGTGGTGTTCTGAGTAGGATTCAATGACTGAATGACTGTGACATGCTTCAAACTCCTGAAGGCGGGGCGTTAGTGACAGACGCAAAAGAATCACTGGATTCTATTCCGGCCTGATTGAGAACCGACAGATGAATTCCGCTATGCTGTGACAGAGCATATGCAATCGCTTTCACTGAGAGGATGGGAGGTAGCCACTGACAACGGTGAAACCCTTGCTTAAGCTTGCCATGGAAAGGAGTAAGAAGGATTGGATGAAGACAGTAGGAAAGCAGAGAGACGGAAGGGAAGGCATCTTCATGCGCTTATCTGAAGTTCCTACCAATGAATTACATAAGTATCTCTATCTTTACCTTTGTGTTATTTTCGTTCATCACCATTACTATTTGAGTTTGCCTGACTAAGATTTACAAGATGACCATAGCTTGCTTCAATACTAACAATCTCCGTGGGATCGACCCTTACTCGCGTAAGGTTTATTACTTGGACGACCCAGTGCACTTGCTGGTTAGTTGTGCGAAGTTGTGTAATGCCATGGTATTGAGCTACCAAGTCTTTGGGGTTCATGACCGGGGATTATGAGACTTGTGAAAAAGTATTGTTCACAATTTCGCGCACCAAGTTTTTGGCGCCGTTGCCGGGGATTGTTCAAAGATTTGAGCAAGCTTTTGGTAACATCAGTGCCAAGATCCGGCAACAACACCAAGTTTTTGGCGTTATTGCCAGGGATTGTTCAAGTTTGGACAACTGACGGTTCATCTTGTTGCTTAGATTAGGTGTTTATTTTTTTCGAAATTCTTGAAGAGGAATTCTAGAGTTTCATGATGATTTGTTGAAGTCTGGCTGGCTGAGAAGCCATGTCTAATCTCATTGGACCGAGGTTTCAACCTATCATCACAAAAGCTTGTTGATTTCTATCAATCTTGCTTTTGGAGCAGTGATCTGCTAAGGCTTGGCTGGCCTTTGGCCATGTCTAGTGTTTTGGACCGAAGCTTTCTTTGAAAGCTTGGCTGGCTGTGAAGCCATGTCTAATTCCTGGACCGGAGTCTTAGACTAGCATTGCACTGATTCCTGGAATTATCATTAAGAATTTTGATACCTTTTTCCACTTAATTTTCGAAAAACACAAAAAAATTCAGAAAAATCATAAAATCCAAAAATATTTCTTGTTTGAGTCTAGTGTCTCATCATAAGTTTGGTGTCAATTGCATGCGTTCATTCATGTATCTTAGTGATCTTCAAGATGTTCTTGATGATTTACTTGCTCTGATCTTTGAATTCAATTGACTTGATTGTTTTGTGTGTCTCATATGCATTTTCATTTTGTTAGTGTCAGTAGTATACAAACTGATAAGTTTGGTGTCTTGCATGCATTGTTATTTGATTCTTGTTGCATTTTGATTTGTTCTTATTATTAAAAATCCAAAAATATTTTTAATTTGTATCTTCTCAAGTCAATAATACAGAGAATTGAAGATTCAGAACATACAGCAGAGGAATTGCACAGAAAAAGCTGGGCGTTCAAAACGCCCAGTGAAGAAGGACAGACTGGCGTTTAAACGCCAGCCAGGGTACCTGGTTGGGCGTTTAACGCCCAAAAGGGTAGCATTTTGGGCGTTAAACGCCAGAATGGATACCATTCTGGGCGTTTAACGCCAGGATGGCTAGAGGGGGAAGATTTTGTTTTCAAATCAAATTTTTTTTAGTTTTCAAAATCTTTTCAAAATCAAATCTTTTTCAAATCAATTTTTCAATCAAATCTTTTTCAAAATCAATTTCTTTCTATTTTTAAAGATACTTGCTATCAATTAATGATTTGATTCAACATTTCAAGTATGTTGCCTTTTCTGTTGAGAAAGGTTTAATGTTTGAATCATATCTTTTCTTGTTAGGCAAGTCATTAACTTTTCAAATCAAATCTTTTTAAAATGTTTTTCAAATCATATCTTCTCAATCACATTTTTTTTAATCAATCATATCTTCTTAACCACATCTTTTTCAAAATAGTTTTCAATCAAATCTTTTTGATTTCTAATTTCAAAATCTTTTTCAAAAATCACTTCACTTCTTTCCCACTTTCATTTTCGAAAATTAAGTAATGTTTTTCAAAAATGTTTTCAAAATTTTTCACTTAATTTTCGAAAATTACTTCCCTCCTTCTCACATTCTTCTATTTATGGACTAACACTATTCCTTAATGCAAAATTTGAACTCCATCTTCTTTGATAAGTTCGAATTTTCTACTTCTGTCTTCTACTCTTCTTTTCCTCTGACACCTAAAGGAATCTCTATACTATGACATAGAGGATTCCACATTTTCTTGTTCTCTTCTCTTTCATATGAGCAGGAGTAAAGACAAAGGCATTCTTGTTGAGGCTGATCCTGAACCTGAAAGGACCTTGAAAAGAAAGCTCAGAGAAGCCAAAGCACAACTCTCTTTAGAGCACCTGACCGAATTCTTCAAAGAAGAAGAACTCATGGCAGCCGAAAACAACAATAATGCCAACAATGCAAGGAAGTTGCTGGGTGACTTTACTGCACCTACTCCTGATTTCTATGGGAGAAGCATCTCTATCCCTGCCATTGGAGCAAACAACTTTGAGCTTAAGCCTCAATTAGTTTCTCTAATGCAACAGAATTGCAAGTTCCATGGACTTCCATTGGAAGATCCTCATTAGTTTTTAGCTGAATTCTTGCAAATCTGTGACACTGTTAAGACTAATGGGGTTGACCCTGAGGTCTACAGACTTATGCTATTCCCTTTTGCTGTAAGAGACAGAGCTAGAACATGGTTGGACTCTCAACCTAAAGAAAGCCTAGACTCTTGGGAAAAGCTAGTCAATGCCTTCTTGGCAAAGTTCTTTCCACCTCAAAAATTGAGTAAGCTTAGAGCGGAAGTCCAAACCTTCAGACAGAAGGAAGGAGAATCCCTCTATGAAGCTTGGGAAAGATACAAACAATTAATCAGAAAGTGTCCTTCTGATATGCTTTCTGAATAGAGCATCATAGGTATTTTCTATGATGGTCTCTCTGAACTATCCAAGATGTCTTTGGATAGCTCTGCTGGAGGATCTCTTCATTTGAAGAAGACGCCTGCAGAAGCTCAAGAACTGATTGAAATGGTTGCAAATAACCAATTCATGTACACTTCTGAAAGAAATCCTGTGAACAATGGGACTAGTCAGAAGAAAGGAGTTCTTGAGATTGACACTCTGAATGCCATATTGGCTCAGAACAAAATATTGACTCAACAAGTCAATATGATTTCTCAAAGTCTGTCTGGAATGCAAAATGCACCAAGCAGTACTAAGGAAGCTTCATCTGAGGAAGAAGCTTATGATCCTGAGAACCCTTCAATAGAAGAGGTGAATTACATGGGAGAACCCTTTGGAAACACCTATAATCCTTCATGGAGGAATCATCCAAATCTTTCATGGAAGGATCAATAGAGACCTCAACAAGATTTCAATAATAATAATGGTGGAAGAAACAGGTTTAGCAATAGCAAGCCTTTTCCATCATCTTCTCAGCAACAGACAGAGAGTTCTAAGCAGAATAACTCTGACTTAGCAACCATGGTCTCTGATCTAATCAAAGCCACTCAAAGTTTCATGACTGAAACTAGGTCTTCCATTAGAAACTTGGAAGGACAAGTGGGTCAGCTGAGCAAGAAAATTACTGAACTCCCTCCTAGTAATCTCCCAAGCAATACAGAAGAAAATCCAAAAGGAGAGTGCAAGGCCATCAACATGGCCGAATTCTGGGAGGAAGGAGAGGCAGTGAACACCACTGAGGAAGACCTCACTGGACGTCCACTGGCCTCTAATGAGGAACCATGGGAATCTGAGGCTCAAAATGAGACCATAGAGATTCCATTGGACTTACTTCTGCCATTCATGAGCTCTGATGAGTATTCTTCCTCTGAAGAGGATGAGTATGTCACTGAAGAGCAAGTTGCTAAATACCTTGGAGCAATCATGAAGCTAAATGACAAGTTATTTGGAAATGAGACTTGGGAGGATGAACCCCCTTTGCTCACAAAGGAACTGGATGACTTGTCTAGGCAGACACTGCCTCAAAAGAGGCAAGATCCTGGGAAGTTTTCTATACCTTGTACCATAGGCACCATGACCTTCAAGAAGGCCTTGTGTGACTTAGGGTCAAGTGTAAACCTCATGCCCCTCTCTGTAATGGAGAAGTTAGGGATCTTTGAGGTGCAAGCTGCAAAAATCTCACTAGAGATGGCAGACAACTCAAGAAAACAAGCCTATGGACTTGTAGAGGATGTTCTGGTTAAAGTTGAAGACCATTACATCCCTACTGATTTCATAGTCCTAGAGACTGGGGAGTGCATGGATGAATCCATCATCCTTGGCAGACCCTTCCTAGCCACAGCAAGGGCTGTGATTGATGTTGATAGAGGAGAGTTGATCATTCAAATGAATGAAGAATCCTTGGTGTTTAAGGCCCAAGGGTATCCCTCTGTCATCATGGAGAAGAAGCATGCAGAGCTTCTCTCAAAACAGAGCCAAACTGAGCCCCCACAGTTAAACTCCAAGTTTGGTGTTGGGAGGCCACAACCAAACTCTAAGTTTGGTGTTGAACCCCCACATTCAAACTCTAAGTTTGGTGTTGGGAGGTTCCAACACGGTTCTGAGTATCTGTAAGGCTCCATGAGAGTCCTCTGTCAAGCTAGTGACAATAAAGAAGCGCTTGTTGGGAGGCAACCCAATGTTTTATAATTAACTATTTTCTTTTGTTATTTTCTGTCTTTTGTAGGTTGATGATCATAAGAAGTCACAAAATCCATGAAAAAAGCAAAAACAGAATGAAAAACAGGAAGAAAAATAGCACACCCTGGAGGACGCACCCACTGGCGTTTAAACGCCAATGAGGTTAGCTGTTGGGCGTTTAACGCCCAGTCTGGCACCATTCTGGGCGTTTAACGCCAGAAAGGGGCACCAGACTGGCGTTAAACGCCAAAAAGGGGCAAGAAGCTGGCGTTAAACGCCAGAAATGGGCACCAGCATGGCGTTTAACGCCAGAAATGGCACAAAACGTGATTTTGCATGCCATTTGGTGCAGGGATGACTTTTCCTTGACACCTCAGGATCTGTGGACCCCACAGGATCCCCACCTACCCTACCACTCTCTCTCTTCTTCACCAATCACCTCAACACCTCTTCCCCAAAAACCCCTCACCTATCAAATCCCATCTTTCTCTCCACCACTCACATCCATCCTTCATAAAACCCCACCTACCTCACCATTCAAACATACACACCACTTCTCCCCTTCTTGGCCGAAATCAAAAGCCATTCTCTTTCTCCTCCATTTCTTCATCTTCTACTCTCTTCTTTCTTCTTTTGCTCGAGGACGAGCAAACATTTTAAGTTTGGTGTGGTAAAAGCATTGCTTTTTGTTTTTCCATAACCATTTATGGCATCCAAGGCCGGAGAAACCTCTAGAAAGAGGAAAGGGAAGGCAAAAGCTTCCACCTCCGAGTCATGGGAGATGGAGAGATTCATCTCAAGGGTGCATCAAGACCATTTCTATGAAGTTGTGGCCTTGAAGAAGGTGATCCCCGAGGTCCTTTTTTCACTCAAAAAGGGTGAATATCCAGAGATCCGACATGAGATCCGAAGAAGAGGTTGGGAAGTTCTTACCAACCCCATTCAACAAGTCGGAATCTTGATGGTTCAAGAGTTCTATGCCAATGCATGGATCACCAAGAACCATGACCAAAGTGTGAACCCGAATCCAAAGAATTATCTTACTATGGTTCGGGGGAAATACTTGGATTTTAGTCCGGAAAGTGTGAGGGTGGCGTTCAACTTGCCTATGATGCAAGGAGATGAACATCCTTACACAAGAAGGGTCAACTTTGATCAAAGGTTGGACCAAGTCCTCACAGTCATATGTGAAGAGGGCGCCCAATGGAAGAGAGATTCAAGAGGAAAGCCGGTCCAATTAAGAAGGCATGACCTCAAGCCCGTGGCTAGAGGATGGTTAGAGTTCATACAACGCTCAATCATTCCCACTAGCAACCGGTCCGAAGTTACCATAGACCGGGCTATCATGATCCATAGCATCATGATTGGAGAAGAAATAGAGGTTCATGAGGTTATAGCCCAAGAACTCTATAAGGTGGCAGACAAGTCCTCTACCTTGGCAAGGTTAGCCTTTCCTCATCTCATTTGTCACCTCTGTTATTCAGTTGGAGTTGACATAGAGGGAGACACCCCCATTGATGAGGACAAGCCCATCACTAAGAAGAGGATGGAGCACACAAGAGATCCCACTCATCATGAGATCCCTGAGATTACTCAAGGGATGCACTTTCCTCCACAAGACTATTGGGAGCAATTAAACACCTCCCTAGGAGAGTTGAGTTCCAACATGGGATAACTAAGGGTGGAGCATCAAGAACACTCCATCATCCTTCATGAGATTAGAGAAGATCAAAGAATCATGAGGGAGGAGCAACAAAGACAAGGAAGAGACATTGAGGAGCTCAAGCACTCCATAGGATCTTCAAGAGCAAGGAAGAGCCGCCATCACTAAGGTGGACCCATTCCTTGATTTCCTTGTTCTTTATTCTTCTGTTTTTCGAATTTTATGCTTCTGTTTATCCATGTTTGTGTCTTGTGATCATTAGTGTCCTAGTGTCTATGCCTTAAAGTTATGAATGTCCTATGAATCCATCACCTTTCTTGAATAAAAATGTGCTTAATTGAAAAAGAAAAGGATTGCATGAATTTTGAATTTTATAACAGTTTAATTATTTTGATGTGGTGGCAATATTTTTGTTTTCTGAATGTATGCTTAAACAGTGCATATGTCTTTTGAATTTGTGGTTCATGAAAGTTGGCTCTTGAAAGAATGATGAAAAAGGAGACATGTTACTGAGGATCTGAAAAATCATAAAAATGATTCTTGAAGCAAGAAAAAGCTATGAAAAAAAAAGAGAAAAAAAGAGAAAAAGAAAAGAAAACGAAAAAAAAGGAAGAAAGAAAAATAAAGTTGTGATCCAAGGCAATAAGAGTGTGCTTAAGAACCCTGGACACCTCTAATTGGGGACTTTAGCAAAGCTGAGTCACAATCTGAAAGGGTTCACCCAATTATGTGTCTGTGGCATGTATGTATCCGGTGGTAATACTGGAAGACAGAGTGCTTTGGGCCACAGCCAAGACTCAATAAGTAGCTATGTTCAAGAATCATCATACTCTACTAGGAGAATCAATAACACTATCTGGATTCTGAGTTCCTAAAGAAGCCAATCATTCTGAATTTCAAAGGATAGAGTGAGATGCCAAAACTATTCAGAGGCAAAAAGCTAAAAGCCCCGCTCATCTAATTAATACTGATCTTCATAGATGTTTTTGAAATTCATTGCATATTCTCTTCTTTTTATCTTATTTGATTTTTAGTTGCTTGAGGACAAGCAACAATTTAAGTTTGGTGTTGTGATGAGCGGATAATTTGTATGCTTTTTGGCATTGTTTTTAGTATGTTTTTGGTATGATATAGTTAGTTTTTAGTATGTTTTTATTAGTTTTTAGTTAAAATTCACTTTTCTGGACTTTACTATGAGTTTGTGTGTTTTTCTGTGATTTCAGGTATTTTCTGGCTGAAATTGAGGGACCTGAGCAAAAATCTGATTCAGAGACTGAAAAGGACTGCAGATGCTGTTGGATTCTGACCTCCCTGCATTCGAAGTGGATTTTCTGGAGCTACAGAAGCCCAATTGGCGCGCTCTCAACGGCGTTGGAAAGTAGATATCCTGGGCTTTCCAGCAATATATGATAGTCCATACTTTGCCCAAGATTTGATGGCCCAAACCGGCGTTCAAAGTCACCCTCAGGAATCCCAGCGTTAAACGCTGGAACTGGCACCCAAATGGGAGTTAAACGCCCAAACTGGCACTAAAGCTGGCGTTTAACTCCAAGAAGAGTCTCTGCACGAAAATGCTTCATTGCTCAGCCCAAGCACACACCAAGTGGGCCCGAAAGTGGATTTTTATGTCATTTACTCATTTCTGTACACCTTAGGCTACTAGTTTTCTATAAGTAGGACCTTTGACTATTGTATTAGGGAGTCTTTCGATCTTTGGATCTTTTGATCATGTTTTTATGATTGAACCCTCTTTGGGAGGCTGGCCATTCGGCCATGCCTAGACCTTATGCTTATGTATTTTCAACGGTGGAGTTTCTACACACCATAGATTAAGGTGTGGAGCTCTGCTGTACCTCGAGTATTAATGCAATTACTATTGTTCTTCCATTCAATTCCGCTTGTTCTTGTTCTAAGATATCACTTGTTCTTCAACTTGATGAATGTGATGATCCGTGACACTCATCATCATTCTCACCCATGAACAAGGTGACTGACAACCACTCTTGTTCTACAAGCGATCAAGGCTCTAGTGAATATCTCTTGGATTCCTGATTGCACGATGCATGGTTGATCGCCTGACAACCGAGTGCTCGTCTGACAAACGAGCCAACCATTCCGTGAGATCAGAGTCTTCGTGGTATAGGCGAGAACTGATGGCGGCATTCAAGAGAATCCGGAAGGTCTAACCTTGTCTGTGGTGTTCTGAGTAGGATTCAATGACTGAATGACTGTGACGTGCTTCAAACTCCTGAAGGCGGGGCGTTAGTGACAGACACAAAAGAATCACTGGATTCTATTCCGGCCTGATTGAGAACCGACAGATGAATTCCGCTATGCTGTGACAGAGCATATGCAATCGCTTTCACTGAGAGGATGGGAGGTAGCCACTGACAACGGTGAAACCCTTGCTTAAGCTTGCCATGGAAAGGAGTAAGAAGGATTGGATGAAGACAGTAGGAAAGCAGAGAGACGGAAGGGAAGGCATCTTCATGCGCTTATCTGAAGTTCCTACCAATGAATTACATAAGTATCTCTATCTTTACCTTTGTGTTATTTTCGTTCATCACCATTACTATTTGAGTTTGCCTGACTAAGATTTACAAGATGACCATAGCTTGCTTCAATACTAACAATCTCCGTGGGATCGACCCTTACTCGCGTAAGGTTTATTACTTGGACGACCCAGTGCACTTGCTGGTTAGTTGTGCGAAGTTGTGTAATGCCATGGTATTGAGCTACCAAGTCTTTGGGGTTCATGACCGGGGATTATGAGAGTTGTGAAAAAGTATTGTTCACAATTTCGCGCACCACTCATGCTTTTCCCTTTTGCTGTAAGAGACAGAGCTAGAATATGGTTGGATTCACAACCTAAGGATAGCCTGGACTCTTGGGAGAAGCTGGTCATGGCCTTCTTGGATAAATTTTTTCCTCCTCAAAAGCTGAGCAAGCTTAGAGTGGATGTTCAGACCTTCAAACAAAAAGATGGTGAATCCCTATATGATGCTTGGGAAAGATACAAGCAGTTGACCAAAAGGTGTCCATCTGACAAGTTTTCAGAATGGACCATATTAGATATATTCTATTATGGTCTATCTGAGTTTTCGAAAATGTCATTGGACCATTCTGCAGGTGGATCCATCCACCTAAAGAAAACACCTGCAGAAGCTCAGGAACTCATTGACATGGTTGCAAATAACCAATTCATGTACACTTCTAAGTGGAATTCCGTGAATAATGGGACACCTCAGAGGAAGGGAGTTCTTGAAATTGATGCTCTAAATACCATATTGGCTCAGAACAAAGTGTTGACTCAGCAAGTCAACATGATCTCTCAAAGTCTGAATGGATGGCAAAATGCATCCAACAGTACTAAAGAGGCAGCTTTTGAAGAAGCTTATGATCCTGAGAACCCTGCAATGGCAGAGGTTAATTACATGGGTAAACCTTATGGAAACACCTATAATTCATCATGGAGAAATCATCCAAATTTCTCATGGAAGGATCAACAAAAGCCTCAACAAGGCTTTAACAATGGTGGATGACGATTGGATTTTTGACGGTTTAGAATTTCACAAATGAAATCTCGTCGAAGTATAGTCTCTAAACCAACAATAATCCTCTCATACAAAAATTTGTTTGTCACAAGTACAAACCCCTAAAATCTATAAACCGAAGTATTTAAACCTCGGGTCATTCTCCCTAGGATTTACAATAAAGTGTCTTGTTATTGGTTGTGAGTTATTTTGGGGTTTTTGAGATTATAGACAAGAATTATAAATGGCAAGGGAAATAACCTAACAACTAATAAAGCTCTTGGCAAGATATGAGAACTAGAAGTCCTATCCTAGTTATCCTCCTCAATTGTGATAACAAATTATCCATTACTCCCACTTAGTTAACCTCTAACCATGGAGGAAAGTCAAGTGGATGAATCAATTTGATTCCTCAAGTCCTAATCAACTCCTAAAGGAAAGACTAGCTTTAGAGGCATTCAAATCAATTAGCAACTTCTAATTATCAATCAACAAAAGGATTAGATAACTCAAGAGTCACTAATTACTCAACCAAAGCCAAGAGGAACAAAAGCTACACTAAAATCCTACCAAGCATTTCATCAAACACTTGGAAGGCACAAAAGAAAAGCAAAGCAAATTGACAACAAGAAGAGAATCTAACAACAATTCTTGAAAGAAATTAACAACAACAATCAAAAGAAACACAATTATCATGAATTACCTTGAATTGAATTGAAAGAAAGTAGAAGGAACAATACTAGATCTACAATAAAATAGAAGAACAACATAAAAGAGATTACACCAAAAGAGTAGGAGAAGAATGAATGTAACTACAAGGAATTGAGAAGATAAAAGTAGAAGAAGATGAATCTAAATCTAGATCTAAGAACTAAACCTAATCCTAATCCTAATTCTAGAGAGGAGTGAGAGCTTCTCTCTCTAGAAACTAGTTCTAACTACTTCTAAAACTAAACTATGACTAATGGTAACTAACTTATGGTAAAGTATGAGAGTATGTTGATTCCCCTTCAATCCTTGGCTTAAATAGCATCAGAAATGAGTTGGATTGGGCCCACAAGGCTTCTAAAATCGCTGGCCACATGTTGCTTTAAGTGAACTAGGTGGCAGCAACGGCGCGTGCGCGTACTTTGCGCGTGCGCGCCTCCATACTTGTAGCAACTATGGCAAATCTTATATCGTTTCGAAGCCC
Organism: Arachis hypogaea; assembly: GCF_003086295.3. Taxonomy (NCBI): domain Eukaryota; kingdom Viridiplantae; phylum Streptophyta; class Magnoliopsida; order Fabales; family Fabaceae; genus Arachis; species Arachis hypogaea. The sequence continues at coordinate 52,222,363 of NC_092040.1, forward strand.
CGGATGTTAGCTTTCTAACCCAACTGGAACCGCATCATTTGGACCTCTGTAGCTCAAGTTATGCTCGTTTAAGTGCGAAGAGGTCGGCTTGACAGCTTTCCGGTTCTTTCATTTCTTCATGAGTTCTCCAACTTTTCATGCTTCTTTCTTCATTCCCTTGATCCAATCTTTGCCTCCTAAACCTTAAATCACTTAACAAATATATCAAGGCATCTAACGGAATCAAGGTGAATTAGATTTAACTATTTTAAGGCCTAAAAAGCATGTTTTCACTCTTAAGCACAATTAAAGGAGAATATACAAAACCATGCTATTTCATTGAATAAATGTGGGTAAAAGGTTATAAAATCCCCTAAAATGAATACAAGATAAACCGTCACATTGGGGTTTGTCAACCTCCCCACACTTAAACCAAGCATGTCATCATGCTTAAACCAAGAGAAAGCAAAGGGTATGGCATTTATTTAGTGGAAACTAACTAAATGCAATCTACTCATATGCAACTATCTAAATGAGTGCAATTGCTTGGTCAAAATAAATCAATTCCCAAGAAGCATATATGCACAAGGGCTAAGGACTAGCAAGTCTAATCCACAATTGAATTGAGTTATTAAATATTTTTACAAACTTGCATGAAGAGATGATCATAGGTGAAAACATGTAATTGAGCATCAAACCCTCACTGGTAGTGTTTGCACTCTATTCGCTCAAGTGTTTAGGGTCGATTCTCTCAATTCTCTCCTAATCATGGTTTCTAAGATTTGTTTTTCTTCTAACAATCAACAAATATTTCATGCATGCATACATATATCATGAGGTCTTTTCATAGGTTGTAATGGGGCTAGGGTCAAGGTAGGATGCATATTTGGTTAAGTGAGCTTGGAATTTGAATCTTTGATAAGCTTAAACTTCCCACCTAGCCTATGACATCCTATACAATTAAGTTCTAATCTAACTACCCATTCCTCACTTTTTCACATACTCATGTATCCCTTTTCATTTCACAACAATTATGCATTGATCTTATTGAGCTTCACTTTGCTTTGGGGCATTTTGTCCCCTTTTTATTTCTTTCTTTTTCTTCTTTTTCTTTCTTTTTCTATATTTTTTTCTTTTCCATACTTTTTTTTTCTTTTTTTCTTTTGTTTTTCTCATTTTTATTTCTTTCTATATACAAGAACCTCAATGCATAAGGTTTTACATTTGATCAATACATGAGCATGTACCCAATTCCTAATATTTTCAATAAAAATACAAAACTACCCTTTTATTCACCCAATGTCCCAAGATTCCCACACTTGAATGATACTCACACACACTAGTCTAAGCCAATCAAAGATCCAAATTAAGGACATTTATTGTTTTTCGCTTTAGGCTTGTAATGTGCTAAAATTAAGAACAAAGTGGGTTAATCATAGGCTCAAATTTGGCTAACAATGGAAGATAAAAGGTAAGGCTTTTTGGGTAAGTGAGCTAAATGAAATGATGGCCTCAATCATATAAATGCATGAATACACAAAATAATGGACATAAAGAATCAAACAAATCAAAGATTACAATTATAGGAAGAGAATAATGCACACAAGAAGGAAAATAAGTGGTTATAGGGTGTAACCACACCATTAGGCTCAAATCTCACTTGCTTGTGTTCTTAGCTCAAAAATATGATCCACAATATATATAATTCAAGCAAGTTCTATGAAAAAGTTTTCACTCAAATCAATTGGGGTGCCCTATAGATAGAAATCCTTGAAAAATTTCATTATTTTGACTAAGCTTATTGTGTATACCTATGCAAAAATAAGAAAATGCAAGTAAAAATCCTAAAATCCTAGAATGAAATGCAAAAGTGTTGGAATTAGAAACTTGTCACCTAAAATCGCCGACCGGTCGGACGACCTCCCCACACTTAAAAGTTTGCACCGTCCTCGGTGCACTCAAAGATGAGTAAGGGGGTACGGCGACTCTCCGAGTTACTGTGTGTTCTTAGTCTTGCTTCCATGTTTGCTTGTGGTGCATTGTTCATGAAAAACAAAAATATAACACCATAAGATGAGACAATACAAAATCAAGGAAGCATACTTTGTTGGAATGAGGTAAATTACTAGAATTGAGTGAGTGAATTAGTGTGACATTAATGACAAATAGGTGTGTGAATTCTAAATTGCGTGGTTTAGAACACACATTAGCATAAAAGTTATGTCACAAAAGAGGCATGCACTTTACTCATTCTAGTGTGCTTGAGATGCTTTAAGTGAACTTGTAAGGTAAAACAAGCATTAAAGAAGCATGGAAGCATTCAAGCTAAACACATATGGATGCGTATGATCATGAAATACCATGCATTAAGGTAAATGCACATCATCATCCATCATCAAGAGGTTGCCTAATCACAAAATAAGGCTCAAATCACATGGTGGCCAAATCATGTAATTCAAGAAGAGTTACAAGCTCGAAGGCAATTCTCATCACTTGGTATTTTTCAAAAGATAAGCATGAAAAACTCAAGACCAAGTAGCAAAATATAATCTCAATCATAGGATCCAACAAAGATTATCTAAAAACATTAATGCTAAATTAGCATTTAGGCAATAAGGGGGAAGCAATGCATAGTAAACAAAGTCAATAATCCAACACTTATGATGAAAAGAGAGAAAATAAAATGAAAACTAAACTAAAACTAACTAATATAAATGGTTATCCATGGTGTTTGGAAGTGTTGGATGAGGGGTAGAAGAAGGGAAGAAGAAAGGAGAAGGAAAGAAATGGAAAGAGGAGAAGAAAAGAAGTGGATGGAAGAAAGGGCATCCACGCGTACGCACGCATGGCGCGCGCGCGTCGATGGCTTATTTCGAGAGTGGCGCGTACGCGTCATGTGCGCAAGCGCGCAAATAGGTTTGTGCCTCAGGCCCAATTTCCGCACAGTGCAGGCCTAACTCTCGGGTCAAGGTATGGAAGGTGGAACTTCTCAATCCACGCGTACGCGTGCATGGCGCGCTCGCGTGGATGGTCCAAAATGCTTGATGCACGCGTACGCACGCAGTGCGCGTACGCGTGGATGGTGCTCTATTTTTCAAAATTTTTCTATGTTTTTGCACCAATCTAAGCATTCCAAACCTCCAAACAGCTACCAAAACACCATAAAACCTTATTTAACATATTAAACTACCAAATATACTCAACTAACTAAACAAATCATGAAATTAGACTAATTCTACCAAATATTTACAAAAGAGAAAATGAAAAGAAGTTACCATGGTGGGTTGTCTCCCACCTAGCACTTTTGTTTATTGTCCTTAAGTTGGACTTATGGGGAGCTTCTCTCAAGGTGGCTTGTGCTTGTACTCATCTTGGAACTTCCACCAATGCTTGGACTTCCAATAAGCTCCATCATTCAAGATTAATATCTCCAAGCTTTGATGGAGTTCTTCACAAACCATGGGCTCCCAATGTTGATCCTCATGTGTTCCCGGATCCCATATTTTGTCTTCACACCCATCTCCAAGTTGATTATCATTAATCCATGTGGGTGGTGAGCAAGGTGAATTCTCAACAAATTGACCAAACATCCTTCTAGACCCATGTACTCTAGTTATGCACCAACCTTTGCTATCAAGCTTTGGACATGTGACCATAGTGAACCTAGAATGATGCTTCCAACCACTAACCATCTCCTTTTTACTCTTAAAGCCACAAATATATCTAAGTTGACCATCCGTTTCAAGCAAACCATATTCAAGGGGAATAATAAAGCTTGAGTATAAGGAATTTACCCACTTGAATGAGGGAGTGGATGGTGGTGGCTTGGGGAGAGGTATCTCCAATGTCCTTGCAAGCTCTACTCCCTTGTTTGCTTCCTTGATTGCCTCCACCTCCTCAACGCTTTCAAATCCAACCGGAGAATGTTCTTCATGCTCAAAAGATTCTTTACCACTAAGACTTGATGCTTGATCTTCATCACCAAGGGAACTCAATTCTTTCTCTATCCCATCCAAGTCTTCATATGGAATATGCCTTGGAAGGTGTGCACTTTCCTTCCTAGCATCAATTTCAATCATCTTGGAGGGATTTTCTTCAACTCTATGTTCCCATGGAGGCTCCGCATCTCCTAAGTCTTCTACCACTTCTTCCGTGTCTTCAACAATTAAAGCTTCCTCCAATTGTTCCAATACAAAGCAACTTCCCTCATTTCCCACCGGAGTTTCCAATCTCTCCTTCATGCTATGCTCTTCATTTGATTCTCCACATGTAGCCATGTGAGTTCCTTGAGTGTTCAAGCATTGGGAGGCTAATTGATTTGTTACCGCATCCAAGGCGGCCATAAAATTTTGCACATCCCTTTTCATCTCTTCTTGTCCTTGAACAAGAACACCAAGGGTTTCATCCATTAGAGGTTGGGGTGGGTGGAAGGGTTCCTCATTTTGGGGGAAGGGTTCATAGTAGGAAGATGGTTCTTCTTGGTAGAATTGTGGTGGTTTAATATTTTCCATTCTTTCCACTTGTTGCATAACACACTCCATGGTTGCTTGAAATTGATCCAATGCTTCCTTGAGATGATCCCTTGACTCTTGTTCCTCTTGGATATCATGAGTAGGACCATAAGGCTCTTGGATTGAAGGATATGAGTATTCTTCCATGGAAGGTTGTGGTGGAAAGTAGTATTCATCTTGTGGTTGGAAATTTTCGTATATTGGAGGTGGTTCATCTTGGTAATAATATGGAGGGGGTGGCTCTTGAAAGGGTTGATATTGTGGTGGTTCCATATATGGCTCATATGGCTCAAAAGTTGGTTGGTGTGATAGATATGGATTAGGGTCATATGAAGGTGGTTGGTAAGAAGGGGCTTGTGAGTATGGTTGAGAATTATGTTGAGGGTATGGATCATAGGCATATGGTGGTGGTTCTTGAAAGTCACAAGGGGATTCACCATAGCCATTGGATTGATATGCATCATAGAATGTCTCTTCTTCATAGTGCATTGGTGGGGGTTGTTGCCATGAAGATTGATCATATGCATATGGCTCCTCCCACCTTTGGTTGTCCCATCCTTGATACACATCTCCATTGTAATCTCCACTTTCTACAACATAGTTGTAATCACACTCATAGCCAAAATGAGAATTCATAATGGAAGGAGAGAACAAAAATCAAAAGATAATGGAAAACAAGAGAAATAAAATTCTACAACTAACAAATAAAGCAAAAAAAAAACAAGATATTCACACTATTCACATATATACAACAACCAATAACATAACACCATTGCAACTCCCCGGCAACGGCGCCATTTTGACGATTGGATTTTTGACGGTTTACAATTTCACAAATGAAATCTCGTCGAAGTATAGTCTCTAAACCAACAATAATCCTCTCATACAAAAATTTGTTTGTCACAAGTACAAACCCCTAAAATCTATAAACCGAAGTATTTAAACCTCGGGTCATTCTCCCTAGGATTTACAATAAAGTGTCTTGTTATTGGTTGTGAGTTATTTTGGGGTTTTTGAGATTATAGACAAGAATTATAAATGGCAAGGGAAATAACCTAACAACTAATAAAGCTCTTGGCAAGATATGAGAACTAGAAGTCCTATCCTAGTTATCCTCCTCAATTGTGATAACAAATTATCCATTACTCCCACTTAGTTAACCTCTAACCATGGAGGAAAGTCAAGTGGATGAATCAATTTGATTCCTCAAGTCCTAATCAACTCCTAAAGGAAAGACTAGCTTTAGAGGCATTCAAATCAATTAGCAACTTCTAATTATCAATCAACAAAAGGATTAGATAACTCAAGAGTCACTAATTACTCAACCAAAGCCAAGAGGAACAAAAGCTACACTAAAATCCTACCAAGCATTTCATCAAACACTTGGAAGGCACAAAAGAAAAGCAAAGCAAATTGACAACAAGAAGAGAATCTAACAACAATTCTTGAAAGAAATTAACAACAACAATCAAAAGAAACACAATTATCATGAATTACCTTGAATTGAATTGAAAGAAAGTAGAAGGAACAATACTAGATCTACAACAAATAGAAGAACAACATAAAAGAGATTACACCAAAAGAGTAGGAGAAGAATGAATGTAACTACAAGGAATTGAGAAGATAAAAGTAGAAGAAGATGAATCTAAATCTAGATCTAAGAACTAAACCTAATCCTAATCATAATTCTAGAGAGGAGTGAGAGCTTCTCTCTCTAGAAACTAGTTCTAACTACTTCTAAAACTAAACTATGACTAATGGTAACTAACTTATGGTAAAGTATGAGAGTATGTTGATTCCCCTTCAATCCTTGGCTTAAATAGCATCAGAAATGAGTTGGATTGGGCCCACAAGGCTTCTAAAATCGCTGGCCACATGTTGCTTTAAGTGAACTAGGTGGCAGCAACGGCGCGTGCGCGTACTTTGCGCGTGTGCGCCTCCATACTTGTAGCAACTATGGCAAATCTTATATCGTTTCGAAGCCCCGGATGTTAGCTTTCTAACCCAACTGGAACCGCATCATTTGGATCTCTGTAGCTCATGTTATGGTCGTTTAAGTGCGAAGAGGTCGGCTTGACAGCTTTCCGGTTCTTTCATTTCTTCATGAGTTCTCCAACTTTTCATGCTTCTTTCTTCATTCCCTTGATCCAATCTTTGCCTCCTAAACCTTAAATCACTTAACAAACATATCAAGGCATCTAATGGAATCAAGGTGAATTAGATTTAACTATTTTAAGGCCTAAAAAGCATGTTTTCACTCTTAAGCACAATTAAAGGAGAATATACAAAACCATGCTATTTCATTGAATAAATGTGGGTAAAAGGTTATAAAATCCCCTAAAATGAATACAAGATAAACCGTCACATTGGGGTTTGTCAGTGGACGCAATAGGCTGAGCAATAGCAAGCCTTTTCCATCATCTTCTCAGCAACAGACAGAGAATTTTGAACAAAACACTTCTAATTTAGCCAATCTAGTTTCTGATCTGTCAAAAGCCACTTTCAGTTTCATGAGTGAAACAAGATCCTCCATCAGAAATCTAGAGGCACAAGTGGGCCAGCTGAGTAAGAAAGTCATTGAAACTCCTTCCAGTATTCTCCCAAGCAATACAGAAGAGAATCCAAAAGGAGAGTGCAAGGCCATTGATGTGATCAGTATGGCCGAATGCACAAGGGAGGAGAAGGATGAAAATCCTAGTGAGGAAGACCTCCTGGGACGTCTCTCAAGCAAGAAGGAGTTTCCTATTAAGGATCCAAAGGAATCTGAGGCTCATATAGAGACCATAGAGATTCCATTAAATCTCCTTTTGCCATTCATGAGCTCTGAAGACTATTCTTCCTCTGAAGAGGATGAATATGTGACTGGAGAGTAAGTTGCTCAATATTTAGGAGCTATCATGAAGCTGAATGCCAAGTTGGTTGGTAATGAGACTTGGGAAGGTGAACCTCCCTTGCTCATTGGTAAACTAGGCACCTGGATTCAGAAAATTTTACCTCAAAAGAGACAAGATCTTGGCAAGTTCTTAATACCTTGTACCATAGGCACCATGACCTTTGAAAAAGCTCTATGTGATCTGGGGTCAGGGATAAATCTTATGCCACTCTCTGTAATGGAGAAGCTGGGGATCATTGAGGTACAACCTGCCTTGTTCTCATTACAATTGGCAGACAAGTCATTAAGACAAGCTTATGGAGTAGTAGAGGACGTGTTAGTAAAGGTTGAAGGCCTTTACATCCCTGCTGATTTCATAATATTAGACACTGGGAAGGAAGAGGATGAATGCATCATCCTTGGAAGACCTTTCCTAGCTACAGCAGGAGCTGTGATAGATATCAACAGAGGTGAATTAGTCCTTCAATTGAATGGGGACTACCTGGTGTTTAAGGCACATGGCCATCCCTCTGTGACAAAAGAGAGTGAACACAAAGAGCTTCTCTCAGTTCAGTGTCAAGAAGAGCCCCCACAGTCAAACTCTAAGTTTGGTGTTGGGAGGCCACAACCAAACACTAAGTTTGGTGTTAAGACCCCATATCCAAACTCTAAGTTTGGTGTTGGGAATATACAACATTGACCTGATCACCTGTGAGGCTCCATGAGAGCCCACTGTCAAGCTAATGACATTAAAAGAGCGCTTGTTGGGAGGCAACCCAATTTTATTTATCTAATTTTTATTTTATTTTATTGTTATTTTGTGTTTTATTAGGTACATGATCATGTGGAGTCACAAAAAAAAATATAAAAATTAAAAATAGAATCAAAAACAGCAGAAGAAAAATCACACCTTGGAGGAAGGACAGACTGGCGTTCAACGCCAGTAAGGAGCATCTGGCTGGCGTTCAACACCAGAACAGAGCATGAATCTGGCGCTGAATGCCAGAAACAAGCAATATTCTGGCGTTTGAACGCCAGGAATATGCCTTGAGAAAAGCTGGCGCTGAACGCCAGAACAGAGCATGAATCTGGCACTCAACGCCAGAAACATGCTACACATGGGCGTTGAACGCCCAGAACATGCTACACATGGGCGTTGAACGCCCAGAACGTGCATCACCTCGGCGTTTAAATGCCAGAATGGTATGCAAAGGCATTTTGCATGCCTATTTGGTGCAGGGATGTAATTCCTTGACACCTCAGGATCTGTGGACCCCACAGGATCACCTCAGGATCTGTTGACCCCACAGGATCATCTCAGGATCTGTGGACCCCACAGGATCCCCACATAACATATTCCCACCTGACCTCCTAATCCTATAACACTCTTCCCCATGTCACACTAACAAACCACCATTTTATGGTTTATCTTGTGCTCAATTGAGTGGTTTTTATCAACTCTTTACTCACTTATTCATACAATTCGCATGTTTTACATTTTCCTTCCTGATTTTATGCTATGATTGAAAACATGCTTCTTTGATCTTATATTTGCTTATTATTAATCCTCTCTTATTACCATTAGATGTCTTGATATGTGTGTTAAGTGTTTTCAGATATTATAAAGGCAGGAATGGCTCAGAGGATGGAAAGGAAGCATGCAAAAGTGAAAGGAATGCAAGAAGTTGGAGAAACTGCTAAGCTGTCCAGTCTGACCTCTTCGCACTCAAACGGCTATAACGTTAGCTACAGAGGTCCAAACGATGCGGTTCTAGTTGCGTTGGAAAGCTAACTTCCGGGGCTTCGATTTGATATATAATTTACCATAGTTGCCCCGACGCCAGGCGACGCGAACGCGTGGGTCACGCGGACGCGTGACCTGGCCAACACCCAATCCGCACGGTCGCGTAGACGACGTGGCCGCGTCACTTTTCCGCGACCTGTACGGACCAGAAAGCGCTGGAAGTGATTTCTGGGCTGTTTCTTACCCAGTTTTCGACCCAGGGAACACAGATTAGAGACTATAAAGTGGGGGAATGCATCCATTCATAAGAAGGCTCGCATAATTCTACTTTTCCATGATTTAGATTTCGTCTAGAGAGATATTCTCTCTCTCTCTTTTTAGGATTTAGGATTTCTTCTTGTTTTAAGAGTAACTCTGGATCTAGGTTTTAATGTTCTTCTATTTTAGTTCCATAATTATTTATTCTGGCATTTGAATTGATCATTTACTTTTATAATTTAATTTATGAATTATTCCATGTTCCGGATTATTATTTGAATTAATGATATTGAGGTATTTTCAGTTTATTATTGCTCTTGTTAATTTATGATTATCATTGTTTACGAATTGAAGATATTTTATTCCAGCAATTTTGCTTTTTTTCCTTTTTGGTTCTGATTAAGAATTTAGTAACTCAACAGTTATTAAACTCAACGTAATTAATAATCGTTATCTTGCTAATTGAGCTGAACCTAAATAATCCCAACCTTTTCTTAGGAAATAATTAGGATTCAAAGGTCAATTTAATTAGTCCCTTGACTTTCCTTTGCCCTGGTAAAGGTTGACCAAGTGGAGTTTAGATTCAACTTTTATTATAGTTGAGAGAGATAACTAAGTTAGACTTCTAAATTCCCTTATCTTGCCAAAAGTTGTTTTACAGTTATTTATTTATTTTTAATTTGCATTTAATTCACTCCTCATTTAAATTACTTGCTTCTCACCTTCTAAACCCCGATTACAGCCTTTATAACCAATAATAAGAACATACTTCCTCGCAGTTCCTTGAGAAGACGACCCGAGGTTTGAATACTCGGTTAACAATTTTTAAAGGGGTTTGTTACTTGTGACACCCAAAACGTTTGTACGAAGGGATTTTTGTCGGTTTAGAGACTATATCTACAACGCGACTATTTTTATGACATTCTTTACTGGTAAAAATCCTAACGTCAAAAATGGCGCCGTTGCCGGGGAACTGCTAACGTGTGCCTTATTATTGGTTATTGTAAATATTTTTCTTTTGCTTGTTTATTTATTTTTGTTTTGTCCTTTTTATCTTTATTTGCTAATATGAACTCTCACCCCTATCGCTTTGAGTTTGGTTCTGATATTGTTAAAGGAAATAGAAGTTACAGCAGGAATGTGCATCAAGGTCAGACCAATCAAGGATGGATGGAACCAAGAGGATCTAATCAACCCTTTTGGCAGCAACACCCTCCGAGATATCCTGGACAAAGACCATTCTACCGCGCATACCCAGCTGAAAGACATGGTGGACAACCTTGTAACTACCAACAAGCCCCACCCCGTGCATATGAACCGTCCTTTCAACATAACCTCGAACCACCACACTCACAAGCTTCTCTTCACCATTCGCCATCATATGATCCTTCCTTACCCCAATACCAATCCAATCGTTCCCAATCATCACCACTTCCCTATGTATCATGTCTAAGTCCAGCAAACCGCGAAGCAGAGGATCGCCTAAAAGAAACAATAACTAAATTTCAAACAACCATTCAACAACTGGAGCACGCACTAATCCAATGGGCCACTAAACGCTCAAATATACAAGGATCAACCACAGCTCCATGTGGACAACCCGATGAAGAGCGTAGCATGAAAGAAATACTAGAGACTCCAGTGGACAAGGCAGAGAATGAATTCGTACTAGTACAAGTGGAAGAAGCTGTCATTGTTCAAGAAGAAGAGTTGGTTGAAGATCTAGGCGATGCTGAACTTCCTTGGGAATCCAGAATTGAGGAAAACTCCGTCCAGGATGCTACAGTTGATGCTAAGAAAGATGCTGTACAATCTCCAAGGCAAGTCGTTTATGAGGAATCAGATGGAATAATCCAAGAAGCAAATTCCCTTGATGGTGATATTCACAAGTCTAGCTCTCTTGGTGATGAACTTGCGTTCGCAAGTGAATTCTCTGAGATCGAAGAATCTTCCCCAAGTGAATATGAAGATGATGCGGAGGTAGATTTCTCTCAACCTCCAATCTATGACTTGAGTGATGAGGAAGACACGAAAGACTTTGACCAGGACACAGATACAATTGAAGATCTTTGCAAAGAAGTGGAGGAATTCACAGAAGAGCATAAGGGAGTAGAACATACAGAACCACCAGAAACACCTATCCCAAGGCCACTACCACCTAATACAAGCTTCAAGTGGGTACAATCTTTAACTTATGACTTTACTTATTCACTTGAATATGGTTTACTCGAAACAGATGGCCAGCCTAGAGCTCTATGCGGCTTTAAGAGTAAAAGGGAAATGGCTCATACTCAGAGATGGTGCACAAGGTTCAATAAAGTTCCACGCTTCACCTCGAAGTACACGGATTGGTATCATGCTCAATTGCATGGATCACGGAGAACGTTTGGTCACCACGGTGAGATTCTACTTTTTAACCCGCCCGAATGGAAACTTACAAATCAAAACGGAGGCGGATTTAAAAGCAAGGCTTGGAATCCTGGAGTTTATTCTGACATTTATCACCCCGGGAACCAAAAAATCTGTTTGAAGCTGTTCAGAAGCTTCACATGCCTAGTTTGGCACCCCGGAGGCTATTGGCATTTCAAGCACTGGTGGAGATTTTTGGACGAATTTAAACATAAGCCAACCTAACCGGAAGCTCCTCCAATGTCCAACTTAAGGACTCTAACTAAAAGTGCTAGGTAGGAGACAACCCACCATGGTATGGTCGTTTCTTTTTCAGTTTATTTCATCATTATTTGTTTTTACTTTTATTTCCTTTTCATTTTACCTTAGTAAACCTGGAATCATGCATAGCACTCATATTAATCACTGTATTCTGCATTGTTCATGCATATAAAAAAAAATTTTCGCTACGCGACGCGATCGCATCAGCGACGCGTCCGCGTCGCTTGGAGAGAAAGGAAAATTAAAAAGTGAACAGAGAGTCACGCAGGAGCGTGGCTGGAGGCGTGCTAATGACACATATCGACCCACGCGACCGCGTCGAATGGGAAGTATGGCCTTCCGTGCGACCGCGTGCCCCACGCGGCCGCGTACCCTGCATTTTCGACGTAAAAGGGTGCACAATGCCATATTGTGCGAGAGTGGTGCTGGATTGGTGCTGGAAGAACAATCCTTGTCATGCGACCGCGTTGCCGATGTGGCCGTGTCAATTATTTTCTGACGCACACTCACGCGATCGCGTGCCCTACGCGATCGTGTCACCCCAATTTTGGCAAATAAATTAATTTGAACAGAGAGTTGTGCTGGCGCGAGGCTGCACTCGTGCCAGCAGCGCAACACGGGTCACGCGACCGCGTGACTGACGCGATTGCGTCGTCTTACCTGACGCGTACCCACGCGAACGCGTGCCTTCCGCGGCCGCGTCGCATGCGCCGCACAGCTCACCCTAAAACTGCCACATATCTTATCTTTCTCCCCTCCAAATCCTAATCTTTTCTTCTCCTTTCCTATTTATTTCCTCTTCCCTTCTTTCCCTTCTCATTCTTCTTATTTTTTTATTTTATTTTAATTTATTTGCATATCTCATTCATTACATTTTAAATTTGTGCATATTTTTATTTTCTTTTCTGAATTTTTTATTTTTCCATTGGTGTTAAATATCCCTTCTTATTCAACTGTTACATCTTTTCTTGAATTTATTTTGGTAACTTGTTTTACACTGTTGGGCAATACTATTTAAGTCAATGTTAATCTTTTATGTTATTTGTATTAATTTTGCATTGACATGAATTTATATTGTCTTACACTCTCCTCCCCTATGTTACAAAATTTTATACCACTGGTATGCCATGGCTTCTATCATTTTCTCACGTACATGTTGAAGCTTCCATGTAAATGAGACCATTATCATTTGGCATTAACCCACCCATAGTTCATTTATTTTCTTATCTTTATTACTGGGTTACTTTTTCTTCACTTTTTCTTTCAGGATGGCCACCCGAAAGGGAATCGAAAGACGTTTAAATGGGAAGACAGACAAGTCCATCTGCAAAATCTTGAAGAAAAGCTTCAGTTGGAACAACCCGTCCACCTGCACATCTCAGCATGCACCGAGGACGGTGCAATCTTTAAGTGTGGGGAGGTCGATACCGATCTCCGTGGGTTAGTACTTTCTTTTCAACACCAATAATCTTATTTTCTTTATTTGTTCATTGTTGCATCTGCATATTTGATTGCATATTTATTTGATGATTTTGTGCATTTAGTTACTACTTAGTTAAAATAATAAATTTCTTTTAAGATCCTATTTTTGAAAAATTTCACTAATCTAAATTGAAAATTTTTATGTTAAAAATTTGTTTGAAGTTGTAATTGGAACATGAATTATAGGTAAAGAACACACAACCTGTGAGACTTTGAGCTTATTTACATGGTTACATTATTTAACCATAATTATTTTTGTGTGTTTCCTTCTCTAGAATTGCAATCTTTGCTTTGTTCCATTCTGTATGTCCATATTTAATATATCTACATGCTTGCATATGATTGAGGCCATTGTTTGATTCTAACTTACTTATCCCAAAATTAGCCTACCTTTTACATCACTCTTGTTAGCCCCCTTGAGCCTTTAATTCCCTCTTATTCTATAAATCACAACACTAGCGTTAAGCAGAAAAACAAATTTAAAATCCCAAGTTGAATCCTTGGTTAGCTTAAGATAGAAGTTGTGTAATTGTTTAAGTGTGGGAAACCTATTGGGAACATGGATGATAAAAACAAAGGGTAGGAAGTTGAAAAGAATGAAATAATTCAAAATAAAATTTTTGGGAAGCATGCTCATGTGAAGTCAAAATAATTAAATTACCATGTGCATTGAAAAAAAATATATTAAATAAGGGGATACAAAAAAAAAAGTAATATTACCCCCAATGCAAAATAAAAAGGATCAATGCACATGGGACGAAATTCAAAATTAAATTTGATACATGAGCATGTAATACAAAAGTAGGAAAAATTATGGGAAGCTAAGTATAATTTTAAATTTTTTATATAGTATGTATATGTTAGGTGAGATCTTAGACTACTCAAGGATTCACTTCACTAGCTCACTTAGCCTTATATATATACCCTCACCCTTACCTTGGCCCCATTACAACCTTGAAAAGACCTCATGATGTTTGCATTGGTACATTAAATATTTGTTGATTGGTTAGATGAAGAACAAAGTTTAGAAAGCATGACTAGAGAAGAATAGAGAGATTGACCCTAGACACTTGAGAGTTAGAGTGATATACACTACCAGTGAGGGTTCAATGCTTGATTCTATGTTCCCTGCTTTCATGAGCTATCTTCTCACAAGTTTACCTGTCCTTATTTTATATGATTTGAATTAGTGGGATTTGAATTATTTTTGTCTTGGAGAACTTATTTACTCTTAACCAAGTAGGTAGAAACATTTAGCATGTAGTTGCATTCATAGGTTGCATTTCATACATTTCACCATTCCTCTTCATCTCTTTATAGTTTCTCTTGAGCTTAGCATGAGGACATGCTATTGTTTAAGTGTGGGGAGGTTGATAAACCACTATTTTATGGTTTATCTTATGCTCAATTGAGTGGTTTTTATCAACTCTTTACTCACTTATTCATACAATTCGCATGTTTTACATTTTCCTTCCTGATTTTATGCTTTGATTGAAAACATGCTTCTTTGATCTTATATTTGCTTATTATTAATCCTCTCTTATTACCATTAGATGCCTTGATATGTGTGTTAAGTATTTTCAGATATTATAAAGGCAGGAATGGCTCAGAGGATGGAAAGGAAGCATGCAAAAGTGAAAGGAATGCAAGAAGTTGGAGAAACTGCTAAGCTGTCCAACCTGACCGCTTCGCACTCAAACGGCTATAACTTTAGCTACGGAGGTCCAAACGACGCGGTTCTAGTTGCGTTGGAAAGCTAACGTCAGGGGCTTCGATTTGATATATAATTTGCCATAGTTTCCCCGAAGCCAGGCGACGCGAATGCGTGACCTGGCCAACACCCAATCCGTGCGGTCGTGTGGACGACGCGGCCGCGTCACTTTTCCGCGACCTGTGCGGACCAGAAAGCGTTGGAAGTGATTTCTGGGCTGTTTCTGACCCAGTTTTCGGCCCAGACAACACATATTAGAGGTTATAAAGTGGGGGAATGCATCCATTCATAAGGAGGCTCGCATAATTCTACTTTTCCATGATTTAGATTTAGTCTAGAGAGAGATTCTCTCTCTCTCTTTTTAGGATTTAGGATTTCTTCTTGTTTTAAGAGTAACTCTTGATCCAGGTTTTAATGTTCTTCTATTTTAGTTCCATAATTATTTATTCTGCCATTTGAATTGATCATTTACTTTTATAATTTAATTTATGAATTATTCCATGTTCCAGATTATTATTTGAATTAATGATATTGAGGTATTTTCAGTTTATTATTGCTCTTGTTAATTTATGATTATCATTGTTTACGAATTGAAGATATTTTATTCCAGCAATTTTACTTTTTTTCCCTTTTGGTTCTGATTAAGAATTTAGTAACTCAACAGTTATTAAAGTCAACGTAATTAAAAATCGTTATCTTGCTAATTGAGCTGAACCTAAATAATCCCAACCTTTTCTTAGGAAATAATTAGTATTCAAAGGTCAATTTAATTAGTCCCTTGACTTTCCTTTGCCCTGGTAAAGGTTGACCAAGTGGAGTTTAGATTCAACTTTTATTATAGTTGAGAGAGATAACTAAGTTAGACCTCCAAATTCCCTTATCTTGCCAAAAGTTGTTTTACAGTTATTTATTTATTTTTAATTGGCATTTAATTCACTCCTCATTTAAATTACTTGCTTCTCACCTTCTAAACCCCGATTACAGCCTTTATAACCAATAATAAGAACATACTTCCTCGCAGTTCCTTGAGAAGACGACCCGAGGTTTGAATACTCGGTTAACAATTTTTAAAGGGGTTTGTTACTTGTGACACCCAAAACGTTTGTACGAAGGGATTTTTGTCGGTTTAGAGACTATATCTACAACGCGACTATTTTTATGACATTCTTTACTGGTAAAAATCCTAACGTCAAAAATGGCGCCGTTGCCGGGGAACTGCTAACGTGTGCCTTATTATTGGTTATTGTAAATATTTTTCTTTTGCTTGTTTATTTGTTTTTGTTTTTTCCTTTTTATCTTTATTTGCTAATATGAACTCTCACCCCTATCGCTTTGAGTTTGGTTCTGATATTGTTAAAGGAAATAGAAGTTACAGCAGGAATGTGCATCAAGGTCAGACTAATCAAGGATGGATGGAACCAAGAGGATCTAATCAACCCTTTTGGCAGCAACACCTTCCGAGATATCCTGGTCAAAGACCATTCTACTGCGCATACCCAGCTGAAAGACATGGTGGACAACCTTGTAACTAGCAACAAGCCCCACCCCGTGCATATGAACCGTCCTTTCAACATAACCTCGAACCACCACACTCACAAGCTTCTCTTTACCATTCGCCATCATATGATCCTTCCTTACCCCAATACCAATCCAATCGTTCCCAATCATCACCACTTCCCTATGTATCATGTCTAAGTCCAGCAAACCGCGAAGCAGAGGATCGCCTAAAAGAAACAATAACTAAATTTCAAACAACCATTCAACAACTGGAGCATGCACTAATCCAATGGGCCACTAAACGCTCAAATATACAAGGATCAACCACAGCTCCATGTGGACAACCCGATGAAGAGGGTAGCATGAAAGAAATACTAGAGACTCCAGTGGACAAGGCAGAGAATGAATTCGTACTAGAACAAGTGGAAGAAGCTGTCATTGTTCAAGAAGAAGAGTTGGTTGAAAATCTAGGCGATGCTGAACTTCCTTGGGAATCTAGAATTGAGGAAAACTCCGTCCAGGATGCTACAGTTGATGCTAAGGAAGATGCTGTACAATCTCCAAGGCAAGTCGTTTATGAGGAATCAGATGGAATAATCCAAGAAGCAAATTCCCTTGATGGTGATATTCACAAGTCTAGCTCTCTTGGTGATGAACTTGCGTCCGCAAGTGAATTCTCTGAGATCGAAGAATCTTCCCCAAGTGAATATGAAGATGATGCGGAGGTAGATTTCTCTCAACCTCCAATCTATGACTTGAGTGATGAGGAAGACACGGAAGACTTTGACCAGGACACAGATACAATTGAAGATCTTTGCAAAGAAGTGGAGGAATTCACAAAAGAGCATAAGGGAGTAGAACATACAGAACCACCAGAAACACCTATCCCAAGGCCACTACCACCTAATACAAGCTTCAAGTGGGTACAATCCTTAACTTATGACTTTACTTATTCACTTGAATATGGTTTACTCGAAACAGATGGCCAGCTTAGAGCTCTCTGCGGCTTTAAGAGTAAAAGGGAAATGGCTCATACTCAGAGCTGGTGCACAAGGTTCAATAAAGTTCCACGCTTCACCTCGAAGTACACGGATTGGTATCATGCTCAATTGCATGGATCACAGAGAACGTTTGGTCACCACAGTGAGATTCTACTTTTTAACCCGCCCGAATGGAAACTTACAAATCAAAACGGAGGCGGATTTAAAAGCAAGGCTTGGAATCCTGGAGTTTATTCTGACATTTATCACCCCGGGAACCAAAAAATCTGTTTGAAGCTGTTCAGAAGCTTCACATGCCTAGTTTGGGACCCCAGAGGCTATTGGCATTCCAAGCACTGGTGGAGATTTTTGGACGAATTTAAACATAAGCCAACCTAACCGGAAGCTCCTCCAATGTCCAACTTAAGGACGCTAACTAAAAGTGCTAGGTAGGAGACAACCCACCATGGTATGGTCGTTTCTTTTTCAGTTTATTTCATCATTATTTGTTTTTATTTTTATTTTCTTTTCATTTTGCTTTAGTAAACCTGGAATCATGCATAGCACTCATATTAATCACTGCATTCTACATTGTTCATGCATATAAAAAAAAATTTCGCTACGCGATGCGATCGCATCAGCGACGCGTCCGCGTCGCTTGGAGAGAAAGGAAAATTAAAAAGTGAACAGAGTGTCACGCAGGAGCGTGGCTGGAGGCGTGCTAATGGCACATATCGACCCACGCGACCGCGTCGCTGACGCATCCGCGTCGAATGGGAAGTATGGCCTTCCACCCGACCGCGTGCCCCACGCGGCCGCGTACCCTGCATTTTCGACGTAAAAGGGTGCACAATGCCATATTGTGTGAGAGTGGTGCTGGATTGGTGCAGGAAGAAAAATCCTTGTCACGCGACCGCGTTGCCGATGTGGCCGCGTCAATTATTTTCTGACGCACACTCACGCGATCGCGTGCCCTACGCGATCGTGTCACCCCAATTTTGGCAAATAAATTAATTTGAACAGAGAGTTGTGCTGGCGCGAGGCTGCACTCGCGCCAGCAGCGCAACACGGGTCACGCGACCGCGTGACTGACGCGATCGCGTCGTCTTACCTGACGCGTACCCACGCGAACGCGTGCCTTCCGCGGCCGCGTCGCATGCGCCGCACAGCTCACCCTAAAACTGCCACATATCTTATCTTTCTCCCCTCCAAATCCTAATCTTTTCTTCTCCTTTCCTATTTACTTCCTCTTCCCTTCTTTCCCTTCTCATTCTTCTTATTTTTTATTTTATTTTAATTTATTTGCATATCTCATTCATTACATTTTAAATTTGTGCATATTTTTATTTTCTTTTCTGAATTTTTTATTTTTCCATTGGTGTTAAATATCCCTTCTTATTCAACTGTTACATCTTTTCTTGAATTTATTTTGGTAACTTGTTTTACACTGTTGGGCAATACTATTTAAGTCAATGTTAATCTTTTATGTTATTTGTATTAATTTTGCATTGACATGAATTTATATTGTCTTACACTCTCCTCCCCTATGTTACAAAATTTTATACCACTGGTATGCCATGGCTTCTATCATTTTCTCACGTACATGTTGAAGCTTCCATGTAAATGAGACCATTATCATTTGGCATTAACCCACCCATAGTTCATTTATTTTCTTATCTTTATTACTGGGTTACTTTTTCTTCCCTTTTTCTTTCAGGATGGCCACCCGAAAGGGAATCGGAAGACGTTTAAATGGGAAGACAGACAAGTCCATCTGCAAAATCTTGAAGAAAAGCTTCAGTTGGAACAACCCGTCCACCTGCACATCTCAGCATGCACCGAGGACGGTGCAATCTTTAATTGTGGGGAGGTCGATACCGATCTCCGTGGGTTAGTACTTTCTTTTCAACACCAATAATCTTATTTTCTTTATTTGTTCATTGTTGCATCTGCATATTTGATTGCATATTTATTTGATGATTTTGTGCATTTAGTTACTACTTAGTTAAAATAATAAATTTCTTTTAAGATCCTATTTTTGAAAAATTTCACTAATTTAAATTGAAAATTTTTATGTTAAAAATTTGTTTGAAGTTGTAATTGGAACATGAATTATAGCTAAAGAACACACAACTTGTGAGACTTTGAGCTTATTTACATGGTTACATTATTTAACCATAATTATTTTTGTGTGTTTCCTTCTCTAGAATTGCAATCTTTGCTTTGTTCCATTCTGTATGTCCATATTTAATATATCTACATGCTTGCATATGATTGAGGCCATTGTTTGATTCTAACTTACTTATCCCAAAATTAGCCTACCTTTTACATCACTCTTGTTAGCCCCATTGAGCCTTTAATTCCCTCTTATTCTATAAATCACAACACTAGCCTTAAGCAGAAAAACAAATTTAAAATCCCAAGTTGAATCCTTGGTTAGCTTAAGATAGAAGTTGTGTAATTGTTTAAGTGTGGGAAACCTATTGGGAACATGGATGATAAAAATAAAGGGTAGGAAGTTGAAAAGAATGAAATAATTCAAAATAAAACTTTTGGGAAGCATGCTCATGTGAAGTCAAAATAATTAAATTACCATGTGCATTGGAAAAAAAAATATATTAAATAAGGGGATACAACAAAAAAAAAGTAATATTACCCCCAATGCAAAATAAAAAGGATCAATGCACATGGGACGAAATTCAAAATTAAATTTGATACCTGAGCATGTAATACAAAAGTAGGAAAAATTATGGGAAGCTAAGTATAATTTTAAATTTTTTATATAGTATGTATATGTTAGGTGAGATCTTAGACTACTCAAGGATTCACTTCACTAGCTCACTTAGCCTTATATATATACCCTCACCCTTACCTTGGCCCCATTACAACCTTGAAAAGACCTCATGATGTTTGCATTGGTACATTAAATATTTGTTGATTGGTTAGATGAAGAACAAAGTTTAGAAAGCATGACTAGAGAAGAATAGAGAGATTGACCCTAGACACTTGAGAGTTAGAGTGATATACACTACCAGTGAGGGTTCAATGCTTGATTCTATGTTCCCTGCTTTCATGAGCTATCTTCTCACAAGTTTACCTGTCCTTATTTTATATGATTTGAATTAGTGGGATTTGAATTATTTTTGTCTTGGAGAACTTATTTACTCTTAACCAAGTAGGTAGAAACATTTAGCATGTAGTTGCATTCATAGGTTGCATTTCATACATTTCACCATTCCTCTTCATCTCTTTATAGTTTCTCTTGAGCTTAGCATGAGGACATGCTATTGTTTAAGTGTGGGGAGGTTGATAAACTACTATTTTATGGTTTATCTTATGCTCAATTGAGTGGTTTTTATCAACTCTTTACTCACTTATTCATACAATTCGCATGTTTTATATTTTCCTTCCTGATTTTATGCTTTGATTGAAAACATGCTTCTTTGATCTTATATTTGCTTATTATTAATCCTCTCTTATTACCATTAGATGCCTTGATATGTGTGTTAAGTATTTTCAGATATTATAAAGGCAGGAATGGCTCAGAGGATGGAAAGGAAGCATGCAAAAGTGAAAGGAATGCAAGAAGTTGGAGAAACTGCTAAGCTGTCCAGCCTGACCTCTTCACACTCAAACGGCTATAACTTTAGCTACGGAGGTCCAAACGACGCGGTTCCAGTTGCGTTGGAAAGCTAATGTCCGGGGCTTTGATTGATATATAATTTGCCACAGTTGCCCTGACGCCAGGCGACGCGAACGCGTGACCTGGCCAACAACCAATCCGCGCGGTCGTGTGGACGACGCGGCCGCGTCAATTTTCCAGAAAGCGTTGGAAGTGATTTCTCGGCTGTTTCTGACCCAGTTTTCGTCCCAGAGAACACATATTAGAGGCTATAAAGTGGGGGAATGCATCCATTCATAAGGAGGCTCGCATAATTCTACTTTTCCATGATTTAGATTTAGTCTAGAGAGAGATTCTCTCTCTCTCTTTTTAGGATTTAGGATTTCTTCTTGTTTAAAGAGTAACTCTGGATCCAGGTTTTAATGTTCTTCTATTTTAGTTCCATAATTATTTATTCTGGCATTTGAATTGATCATTTACTTTTATAATTTAATTTATGAATTATTCCATGTTCCAGATTATTATTTGAATTAATGATATTGAGGTATTTTCAGTTTATTATTGCTCTTGTTAATTTATGATTATCATTGTTTACGAATTGAAGATATTTTATTCCAGCAATTTTACTTTTTTCCCTTTTGGTTCTGATTAAGAATTTAGTAACTCAACAGTTATTAAACTCAACGTAATTAATAATCGTTATCTTGCTAATTGAGCTGAACCTAAATAATCCCAACCTTTTCTTAGGAAATAATTAGGATTCAAAGGTCAATTTAATTAGTCCCTTGACTTTCCTTTGCCCTGGTAAAGGTTGACCAAGTGGAGTTTAGATTCAACTTTTATTATAGTTGAGAGAGATAACTAAGTTAGACCTCTAAATTCCCTTATCTTGCCAAAAGTTGTTTTACAGTTATTTATTTATTTTTAATTGGCATTTAATTCACTCCTCATTTAAATTACTTGCTTCTCACCTTCTAAACCCCGAATACAGCCTTTATAACAAATAATAAGAACATACTTCCTCGCAGTTCCTTGAGAAGACGACCCGAGGTTTGAATACTCGGTTAACAATTTTTAAAGGGGTTTGTTACTTGTGACACCCAAAACGTTTGTACGAAGGGATTTTTGTCGGTTTAGAGACTATATCTACAACGTGACTGTTTTTATGACATTCTTTTCTGGTAAAAATCCTAACGTCACACACTTCCCAACAACTTCAATCTCTCTTCCCAATTACCCCCTTCACCACTCACATCCATCCACTCTTCCCCATAAACCCCACCTACCTTCAAAATTCAAAAACACTTTCCGACCCAAACCCACCCTACATGGCCGAACCTACCCTCTCCCCTTTCCCTATATATACCCTTTCAGTCTACTTCATTTTCACACAACACAAACCCCCTCTTCTACACCTTGGCCGAAACACCACCCCTCACTCTCATCCATATTTTCTTCTTCTTCTTCTTCTCTTCTTTCTTCTCTTGCTCGAGGGCGAGCAATATTTTAAGTTTGGTGTGGTAAAAGCATAAGCTTTTTGTTTTTCCATCACCATAAATGGCACCTAAGGCCGGAGAATCCTCTAGAAAAGGAAAAGGGAAGACAAAAGCTTCCACCTCCGAGTCATGGGAGATGGAAAGATTCATCTCCAAAAGCCATCAAGGCCACTTCTATGATGTTGTGGCAAAGAAGAAGGTGATCCCTGAGGTCCCTTTCAAGCTCAAGAAAAATGAGTATCCAGAGATCCTACATGAGATCCGAAGGAGAGGTTGGGAAGTCCTAACCAACCCCATGCAACAAGTCAGAATCTTAATGGTTCAAGAGTTCTATGCCAATGCATGGATCACTAGGAACCATGATCAAAGTATGAACCCGAGTCCAAAGAATTATCTCACAATGGTTCGGGGAAAATACTTAGATTTTAGTCCGGAGAATGTGAGGTTGGCATTCCACTTGCCCATGATGCAAGGAGATGTACGCCCCTACACTAGAAGGGTCAACTTTAATCAAAGGTTGGACCAAGTCCTAATGGACATATGTGTGGAAGGAGCTCAATGGAAAAGAGACTCCAAAGGCAAGCCAGTTCAACTAAGAAGACTGGACCTCAAGCCTGTGGCTAGAGGATGGTTGGAGTTCATTCAATGCTCCATCATTCCCACTAGCAACCGATCTGAAGTTACTGTGGATCGGGCCATCATGATTCATAGCATCATGATTAGAGAGGAAGTAGAAGTTCATGAAGTCATCTCCAATGAAATCTACAAAATAGCCGAAAAGCCCTCCACCATGGCAAGGCTAGCTTTTCCTCACCTTATTTGCCATCTATGTTACTCAGCTGGAGTTATCATAGAAGGAGACATCTCCATTGAGGAGGATAAGCCCATCACCAAGAAGAGGATGGAGCAAGCAAGAGAGACCCTCCACGAATCTCAAGAGATGCATGAGGAAGCTCATCATCAAGAAATCCCTGAGATGCCTCAAGGGATGCACTTTCCTCTCAACAACTATTGGGAACAACTCAACACTTCCTTAGAAGATTTGAGCTACAATGTGGAACAATTAAGGGTGGAACATCATGAGCACTCCATCATTCTCCATGAAATAAGAGAAGATCAAAGAGCAATGAGGGAGGAGCAACAAAGGCAAGGAAGGGACATAGAAGAGCTTAAGGACATTGTTGGTCCTTCAAGAAGAAGACGCCACTAAGGTGGATTCATTCCTTGTTCTTATTTCTTTCTGCTTTTCGGTTTTTATGTTATGTTCATTTATGTTTTGTGTCTCTACTTCATGATCATTAGTGTTTAGTAACTATGTCTTAAAGTTATGAATAATTCCATTAATCCTTCACCTCTCTTAAATGAAAAATGTTTTTAATCAAAAGAACAAGAAGTACATGAATTTCGAATTTATCCTTGAATTTAGTTCAATTATATTGATGTGGTGACAATACTTTTTGTTTTCTGAATAAATTCCTGAACAATGCATATTTTTTATCTTGTTGTTTATAAATGTTAAAACTGTTGGCTCTTGAAAGAATGATGAACAAAGAGAAATGTTATTGACAATCTGAAAAATCATGAAAATTGATTCTTGAAGCAAGAAAAAGCAGTGAAAGGTAAAAAGCTTGCAAAAAAAATGGCAAAAAAAATAGAAGGAAAAAGAAAAAGCAAGCAGAAAAAGCCAATAGCCCTTAAAACCAATAGGCAAGGGTAAAAAGGATCCAAGGCTTTGAGCATCAATGGATAGGAGGGCCCAAGGAAATAAAATCCAGGCCTAAGCGGCTAAATCAAGCTGTCTCCAAGTGAAAAGCTTGAGACTGAGTGGTTAAAGTCGTGATCCAAAGCAAAAGAGTGTGCTTAAGAGCTCTGGACACCTCTAACTGGGGACTCTAGCAAAGCTGAGTCACAATCTGAAAAGGTTCACCCAGTCATGTGTCTGTGGCATTTATGTATCCGGTGGTAATACTGGAAAACAAAGTGCTTAGGGCCACGGCCAAGACTCATAAAAGTAGCTGTGTTCAAGAATCAACATACTTAACTAGGAGAATCAATAACACTATCTGAAATTCTAAGTTCCTAGAGATGCCAATCATTCTAAACTTCAAAGGAAAAAGTGAGATGCCAAAACTGCTCAGAAGCAAAAAGCTACAAGTCCCGCTCATCTAATTAGAATTAATATTCATTGATATTTTGGAATTTATAGTATATTCTCTTCTTTTTATCCTATTTGGTTTTCAGTTGCTGGGGGACAAGCAACAATTTAAGTTTGGTGTTGTGATGAGCGGATAATTTATACGCTTTTTGGCATTGTTTTTAGGTAGCTTTTAGTAAGTTCAAGCTACTTTTAGGGATGTTTTCATTAGTTTTTATGTTAAATTCACATTTCTGGACTTTACTATGAGTTTGTGTGTTTTTCTGTAATTTCAGGTTCGCTCGCAACGGCGTTGAAAAGTAGACATCCAGAGCTTTCCAGCAATATATAATAGTCCATACTTTATTCGGGAATTGACGACGTAAAGTGGCGCTCAACACCAAGTACATGCTGCTGTCTGGAGTCAAACGCCAGAAACACGTCACGACCCAGAGTTGAACGCCAGAAACACGCTATAACTCGGCGTTCAACTCCAAAAGAAGTCTCAGCTCGTGGATAGATCAAGCTCAGCCCAAACACATACCAAGTGGGCCCCGGAAGTGGATTTATGAATCAATTACTTACTCCTGTAAACCCTAGTAGCTAGTTTATTATAAATAGAACTTTTTACTAGTGTATTAGACATCTTTTGATCACTTTAGATCTTAGGATCATCTTGGGATGATTAGTTCTCAGATCATGGGGGCTGGCCTCTCGGCCATGCCTGAACCTTTCACTTATGTATTTTCAACGGTGGAGTTTCTACAGACCATAGATTAAGGGTGTGGAGCTCTGCTGTACCTCAAGTTTCAATGCAAGTACTACTATTTTCTATTTAATTCTCCTTATTCTTATTCCAAGATATATGTTGCACTTCAACTTGATGAATGTGATGATCCGTGACACTCATCATCTTTCTCACCTATGAACGCGTGTGACTGACAACCACTTCCGTTCTACCTTAGGCCGGGCGCATATCTCTTAGATTCCCCAACAGAATCTTCGTGGTATAAGCTAGATAGATGGTGGCATTCATGGGAATCCGGAAAGTATAACCTTGTCTGTGGTATTCCGAGTAGGATTCCAGAAATCCGGAAAGTCTAACCTTGTCTGTGGTATTCCGAGTAGGATTTTAGGATTGAATGACTGTGACGAGCTTCAAAATCCTGAAGGCTGGGCGTTAGTGACAGAAGCAAAAGAATCAAGGGATTCTATTCCAACCTGATTGATAACCGACAGATGATTAGCCGTGCTGTGACAGAGCATAGGACCATTTTTACTGAGAGGATGGGATGTAGCCATTGACAACAGTGATGCCCTACATACAGCTTGCCATGGAAATGAGTAAGAAGAATTGGATGAATGTAATATAAAAGTAGAGATTCAAGAGGAGCACAGCATCTCCATACGCCTATCTGAAATTCCCACTATTGATCTACATAAGTATTTCTATCCTATTTTATTTTCTGTTTATTATTAATTTTCGAACTTATCCATAATCAATTATTATCCGCCTGACTGAGATTTACAAGGTGACCATAGCTTGCTTCACACCAACAATCTCTGTGGGATCGACCCTTACTCACGTAAGGTATTACTTGGATGACCCAGTACACTTGCTGGTTAAATTGAACGGAGTTGTGACCACACATAGTTGTAAACCATGGTATTGGCATCATGTTTTTGGCGCCATTGCCAGGGAAAAAAAAGCAATGAATTTTACAAAATGCAATAACATATGAATCACAATTTCGTCCACCAGGGTTCAACACCAAACTTAGAGTTTGGTTGTGGCCTTCCAACACCAAACTTAGAGTTTGACTGTGGGGGCTTTGTTTGAATCTGCATTGAGAAAAGCTTTTCTTGCTTCCTGTCCATGGTTACAGAGGGAGATCCTTGAGTTTTAAATACACGGTAGTCCTCATTCAATTGAAGGATTAACTCTCCTCTGTCCACATCAATCACAACTTTTGCTGTGGCTAGGAAGGGTCTTCCAAGGATGATGGATTCATCCTCATCCTTCCCAGTGTCTAGGATTATAAAATCAGCAGGGATGTAAAGGCCTTTGACCTTTACTAGCACGTCATCTACCTGTCCATAAGCCTTTTTCATGGATTTGTCTGCCATCTCTAATAAGAATTTTGCAGCCTGTACCTCAAAGATTCCAGTTTCTCCATTATAGAGAGTAGCATTAAGTTTATGCCTGACCCCAGGTCACACAGAGCCTTCTCAAAGGTCATGGTGCCTATGATACAGGGAATTAAGAATTTACCAGGATCCTGTTTCTTTTGAGGTAATGTTTGCCTACCCAAGTCATTCAGTTCATTGGTAAGCAAGGGGGGTTCATCCTCCCAAGTCTCATTACCAAATAACTTGGCATTCAGGTTCATCATTGCTCCAAGGTACTTAGTAACTTTCTCTTCAGTAATATCTTCATCCTCTTTAGAAGATGAATAATCATCAGAGCTCATGAATAGTAAAAGGAGGGTCAAAGGAATCTCTATGGTTTCTATATAAGCCTCAGATTCCTTTGGTTCCTCAAATGAGAACTCATTCTTGTCCAGAGGACGTCCCATGAGGTCTTCCTCACTGGGATTCACGTCCTCCTCCTTCTCCCTAGGTTCGGCCACAACAAGTAAGGTTATGGCCTTGCACTCTCTTTTTGGATTCTCTTCTATATTGCTTGGGAGAGTACTAGGAGGAGTTTCAATGACTCTTTTACTCAACTGGCCCACTTGTGCCTCCAAATTTCTAATGGAGGTCCTTGTTTCATTCATGAAACTGAGAGTGGCCTTAGATAGATCAGAGACTAAATTTGCTAAGCTAGATGGGTTCTGCTCAGAATTCTCTGTCTGTTGTTGAGAGGATGATGGAAAAGGCTTGCTATTGCTAAACCTGTTTCTTCCACCATTATTAAAGCCTTATTGAGGCTTTTGTTGATCCTTCCATGAGAAATTTGGATGACATCTCCATGAGGGATTATAGGTGTTTCCATAGGCTTCACCCATGTAATTCACCTCTGCCATTGCAGGGTTCTCAGGATCATAAGCTTCTTCTTCAGAAGATGCTTCTTTAGTACTTTTGGATGCATTTTGCAAACCATTCAGACTCTGAGAAATCATATTGATGACTTGTTTAGTCAACATTTTGTTCTGAGCCAATATGGCATTCAGAGCATCAATTTCAAGAACTCCCTTCCTCTGAGGCGTCCCATTACTTGCAGGATTCCTTTCAGAAGTGTACATGAACTGGTTATTTGCAATCATTTCAATGAGTTCCCGAGCTTCTGTAGGCATTTTCTTTAGGTGAATAGATCCACCTGCAGAATGGTCCAATGGCATCTTAGACAATTCAGACGGACCATCATAGAATATATCCAAGATGGTCCATTCTGAGAGCATGTCAGAAGGACACTTTTTGGTCAGTTGCTTGTATCTTTTCCAAGCTTCATAGAGGGATTCACCTTCTTTCTGCCTGAAGGTTTGAACATCCACTCTAAGCTTGCTCAGCTTTTGAGGAGGAAAAAACTTGGCTAAGAAAGCTGTGACCAGCTTATTCCAAGAGTCCAGGCTATCTTTAGGTTGAGAGTCCAACCATATTCTAGCTCTGTCTCTTATAGACATCGGGATCAACTCCATTGGTCTTAACAGTATCATAGATTTGCAAGAATTCAGTTAAGAACTGAAAAGGATCTTCTGATGGAAGTCCATGAAACTTGCAATTTTGTTGCATCAGAGAAACTAATTGGGGGTTTAGCTCAAAATTGTTTGCTCCAATGGCAGAAATTGAGATGCTTCTTCCATGGAAGTTGGAATTTGGTGTAGTAAAGTCACCAAGCATCTTCTTTGAACCTCCACCATTGTTATTGGTTTCGGCCATATCTACTTCTTTTTCGAAAATTTCAGTAAAGTCCTCTTCGGAGTGTTGTGTTTTAGCTTCTCTTAGCTTCCTCTTTAGAGTCTTTTCAGGTTCTAGATCAGCTTCAACAAGAATGTTCTTATCCTTGCTCCTACTCACGTGAAAAAGAAGAGAACAGAAAAGAAGAGGAATCCTCTATGTCACAGTATAGAGATTCCTTTATGTGAGTAGAAGAAGATAAGAATAGGAGAAGGAGAAGAGAAGAATTCGAACACAGAGAGGAAGAGAGGGTTCGAATTTTAAGATGAAGAGAAGTGTTAGTAAATGAATAAATAAATAGAAAGAGATGAGAGAGAGAGAGAAGAAAATTCAAATTTTAATTAAGAAAAAAGACAAATATTTTTGTTTTTATTTTAATTATTAGTTAAAATTTGAAAATTAAGAGAAGAGGGAAAATAAAATTAAAATTTGAAACAATTAGTTAATTAAAAGAATTCTGAAAAAAGAGTGAGGAGTTATCGAAAATTAGAGAGAGAAAATTAGTTAGGTAGTTTTGAAAAAGATAAGAATTTTAAAATCAAACAAAAAGTTAAGTAGTTAATTGAAAAAGATTTTAAAATCAATTTTTGGAAAGATAAGAAGTTAGAAAAGATTTTGAAATTGATTTTGAAAAAGATATGATTTGAAAAAGATATGTTTGAAAAGATATGATTGAAAAGATATGATTGAAAAAGATTTGAAAAAGAAATTTTAAAAAGATTTGATTTTGAAAATTGAAGTTGATGACTTGACTAACAAGAAACTAAAAGATATGATTCTAGAATTTAAAGATTGAACCTTTTTTAACAAGAAAGTAACAAACTTGAAATTTTTGAATCAAAACATTAATTGTTAGTAATAATTTCGAAAATTATAAAATAAAGATAAGAAAAAGATTTTGAAAATCAATTTTTAAAATTTTTTCGAAAAACATGAAATAAAAATGAAAAAGATTTTATTTTTGAAAAAGTTTTGAAAAGATAGGATTTTTAAATTTGAAATTTTGACTTGACTCATAAGAAATAACTAAATTTTAAAATATTTTGACTAAGTCAATCCAAAATTTCGAAAATTATTGAGAAAAATAAGGAAAAGATATTTTTTTGAATTTTTTTAATTTAATGAGGAAAGAGAAAAATCATAAAATGACTCAACACAAAAATTTTGGATTAAAACAAATGATGCATGCAAGAACACTATGAATGTCAAGATGAGCGCCAAGAACACTTTGAAGATCATGATGAACATCAAGAACTTATTTTTAATGCTTAGACACTAACAAACTAAAAATGCATATGAAAAACAAGAAAAGACACAAAACAAGAAAATATGAAGATCAAACAAGGAGACTTATCAAGAACAACTTGAAGATCATAAAGAACACCATGCATGAGTTTTCAAAAAATATTTTTGGAAAAATTAAAACATGCAATTGACACCAAACTCAAAACTTGACTCTAGACTCAAACATGAAACACAAAAATATTTTTGATTTTTATGTTTTTATTAATTTTTTTTGGAATTTTTGAAAATTATTTTTAGAAAAACGAATGAGAAGAAAAATTTTGAAAGATTTTTGAAAACTTTTTGAAAATAAAATAATGGTTAAAACAAAAAGAAAATTACCTAATCTGAGCAACAAGATGAACCGTCAGTTGTCCAAACTCGAACAATCCCCAACAACAGCGCCAAAAACTTAGTGCATGAAATTGTGATCTCAATGGCGCCAACAACTTGGTACACACAATTGTAATCTCAACTCTTTTTCACAACTTTGCACAACTAATCAGCAAGTGCACTGGGTCGTCCAAGTAATAAACCTTACGTAAGTAAGGGTCGATCCCATGGAGATTGTCGGCTTGAAGCAAGATATGGTCATCTTGTAAAACTCAGTCAGGCGGATTCAAATGGTTATGGAGTTTTAATAATTTAAAAGATAAATAAGCATAAAATAAAGATAGAGATACTTATGTAATTTATTGGTGGGAATTTTAGATAAGCGTATGGAGATGCGTTGCTCCTTCTGAATCTCTGCTTTCCTACTGCCTTCATCCAATCCTTCAGACTCCTTTCTATGGCAAGCTGTATGTTGGGTGTCACCGTTGTCAATGGCTACTTCCCATCCTCTCAGTGAAAATGGTCCTCTAAGGTTTCTGTACGGCTAATCAACTGTCAGATTTCTCGTCTCGGATGAATACCATTCACAGATATCGTATGGCTAATCAGCTGTTGGTTCTCGATCGTGTAGGAATAGGATTTACTATCCTTTTGCGTCTGTCACCACGCCCTACAGTCACGAGTTTGAAGCTCGTCACAGTCATCCCATCCCAGATCCTACTCGGAATACCATAGACAAGGTTTAGACTTTTCGGATCTTAGGAATGCTGCCAATGGATTCTAGCCTATACCATGAAGATTCTAATCTCGGACTCAGATGCCCTAATGTCAGAGGGGAGTCGATGTGAATCGTTGACTAGAAACCCAAGAGATATACATTCAAGCTTGTTTTCATGTAGAACGGAAGTGGTTGTCAATCATGCGTTCATAAGTGAGAATGGTGATGAGTGTCACATAATCATCATATTCATCATGTTCTTGTGTGCAAATGAATATCTTAGAATAAGAATAAGCATGAATTGAATAGAAGAACAATAGTATTTTGCATTAATACTCGAGGAATAGCAGAGCTCCACACCTCAATCTATGGTGTGTAGAAACTCCACCGTTGAAAATACATAAGTGATGAAGGTCCAGGCATGGCTGAATGGCCCGCCCCCAAAACGTGATCAAGAGATCAAAAGATGATCAAAATATTGTCCTTAGTACAATAGTAAAAAGTTCTATTTATACTAAACTAGTTACTAGGGTTACAGAAATAAGTAAATGATGCAGAAATCCACTTCCAGGCTCACTTGGTGTGTGCTTGGGCTGAGTATTGAAGCTTTCATGTGTAGAGGTCTTCCTTGGAGTTAAACACCAGTTTGTAACTTGTTTCTGGCGTTTGACTCTAGCTTGCAACTTCTTTCTAGTGTTGAATGCTAGAATAGGGCAAAAAGCTGGCGTTGAACGCTAGTTTGCGTCGTCTAAACTCGGGCAAAGTATGGACTATTGGTGCACGAATTTGTGATCCGTACAGCTAACCAGCAAGTGCACTGGGTCGTCCAAGTAATACCTTACGTGAGTAAGGGTCGATCCCACGGAGATTATTGGTTTGAAACAGACTATGTTTATTTTATTAATCTTAGTCAGGATGTCAATAAGATCAATTGGATTTAATTGTAAGAAGTCAAAGTATTTGGAATAAGAAATTGTTACTTTTTATTAATGGGAAATCTGTTGGAGTTTTGGAGATGCTTTGTCCTCTGAATTCCTGCAATGTAATATTCAACTCAATTGTTTGTAAAGCACGTCTACGGCAAGCTGTATGTAGGGTGTCACCATTGTCAGTGGCTACTTCCCATCCTCTCAGTGAAAACGTTCCAGATGCTCTGTCACAGCACGGCTAATCAGCTGTCGGTTCTCGATCATGTTGGAATAGGATCCATTGATCCTTTTGCGTTTGTCATCACGCCCAGTAATCGCGAGTTTGAAGCTCGCCACAGCCATTCAATCCTTGAATCCTACTCGCAATACCACAGACAAGGTTTAGACTTTCCAGATCCTCAAGAATGGCCGCCATCAATTCTAGCTTATACTACGAAGATTCTGATTAAAGAATCTAAGAGAAGCTCATTCAATCTGATGTAGAACGGAGGTGTTTGTCAGGCACGCGTTCATGAGTTGAGAAAGGTGATGAGTGTCATGGATCATCACCTTCTCTATAATTAAGCGCGAATGAACATCTTAGATTGGAGCACACAAACGTTTGAGTGGAGAAATAAAAACAATTGCATTAATTCATCGAGACGCTGCAGAGCTTCTCACCCCCAACAATGGAGTTTAGAGACTCATGCTGCCAAAAGGTACAATTTTCAGATCTAAAATTTCATGAGGTGCAAGATAAATCTCTAAGAGTTGTTTAAATAGTAAACTAGTAACCTAGGTTTACAGAATATGAGTAAACTAAGATAATTGGTGCAAAAATCCACTTCTGGGGCCCACTTGGTGTGTTCTGGGGCTGAGACTAAAGCTATCCACGAGTTAAGGCCTTTCTTGGAGTTGAACTCCAAGTTATAACGTGTTTTGGGCGTTCAACTCCGGATCATGACGTGTTTCTGGCGTTTAACTCAAGACAGCAGCATGTACTTGGCGTTTAACGCCAAGTTACGTCGTCTATCTCCGCGCAAAGTATGAACTATTATATATTGCTGGAAAGCCCTGGATGTCTACTTTCCAACGCCGTTGAGAGCACGCCAATTGGACTCCTGTAGCTCCAAAAAATCCATTCCGAGTGCAGGGAGGTCAGGATCCAACAGCATCAGCAGTCCTTTTTTAGCCTAACTCAGATTTTTGCTCAACTCCCTCAATTTCAGCCAGAAAATACCTGAAATCACAAAAAGACACACAAACTCATAGTAAAGTCTAGAAATATGATTTTTGCCTAAAAACTAATAATATTTTACTAAAAACTAATTAAAACATACTAAAATCTACATGAAATTACCCCCAAAAAGCGTATAAAATATCCGCTCATCAACTATTATATATTGTTGGAAAGCTCTGGATGTCTAATTTTCAAGACAATTAAGAGCGCACCATTTGGGTTTCTGTAGCTCCAAAAATTCCATTTTGAGTGCAGCAGGGTCAGAATCTAACACCATCAGCAGTCCTTTTTCAGCCTCTGAATAAGATTTTTGCTCAGGTCCCTCAATTTCAGCCAGAAAATACCTGAAATCATAGAAAGGCACACAAACTCATAGTAAAGTCCAGAAATGTGAATTTTGCTTAAAAACTAATAAAAATATACTAAAAAGTAGCTACATCATACTAAAAACTATGTAAAAACAATGCCAAAAAGCGTATAAATTATCCGCTCATCAATGTGCACTATGTATCAAGTCTTTGTTTGATTACCTAGATGAATTGTGAGTCTGATGCATGTGTTGTCGCGACCATATGTGTTAGACTATATCATTATTTGGTAACTTAATTATGAATTGTGCACTTTCACTTTAGTGAATTGAATGGAACTACTTATTCATCATGGTCTTTAAGTGAATATAATCACATAACAAGGTATTTATTCCTTGTTAATGCCTTGCATTTTTTTTAGTCGACTTGACTTGATTCTTATCAGGTCTTGTCACTTTTTGTAACAAGCACCTTATACATGTGATTATTTTATTATTCCTAAGGATGAATAAGTAGTCTGATTTCATCATTGGATTAGTTATTGTTAATTGTGCCATTTTATATTAATTTTGAGCTTTCACTTGCACAACTTCAATATCTAACTTCTTACATATTCAATTCATGTTAGTTGTGGTTGCCTAGGGTTATTTGTGCCTTCACTTTTGCTTATGCTTTACTTGCAACATAGGACACTTGATTGAGGACCATGCTAATGCTTTTGATTATGTGGTCACCTTCTTAACTGACCAATGTGTTGTGTTCTAAACCATGCGCATTTAGAATACACACATTGTCTTTTATCATACCACACTGATGCACGAAAACTTGTATCGCTACAAATTTCCCTCGGCCAGTATACCGAATTATCGTCAAGTAAAAACTCACAATAGAGTGAGGTCGAATCCCACAGGGATTGATTGGTCAAGCAACTTTAATTAGAGGAGTGTTCTAGTTGAGCTAAGCAAAATTGAGTTGAGTATTGCAGAAAATTAAATGGCGAGAAAGATAAATGACAGGGAATGTAAGTGCTGAAAATAAATGGTGGAATATAAACTGCAGAAGAGTAAATTGTAGAATCTTAAATGAGAATTTGGGGAAATGAACATCAAAGTAAATAGTAGAAATTAAAGAGAATGGGTAAGATCAGAAATGGGGAGTTCATTAGGCTTAGGAGATGTTGCATTCTCTGGATCAAGTTCATTTGCATCTCTTCCTCAATCAATGCATTCATTGATCTCCTTGGCAATCTTAAGTGACTGGATCCCAATTCCTTGGCAATCCAATCTCTCTAAGCTTGAACAATTGCCCAATTCCTTGATTTAATTGCACATGAGAAGAGATGAAGTATGGTCACTGATTATACCACATGCATTTTCGAATCAAAGTGTTGGTAGGATTATATGTCACTATATCCATCTAAACCCTAATCCGGCCAGCATGAGAAAGCATTTCTAGTATGACCTCCTCATTCCTCTTCCAAGGTTCCGAGGAGATCCAAGTATGGATAGTCTCTTTTCCAAGACAACTACCCAATTGGATGAAGATCGAAAGATTTCTAGTAAAATCAAGAGAAAAGAAAGAAGAAGAAGAATGAAAACTTCAATTGATCCTTCAAATTACAACAGAGCTCCCTAACCCAATCAAAATTTATTTAGTTGTTCATAGTTCTGAAAATGGAAAGCAAAAATGAAAAGTGCATTGTAAAGTAAACTAAATTGCAGAGAAAGTAAATATACAGAGTGTTTACAATTTTCGATCCTCCAGATCCCAACTCTCTTTCTAGTTCAAAACTACTCCTATATATACTCCTCTTCTGAGCCTCTATTAGCTCTGCAAGTCATTGATCTGGGCGTTTGATCTTTAGTTGAAGCAGTTACAGTCTTCAGTGGGCTTAGCTTTGCTTGCAAAAAGAAGTTCAGTCAGGCATGGTTCACGTTTAGTCAAGGCGTTAGTGGTGTCAACGTTAAATATAAATCCTGGTTCAAAGACGTTAGTGACACTAACTTTATCACTAACGTTCCAACCCATTTGAGCTACGTTAACTCAAATGTTTGTGGCACTAACGTGACTACTAATGTAGCCTTTCCTATCCTTCGATAGCGTTATTGGTGCTAACCTTGCCAATAACGCTACAATCTTGTTTTCTCCCACGTTAATGGTCCACGTTAGTGATACTAACGTGGCCATCAACGTGGGCATGCCATGACACGAAGATGTTAGTGACACTAACTTTGTCATTAACGTTACAAGACTCATTCCCTTCTACGTAATGGTATTAATGTGGCCACTAACATGGGTATACTGGCCATCTCCAACGTTAGTGACAAAGTTAGTGTCACTAACGTTGGCTCTTTATACTTCTTGCTCCACGTTACCTCCTACGTTAGTGCCACTAACGTGGCCACTAACATGGGTAAAGTTGGCCTTATCCAATGTTAGTGACAAAGTTAGTGTCACTAACGTTGGCGATCCCTTTTGCTATACGTTAATGCTCATGTTAATGGCGTTAACGTGACTCTTAACGTAGGTGTTTATGGCCTTTACAACGTTAGTGGTGTTAACTTTACCACTAATGTTGGAGCTTATTCTTTCTTCCACGTTAGTCCCTACCCTAGTGTAACTAACGTGGGTTAAGTTAGCCTTCGAAGACGTTAGTGGTGTTAACTTTGCCACTAACGTTGCAAGCTTGCTCCCTTTCCACCTTAATGGCTTCGTTAGTGATACTAATGATGACTTGCATTATCTACCCTTTTTTCTTGCATAAAGAATGCCATAAAAGAGCATAAATCTCATTTGATCAGTACAATTCATGCATTAATTGATGAATATTATGGTACACTATTTTGAGATGAGTTGTGCTGAAATTCAGGTGAAAAAGGCATAAAAAATGGGAAGAAGACAAACAAGAAGCTAGGCGTGTGAAATTGGCGTGCCACTTGGGAGCAAATGCCACAAAAATGCACTGGCGTGGCACGCCAGGAGCTAAGCGTGGCACGCCAGTACTAAATTCCAGAAGGAAGATCCAAGTATGCATGTGGGCGTGGCACGCTAGTACAAAATTCCAGAAAGCAAAATGGAGGACACAAAAGGGGCGTGGCACGCCAGGTTGGACGTGGCACGCCTGACCCATCAACTACTATGGGCGTGCCACTAGAGCAAAGGGGCGTGGCATGCCAACTCACCATCTCAAGAAGAACCTCGACTATGGCGTGCCACTTGGTGTTGAAGGCGTGGCACGCCATCTCCAAAAAGCACTTTGGCGTGCCACTTGAAGACCCAGGTGTGGCACACCAAGCTTGAAGAGTGCACAAATACATGGGCGTGCCACTTAAGCAGCATGGCGTGGCACGCTGGTACAATGACCCAGAGAAGGGGATGAAGGCAATTGAAGACTGGGCCTGCCACTTGAAGTCGAAGGTGTGGCACGCCAACCTCTCAACCTCACTTAGGCGTGCCACTTGAGCAACCAGGCATTGCACGCCAATGCACAAGATAACATGAGCAAGGACTGGCTGTGCCACTTGGTGTCGAAGGTGTGGCACGCCAATCCGAGCATGTCACTATGGCGTGCAACTTGAAGGCCGAGGCGTGGCATGCCAACTACTTGAACAAGACAAGATCATGGGCGTGGCACGCTGGTATAAGTTTCCAGAGAGGATGGAAGAGGCTAATTACATAGGGCGTGTGATGAGCGGATAATTTATACGCTTTTTGTCATTGTTTTTAGGTAGTTTTTAGTAAGTTCAAGCTACTTTTAGGGATGTTTTCATTAGTTTTTATGTTAAATTTACATTTCTGGACTTTACTATGAGTTTGTGTATTTTTCTGTGATTTCAGGTAATTTCTGGCTGAAATTGAGGGACTTGAGCAAAACTCTGAAAAAGGCTGACAAAAGGATTGCTGATGCTATTGGAATCTGACCTCCCTGCACTCAAAATGGATTTTATGGAGCTACAGAACTCCAAATCGCGTGCTCTCAACGGCGTTGGAAAGTAGACATCCAGCGCTTTCCAGGAATATATAATAGTCCATACTTTATTCGGGAATTGATGATGTAAAGTGGCGTTGAACGCCAAGTACATGCTGCTGTCTGGAGTTAAACGCCAGAAACACGTCATGATCCAGAGTTGAACGCCCAAAACACGCTATAACTTGGAGTTCAACTCCAAGAAAAGCCTCAGCTCGTGGATAGATCAAGCTCAGCCCAAACATACACCAAGTGGGCCCCGGAAGTGGATTTATGCATCAATTACTTACTCATGTAAACCCTAGTAGCTAGTTTATTATAAATAGGACTTTTTATTAGTGTATTAGACATCTTGGGATGATTAGTTCCCAGATCATGGGGGCTGGCCATTCGGCCATGCCTGAACCTTTCGCTTATGTATTTTCAACAGTGGAGTTTCTGCACACCATAGATTAAGGGTGTGGAGCTCTGCTGTACCTCAAGTTTCAATACAATTACTATTACTTTCTATTCAATTCTCTTTTATTCTTATTCCAAGAAATACGTTGCACAACACTTTGATGAATGTGATGATCCGTGACACTCATCATCATTCTCACCTATGAACGTGCGTGACTGACAACCACTTCCGTTCTACTCTAGGCCGGGCGCATATCTCTTAGATTCCCCAACAGAATCTTCGTGGTATAAGCTAGATAGATGGCGGCATTCATGGGGATCCGGAAAGTCTAACCTTGTCTGTGGTATTCCGAGTAGGATCCCGGGAATCCAGAAAGTCTAACCTTGTCCGTGGTATTCCGAGTAGGATTCCGGTATTGAATGACTGTGACGAGCTTCAAACTCGCGATTGCTGGGCGTGATGACAAACGCAAAAGGATCAATGGATCCTATTCCAACATGATCGAGAACCAACAGCCGATTAGCCGTGCTGTGACAGAGCATTTGAACCATTTTCACTGAGAGGATGGGATGTAGCCATTGTCAAGGGTGATGCCTCCAGACGATTAGCCGTGCAGTGACAGCGCATAGGACCATTTTTCCGAGAGGATGAAAAGTAGCCATTGACGACGGTGATGCCTTACATACAGCTTGCCATGGAAAAGAGTAGGAAGGATTGGATGAATGTAATAAGAAAATAGAGATTCGAGAGGATTTTAGCATCTCCACACGCCTATCTGAAATCCCCACCATTAATTTACATAAGAATTTCTATCCTATTTTATTTTCTGTTTATTATTAATTTTTGAAATCCATAACCATTTAATCTGCCTAACTGAGATTTACAAGGTGACCATAGCTTGCTTTATACCAACAATCTCTGTGGGATCGACCCTTACTCACGTAAGGTTTATTACTTGGACGACCCAGTACACGTGCTGGTTAAGTTGAACGGAGTTGTGAGCTTCTCTAACAGTGTCTGGAACTCTTTTATCACAATTTCGTGCACCAGCGTGCCACTTAGTATCGAAGGCATGACACGCCATTCACTATTTTTCACTTAGGCATGCCACTTGAGCAACCAGGCATGGCAGGACAGTGTCATTCAGAGGGGAAAGAAGCATTGGGGCGTGCCACTTGAGTTTGTGGCGTGGCACGCCAAACAGAGGAACCATTCACTCACAAAGGGGCATGGCACGCCAAACCTTAGGCATGCCCTGCTAGTGCAACTCTCCAGAGGAGCTTAGCCAAGCACACAAAAAGGGCGTGGCATGCCAGACCCTGGGCATGCCACGCTAGTTCAAGTTTCCAGAGGCAAAGGAAAGTGGAAAAAGCAAAGGGCGTACCACTTGAGCTCGAAGGCGTGGCACGCTAACACAAGACTTCCACTATGGCATGCCACTTGAGTTCGAAGGCGTGGTATACCAAGGTTGATAGAGAGACGAGCGTGCCACTTGAAGGATTGAGCGTGGCACGCCAAGCTAGTTTGAAGGGCACGTGACACGTCGGTAGAGCGCCAGCAACACGCC
Organism: Arachis hypogaea; assembly: GCF_003086295.3. Classification (NCBI taxonomy): domain Eukaryota; kingdom Viridiplantae; phylum Streptophyta; class Magnoliopsida; order Fabales; family Fabaceae; genus Arachis; species Arachis hypogaea. The sequence continues at coordinate 52,261,941 of NC_092040.1, forward strand.
AGCTAAGAAGTCACGCTTATTGAGTGTTGTTTTTCCCTCCAAAATGTAATTTCCCTTTTTCACTTTTGTAATTCTTTTATTTTTACTAGGAGTAGTATAAATACCCCCAAGGAGTATTGAAGGGGGTGAAGCAGTTAGTTCTAGATCCACTTTTACACTCCACTTTTGAGTACTTTTCAAGCTAGAGTAGCTAACTTCCCTCTTATTGAGAGAGGGAGCTCTGTTGTACTTGATGGATTGATAATAGTAAAATTCTTCTTTTCTTCATCTTTTCTTGATTTGCTAGAAGGAATTTCGTTCTTAATGCTTAGTGTTCAATTAACTTGGGAAAGAGATTGAATATAATTGGGTTTCATGGGAACCTTAGGAAACATGAAACCATGCTTGAAATCCCTTCTCTTACTTGAGTAAAATCTGGGTTTTGGTGATGGGATATGTGACATATAATCCCCCCTTTCCCTGGACCTATGAGGGTGTGTAGTATAATCAGGGACCAAGCATATCTCTCTTCATGAGCAATTAGACCAAGGAATTGGCTATTGATCAAGATCTGAGTGATTGAGTCACTAAGGGATTGGGGCTCAATCAATCATGATTGCCAAGAGGTCAATGAGTTACATGATTGAAGAAGATATAAGCTAGACTTGATCCAAAGAGACAACATCTCCCAATCTCAATGAATTTCTCCATTCTTATCTATCCATTTCTTTACAGCTTAATTTTACATTCAGCAATTCCCCACTCCCATTTACATTCAAGTCATTTATAATTCAGAAACTTTACATTCTGCAATTTCCATTTATACACTTTATTGCTTTTCTTTATATTCTAGTCATTTACATTTATGTCATCACTTACAATTCTGCACTTAACAATCTTATTGATCCGCTTGTCTAATTCATCAATCAATTAAAACTGCTTGGATTTGCCAATCTCTGTGGATACGATCCCACTCCACTGTGGGTTATTACTTGGCGATAATTTTGGTGCGCTTGCCAAAAGAACTAATTCACTAATTTTTGAAAGGGGTAGTGAATTCTGGTTATCAAGTTTATGGTGTCGTTGCCGGGGATTGGCTTAAATTTGACCGTGATTATATTGATTGGAGAGCTAGATTAAGCAATTTAATTTCCTTGTTATTTTAATTTCTTTATTTAGCATTTTTTTTTTGTTTTGAGCTCTATTTCCTTCTTCTTTGATTATCTTATTTAGTGTCCATATTTCCACTCCTCTAACTGTTTGATCAATTGCACCATTCACACTAACAACTGTTCTAACAATAGTAATTTCTTCATCCATTTTCTTTCTTGCATTTTGCCTTGATTGGTTGTATGACAGGTAAGAGAAGCGGGGCTTCAACTTCCTTTGATTTTGAACCTGAGAGGACCTTTCTTAGATTAAGGAGGGAAGCAAGAGGGAAGAGAGTCATTGGTACTGAGGAAGAGGAAGTGTATTTTGAAACAAACATGGAGGAGAATATGGAGAATCATCATGAGGAAGAAGTTCATAACCATGCCAAGGGAGGCCCAGTCAATCATGATGGGCAAGAAAGTAGAGTCTTAGGCTCCTACATCAACCCAAACCCAGGAAATTATGCCAGCAGCATCCTAAAGCCAACAATAATGCCAATAACTTTGAGCTGAAGCCTCAGCTCATCACACTTGTTCAAAATAATTGCTCATATGGAGGGAGTGCCCAAGAATATCCCAATCAATATCTCAGCACATTCTTGAGGATATGTGATACTGTAAAGTCCAACGGGGGTACACCCTGACATCTACAAACTACTCTTGTTCCCTTTTTCACTCAGATATAAGGCAGCAAAGTGGTTGGAATCATTCCCCAAGGATAGCCTAACTATATGGAAGGAGGTCGTGAACAGATTCCTTGCATAATTTTACCCTTCACAAAGAATCAATAGGCTGAGAGCCGAGGTGCAAAGTTTCAGACAACAAGATGGAGAAACACTCTATGAGGCCTGGGAGAGATTTAAAGATCTGACAAGAAGATGCCCACCAGAAATGTTCAATGAGTGGGTACAACTACATATCTTTTATGAGGGACTATCCTATGAAGCAAAGAAGGCAGTGGATCATTCTTCAGGAGGCTCACTCAACAAAAAGAAAACCATTGAAGAGGCCATAGATGTCATTGAGACTATAGCTGAAAATGAGTATTTCTATGCCTCAGAAAGGACTCAGAAGAAGAGAGTGCTAGAACTCAACTCTGTAGATGCTTTGTTAGCTCAGAACAAGGCAATTGCAACACAAATAGCAGTATTAACCAAGAGGATGGAGGCCAACCAAGCCTCAGTCATTCAAGACCAAACTCCTCAACAAGAAGGTAATGCATCAGAATCTGAAGGTGACTGGGAGCAAGCTAATTATGTGAACAATTCATCCAGAGCACCATATGACCCACACTCTAAGACATAAAACCCAGGTTGGAAGAACCACCCAAACTTTGGGTGGGAAAATCAACAAAACCACAACCAGGACCACAACAAGCCTTATCCATCAAATTAGCATCCCAACCACAACCCCAACCATCAAACAGGGAATCATAGACCATACCATAACTCACAAAACACATCATACCATAACAACCAACGCATACACAACAACCTTAATCAAGATGCACCATCCTCAACTATGCAACCATGCGAAATCAAGAGCAACTTTGAGAGGATGGAGGCTGCAATAGCACAACTGTCATCCCATATTTCAGGGGCAGTCTCCTCCCTCATGGACAGACAAGCACAAACTGACAGAAGGATAGATGCTAATCAAGAGGAATACATGTCAAATCTGAAAAATCAAGGCGCAGCAATCTCAAAGTTGGAGGCACAAGTAGGGACTTTGTCTAAGCAAATCCCACTTTTCACACACACATTTTTCAGCGATACCATGGCTAACCCAATAGGGGAATGCAAAGCCATAACTCTGAGAAGTGGGAAGGTTGTAGAGGAAGGAGCCCCAAGAAAAGATAATCATGAAGAGGTTGCACCAACATATGGGAGCGAGGAAGAAGGGGAGATCCCAGCTTCACCTCCACCAAAACTAGTTTTGAAGCCCTATGTGCCGAAGGCACCATACCCACAAAGACTGAGAAAAGATGGGAAGGATGGCCAGTTCTCTAAGTTCCTAAAGATCTTCAAGAGGCTCTAAATCAACATACCATTTGCTGATGTATTAGAACAAATGCCACTCTATGCCAAGTTCTTAAAGGAGCTTATAACCAAAAGGAGGAACTGGGAGGCAAAAGAAACCATAGTGTTGACTGAGGAATGCAGCGCCATCATACAGAAGAAGTTGCCTCAAAAGATGAAAGACCCAGGGAGTTTTCAAATACCCGGCATCATAGGGGATATCACTATTGAGAAAGCTTTATGTGATTTGGGAGCTAGCATGAATCTTATGTCCCTAACCATGATGAGAAGGATGAAGATTGAGGAAGCCAAGCCAACAAGGATGGCACTCCAATTGGCTGACAGAACATTTAAGTTTCCACATGGGGTGGTGGAAGACTTGCTAGTGAAAGTAGAGGAATTCATCTTCCCTGCTGATTTCGTTGTGCTGGACATGGAAGAAGAGGCCAACACGTCAATTATCCTAGTAAGACCATTTCTAGCTACTGCTGGAGCCATCATTGATGTATAGAAAAGGGAACTAGTCTTGAGATTGCATGAAGAGAAAATGGTCTTTAACATCTTTAAAACAATGAGTTACCCCAAGGAACTTATAGGAGAATGTATGCTGGTAGACACCATGGAACAGATAGTTCAAGAAGTCATGGGAGAAGAACAATGTGGAGAAAGCATTGAGCTGGAGCAAGCACCAGATGGAAAACTACCACAAGCAACTATGAGGAACTCAATCATGCTAACTACCACAGACAACAAAGATGCAGATTTACCAAAACTAGAGCTAAAAGCCTTACCACCCAGCTTGAAGTATGCATATCTAGGTGCCAACAACACTCACCCAGTGATCATAAATTCAAGTCTAAGTAAGGAACAAGAAGAGGAACTTATCCAAGTGCTGAAACAACACAAGGATGCCATAGGTTGGACACTTGCAGATTTAAAGGGGATCAGTCCTTTAATGTGCATGAATAAAATCTTACTTGAAGAGGATGCCAAACCCTCAAGACAGCAACAAAGGAGGCTGAACCCAACTATGAATGAAGTGGTTTAGAAAGAAGTATTAAAATTTTGGCAAGCAAGGGTGATCTACCCCATCTCAGACAGCCCTTGGGTAAGCCCGGTGCAAGTAGTTCATAAGAAAAGAGGGATCACTATTGTGGCAAATGAGAAGAATGAATTGATACCCACAAGGACGGTAACCGGATGGCGTATGTGTATTGACTACCGGAAACTTAATGAAGCCACCCAGAAGGATCACTTTCCCCTCCCCTTCATGGACCAAATGCTTGAAAGATTGGCAGGACATGAGTATTATTATTTCCTAGACGGATACTCGGGCTACAACCAAATTGTTGTAGACCCCAAGGATTAGGAAAAACTTCATTTACTTGTCCATATGGTGTATTTGCTTATAGGAGAATGCCCTTTGGATTGTGTAATGCACCTGCAACATTCCAAAGGTGCATGCTCTCCATTTTTTCATATATGATTAAGAAGTTCATAGAAGTATTTATGGACGACTTCTTTGTGTTTTGGGACTCATATTCTGATTGCCTATACCATCTTTCTCTTTTGCTAAAAAGGTGTCAAGAAACCAATCTTGTTTTAAAATAGGAGAAGTGCAATTTTATGGTAACTGAAGGGGTGGTTCTTGGTCACAAGATTTCAAAAGATGGCATAGAAGTAGACAAAGCAAAAGTGGAAGTAATTGAAAAATTACCTCTACCTTGCAATGTCAGATCAATCAAAAGCTTTTTGGGACACGCTGGGTTCTATAGGAGGTTTATTAAAGATTTTTCAAAGATTGCAAAACCCATTAGCAACCTACTTGTCTCAAATACTCCTTTTGTTTTTTATAGAGAATGCATTGTAGCCTTTGATGAACTCAAAAAGAAACTCTCCTCTGCACCTATCATAGCACCACCAAGTTGGGATCTTTCTTTTGAACTAATGTGTGATGCATCTGATTTTGCTGTTGGTGCTGTCCTAGAACAGAGGAAAGACAAGCTAGTATATGTTATTTACTATGCTAGCAAGGTCCTTAATGAGAATCAAAGGAACTATTCCACCACAGAGAAAGAACTTTTAGCATAGTTTTCTTTTGATAAGTTTAGATCATATCTTATTGGCTCAAAAGTAATTGTGTTCACTGATTATGCAGCACTCAAATACTTGCTTACCAAACAAGAATCTAAGCTCAGACTAATAAGGTGGATCTTGATGCTCCAAGAATTTGATATTGAGATTAAGGATAGGAGCGGAGCAGAGAATAAGGTAGCAGACCACCTCTCAAGGATCCCACAAGAAGAAGAAATGCAGCAAGTAGCAGTAAATGAAAGCTTTCCTGATGAACAATTGATGATAATTCAGGTAGCCCCTTGGTTCACAGACATAGCCAACTTCAAGGCTATTGGGGAGCTACCAACTAACATCAATAAGCACATAAAGAGAAAACTAATCAAGGATGCCAAACACTACATCTGGGATGACCCCTATTTGTTCAAAAAGTGTACTGATGGTGTCCTAAGAAGGTGTATATCCCATAAAGAAGGGCAGGAAGTATTATGGTAGTGCCATGGATCAGCATATGGAGGTCACTTCAGTGGAGAAAGGACAGCAGCAAAAGTGCTCCAATCCGGATTTTACTGGCCAACAGTGTTTAAGGATGCCAAGGAAATGGTGTCAAGGTGTGATGAATGTCAAAGAGCTGGTAATCTAACCAAGAAGAATGAGATGCCACAGCAATACATACTAGAGCTGGAACTATTTGACATATGGGGGATAGATTTCATGGGACCCTTCCCAACTTCCAACTCAAATAGCTACATATTAGTGGCTGTTGATTATGTTTCAAGGTGGGTAGAGGCCATAGCTACCGCAACAAATGACAACAAGGTTGTGATAAGCTTCTTGAGAAAGAACATCTTCAGCAGATTTGGAGTTCCCAGAGCTCTCATTAGTGATGGAGGGTCACATTTCTGCAACAAACAACTGGAAGCATTCCTTCTCAGATATGGTGTAAAGCACAAAGAGGAAACTCCATACCACCCATAGACCAACAAGCTAGCTGAGATCTCCAATAGAGAGCTGAAACGAATCCTTGAAAAAATTATTGAAAGCTCAGTAAAAGACTGGTCTAAAAAGCTAGATGATGCTCTATGGGCCTACAGGACAGCCTTCAAGACCCCCATTGGGATGTCACCATACCAACTAGTATTTGGCAAGGCTTGCCACTTGCCAGTTGAACTGGAGCACAGAGCCTTTTGGGCTCTAAAACTACTGAAGATGAGCAAGCTGCTGGAGAAAAGAGACTGATGCAACTCAATGAACTGGAAGAGTTTAGAAATCAAGCATATGAGAATGTAAAAATCTACAAAGAGAACACAAAAAGGTGGCATGACTAAAAGACAGCAAGAAGGGTGTTCACTGAAGGACAGAAGGTGTTACTCTACAACTCAAGACTCAAGTTCTTCCCTGGAAAACTTAAGTCTCGATGGTCATGACCTTTCACCATACTCAAGGTGTTTCCCTATGGTCATATGGAGCTCATGGAAGACAAGACCCAGAGAAATTTTTCTGTCAATGGCCATAGACTCAAACACTACTTGGGAGGCTCCTTGGAGGAGTAGAGAGTGAGCTACAAGCTCAGCTAAAGATGAAGGAATGTCAAGCTAATGACAATAAAGAAGCACTAGTTGGGAGGCACCCCAACACTTTATCCTTTTGATTTAATTGCTTTTCCTAGAAGTAGTTTAAATTCTGTGATTTAGATAGTTTAATTTTCAGTAATTAGGATTCATTTACATTGTAGATTAGGAAGTTTGATATTAGCTTTGATAACTAGATTTTCTTTACACTCTCTCATTTCTTTCTATTTGGGAGTTACAACTTGATGAATCCATAACTAATGATGAGGGAATGGGCTGAGAACTAGCTAAAGTGCTAAGTTTGGTGTGGCCTTTCACCCACTTAATCTAGGCTTACACACAATTAACAGTTGATTCTGAAGAGTAAGCCCAGAGATTAAGTTTGGTGTGGCCACCACCAATGATGACATAGTAGCCCAAGTCACCCAATTTGAAAGCACTTAATGCTTTGGGTAAGAACATGAACGTGATTTAATGAGTTCAGAGGAGTTAGAATCAAAAGAAAATGAAAAGATTGATGTTATTCCACTCTTATGAACACATTAAATACACAATGATGAAACCAATTTATTAAGATGCCAAAGAATTAAGTTTGGTGTCCCAAGGGACACCCATCAGTTGCAATCCAATTTATTCTTGATGAGAAGGAACGTGAAGGGGTTCTTTTGTTATTACTAATGGGTTCAGTTTCAATTTCAGGAGAGAAGATGGGGCCCACATGGTAAACAACTCACAAAACAAGGAAGTCAAAGTGTACTTGCACTTTGGAACTCAACACACGCAGAAGACACTATGAGAAAAGAGTTGGTGCCTCTTCCCACGCTAGGCGCCACTTCCCAAAGTGAGAAAACATTTAATCCTTTTTATTTCCCACCTTCGAACCACATCATTCACCCATTATAAAAGCCTCACTCCCCATCTCCTCTCCCACTTCAACAATCCTTACACCACTCACCTTCGCTTCTCTTTTCATCTTCTACTATCCCCTACTTTCTTCTTTCTTTTTTTTCTTGATTGGGACAATCAAGTCCTAAGTTTGGTGTTAGAGCAAAACCTTGTTTTGCCTTCTCTTTCTTTTAACCCCCCATTTTTCTTCACTCTCCCAACCTAATGGAACCAGCAAAAAAGCTCAGCCTCAAAGAAAAGAAAAACAAAGGAACCAACCTCTGGATCCTCAAGCTCTTTTAATGACTACAAGTTCCTCTCCGCATTCAACCAAAATCAATTTTATGGTTGGGTGAGTTAGAGGGAAATCATTCCAGAAGTTGGGTTTCAACTAGGGAGGAATGAGCACATTGAAATCAACATTGAGATCGAACAGAGGGGTTGGTCACTTCTATGCAACCCACCAAGGAAAGTGGTGGAGAGCTTGGTGAGGAAGTTCTATGCCAACGCAGTACCTCAACCAGGGCAACAATATGGCTACATTAGCTATGTAAGGGGGAAGTCCATTGACTACAACCCCTCTAGCATAGAAAGAATGCTAATGGTGAAGAGGACGAGCTCCACTCAGAGCTTTGAAGAGATAATGAAGCAGCAAGACCCTGGGTTTGAGGATATTTTGAGTGAGATCTGTGTGATGAATGTGCATTGGATAAATAACAAGGATGGGATACCCAACCAATTGAGGAGAAGAGATTTGAGCCCCCAAGCTAGAGGGTGGCTAGAATTTGTGAGGAGGTCCCTAATCCCCTCATCCAACACTTCAGAGGTGACCAAGGAGAGAGCTGTGCTCATCTACAGCATCATGAGAGGAGAAAACATCAACATGGGGGAGATGATCACCAACAACATCAACAAAGTGCTAAGAAGCACCAATGACAACACAAGGTTGGCATTCTCCAGCATTATACAGAGGCTATGTGATGAGGCTGGAGTTGAAAAAATTATTGATGAGGTGCTTATGAAGCAAGACAAGTTCATAACTGCCAAAAAAATGGCCAAAGTGGTGGCTATCCACCCACTCAACAGGGCTAGGGAACGAAGAACTCATGCTCATGAACTACAACATCAACAAGAAGAGGAAGAGGCAGAAGAGCAACCTCACTTTCTAGCACTTCAACCACCACCACACTACCAATATCAACAATTTCCAGAGGGATTCAATTGGGAGCAATTGCAAGGAGATGTACACCAAATGAAGGGAGATCTATGATGCCAGGGCATCTAGGCCAGTTTCACTGACCTTTTCTTTACTGTTTTAGGATAGTTTCATGCATTTTCTTAGTGAATAAGGCAAGTTATGGATGAAGTTATACTTACACCTTGATTCAAGCAACTTTTGTGAACTTTGCATAATTTCATGAGTATTTTGCTAGAATTGCATGATAAATTGATGATGCATAATCTCATGACTTTGGCTAGAGCTTTGATGCACTTTAATTGCTTGATTTCAGGGCAAAGGAAGCAAGGAAGAACCACGTTAGTATTCACGTTAACCTAGTTAACATGAACACTAACGTGGAATGGTGAAAAGCTTGCAACGTTAATGAGAAAAGTGATCACCAATAACGCCTGTGAAGCCATCCAGAGCTCACGTTACTTGCCACGTTAACTAAGTTAATGTGGTAGTTAACGTAGAAGAAAAAGGGAACTCCAACGTTAAGAGAAAACGTGAACACCAATAACGTTTTCCTCCAACGTTAGTGGTAAAAGTGAACATCCCTAATGTTGGAGAACTTGGCAATGATCCACGTTAAGAGTCACGTTAACTTAGTTAACGTGAACTCTAACGTGGAAGAGGAAAACAAAAGCCAACGTTAGTGACACTCACTTTTGTCACTAACGTTGGACCAACTAGCATTGCCTACGTTAACTTTCACGTTAAGACCATTAACGTGAAAGTTAACGTGGAGTTGAGATCAAAGAGGCAATGTTAGTGACACTCACTTTTGTCACTAACGTTGGAAGATGGCACCACTACTACGTTAAGAGCCACGTTAACTTAGTTAACGTGAGTTCCAACGTAGAAAATTTGGGCATCTGGAGCGTTAGTGACAAAGGTGAGTGTCACTAACGCTCTCGAAGGTGAAACACACCTACGTTAAGAGTTCACGTTAGTGTAACTAACGTGAACTCTTAACGTATGAACAAAAGGCATCAAGCAACGTTAATAGGAAAAGTGAACCCCACTAACGTTCGCGAAAGGGTACAAACCAACGTTATTGGGAAAAGTGACTCCCAATAACGTTGGCCAAAAATTGAAAATGCAACGTTAGTGGTCACGTTAAGACCACTAACGTTGGAGTTAACGTGGGTACATAAGGGTGGAATGTTAGTGGAAAAAGTGAATGCCACTAACGTTCTCGAACCCACAATGGTACTCAACGTTAATATCACTAAATACCCAAGCCTAATTCATATTTCTCTGCAAGTTGGGCCCACTAAAGATGAGAACTGCTTCAACTCAAGATCCAGAGCCCACATCCAAGATTTAAAGAACTCACTAGAAGATCAAGAGGAGTAGTATATATAGGAGTAGTTTTGAACTATAGAGAAGCTTGGCATTTTTTAGGAACTACTTTCTATAGATTTACTTTTCTGCACTTTTAGCATGGATTCTTCTTTTCTGCCATTTTTCATTTCTAGAGCTATGAACAACTAAACCCTTTTCATTGGGTTAGGGAGCTCTGTTGTAATTTGATGGATCAATTATAGTTTTCATTCTTCTTCTTCTTTCTTTTCTCTTGATCTTACTAGAAGGCTTTCGATTTTAATTCAATTGGTTAGTTGTCTTGGAAAAGAAACTCTCCATAATTGGATCTCGTTTGAGCCTTGGAAAAGGGATGAGGAGATCATGCTAGAAATGCTTTCTCATGTTGGACCAAATTGGGGTTTGGGAGGATATAGTGACATGTAATCCTCCCAACACTTTGATTTGGAAATACATGTGGTATAATCAATGACCACACTTCATCTCTTTTCATGAGCAATTAAATCAAGGAATTGGGCAATTGTTCAAGCTTAGAGAGATTGGATTGCCAAGGAATTGGGATCCAATCACTTAAGATTGCCAAGGAGATCAATGAATACATTGATTGAGGAAGAGATGAGAATAAACTTGATCCGGAGAATGCAACATCTCCTGAACCCAATGATTACCCCATTTCTGATCTTACCCATTCTCATTACCCCAAATCCCCATTTAATATTTTGCACTTTAATTTCTGTTATTTACTTTCCAGGCATTTAAATTTCTGCAAGTTCTCAATCTAAATTCTTTTTAGCTCAACTAGCATATTCTTCTAACTAAAGTTGCTTGACCAATCAATCCTTGTAGGATTCGACCTCACTCTATTGCAAGTTTTACTTGACGACAATTTGGTATACTTGCCAAAGGGAAATTTGTTGAGAGACAAGTTTTCATGCATCAAGTTTATGGCGCCGTTGCTGGGGATTGATTTTGAATCAACAATGATTAAGTTTGAGGATCACTAGATTGAGCATTTTTCTTTTCGTTCATTTAATTCAGTCAATTTTCTTTAGTTCGTTTTAATTTCTTCCTCATCCCCTGCACCCTCTTTAATTTTTCATTCTTTCTTTCCTTGTTGATTACAATTCTGCTCACTAATCCACTAATTGTTTGATCATTTGCATCACTCACACTAACAATTACTCTAACAAGAATAGTTTCTTCATTTTATCTCCTGTTGTGCAATCTGTCTGTTGTATGACAGGGAGAAGAGAAGGAGTTTCAACATCCTTTGATTCAGAACCTGAAAGGACCCTTTGGAGACTAAGAAGGGAAGCAAGAGGGAAAAGAATTATTGGTGCTGAGGAAGAAGAGGAAGAGTACTTTGAACCCAACATGGAAGAGAATTTGGAGAACAATCATGAAGAAGAAGCTCATAATCATGCCAGAGAAGGCCATGCAAACCGTGCTGGGCAAGAAAGGAGAGTTCTAGGCTCCTATATCAATCTTAATCCAGGAAACTGTGGAAGCAGCATTCAGAAGCCCACCATACATGCCAAAAATTTCGAACTAAGACCCCAGCTCATCACTCTTGTTCAGAACAATTGTTCATTTGAAGGAAGTGCTCAAGAAGACCATAATCAACATTTAACCACCTTCCTGAGGATTTGTGACAATGTGAAGTCCAATGGAGTCCATCCAGATGTCTATAGGTTGCTCTTGTTCCCTTTTTCACTCAGGGACAAGGCATCCAAATGGCTTGAATCCTTCCCAAAGGAGAGCTTAACAAATTGGGAAGAAGTGGTGAACAAGTTTTTGGCAAGATTTTACCCTCCTCAAAGGATCAACAGGCTGAGAGCTGAGGTGCAAACTTTCAGGCAACAAGATGGTGAGACTTTTTTTTTATGCATGAGAGAGATTCAAAGACCTAACAAGAAGATGCCCACCAGAGATATTCAATGAATGGGTTCAACTTCACATTTACTATGAAGGTCTTTCATATGAGTCAAAGAAGGTTGTGGATCATTCATCAGGAGGCTCTCTAAACAAGAAGAAAACCATTGAAGAAGCCATAGATGTTATTGAAACAGTTGCTGAAAATGACTACTTCTATGCCTCCGAAAGAAGTAACACCAGAGGAGTAATGGAGTTGAACCACATTGATGCATTGTTAGCTCAAAATAAGATAATCACCAAGCAGCTAGCAGATCTTACCAAGAAGGTGGAGGAAAACCAAGTTGCAGCAGCTATCACTTCATCATCAGCTCAAGAAGGAGCAAACATAGGAGAAGAAGGTGACTGGGAGCAAGCCAACTATGTTGGAAACTCACATAGACAAGTCCATGATCCATACTCCAAAACTTATAACGCTGGATGGAGAAATCACCCCAACTTTGGATGGGGAAATCAACAAGACCAAGGGCAAGATCAGAGACGCCACAACCTCAATTCCAACAACAATGCAACTCATCAACACACCTCACAGAGATATTACCAACATCCATCTAACCAACTTTCTCAACCACCTAATCTCAACCCACCATCATCAACAAATGATAGGCTATCAAAGATTGAGGCTCGACTTGATTGGAGTGCGAGCCAATATTAAGAACCAAGGAGAAAACATCAAGAGATTGGAGTCCCAAGTAGGGTATCTATCTCAACAAATTCCCAAACCCACTGATGGATTCCCTAGTGATACAGAGAAGAATCCAAGAGGAAAAACAAAGAAAGTGAGATGAGAAGAATGCAAAATGGTAACCACAAGTGATGAGGGGAGTATGAATAGAGTAGAACACCTCCAAAATAATCAAGAGGAAAGCCAGGAGGAAGGAAGCTATACAACTCAACCTACATCCAAGGAAGAGCTAAAGAAGAAGGAGGTATTGAACCCATATGCACATTTTCCCCACAGGCTTAAAGGTGGTGTAGCAGGGAAAATGTATTCAAGGTTCCTTGATATGTTTGCATCTCTTGATGTAAATATACTATTCATTAAAGCCCTCCAGCAAATGCCTTTCTACATCAAGTATATAAAGGAGCTACTAGCCAGAAAAATCCATTGAAGGGTGGACAAACAATAAAGATGAACAGGGATGGCAGTGCTCTCATTCAACCAGGGCCACCCACAAAGAAGGAGGATCCAGGGACTTTCCACATTCCTTGCGCCATAGGAGAAACAATGATTGACAAAGGGCTTTGTGACTTAGGAGCAAGCATCAACTTGATGCCTCTCTCCCTCATGAAGAAGCTCCAAATCAATGAACTAACTCCTACTGATGTAATTATCAGATTGGCTGACAAAACTCAAAAACAAGCAATAGGAGTGGTTGAAAATGTGCTTGTGAAGGTTGGGAGCTACTATCTTCCCACAGATTTTGTTGTTCTGGAAATGGATGAGAATCCTATTTACCCCATCATTCTGGGAAGACCATTCCTAGCCACAGCCAGAGCACTCATAGATGTAGAGCGAGGAGAGCTAGTGTTGAGAATACATGATGAGCAGCTCACTTTCAATGTTTTCAACCGCTCACAAGAATCAAGTCAAGAGAACAAAGAATCAAGAGAAGAGAAGAATGAAGCACTGATGCAAGAAACAAGCAAGGAAGCACAAGCAACACAATTGGAAACCCCATTGGTTGGAAAGCCACATATTCAGGAAGAACCACATTCAAAGGTGATCCAAAGGGAACCAAAGCCACTAGAGTCATGCAGAGTCAACAGCAAGGATCCCTTAGAAAAAGAATCTATAGAAAGCAAGACAGCATCAATGGGAACAAGGAGGAAAGTACCCAGAAGATGGAGAAACAAGAAGATTCCTACAGAAGATTTCTCCCCAGGAGATGAAGTGATCTCTGCTCACTATCCAACCATCCCACCTCATCTTACCACCATCCCATCTCAGCTACCTCAAGTGTACACCATCAACAAAATCTTGTCCTTAGAGCATATGGAGCTTGTCAACAAAGCCAATGGACATAGGTTCACTGCAAGAGGAGAAGACTTCAAGCACTATCAACCACCTTGACAAAGACCAAACATCAAGCTAATGACGCTAAAGAAGCGCTCCATGGGAGGCAACCCATGTTCTATACCCTCTCTCTTAAATTTCTAACAGTAGTAATAAGGTAGATTTTATGGATTTTTAATTCAACTTTGACAACAAATATAAAACTCCTTTACATGCAGCGTATAGTACATAATAAGTTTGTTGTTCAAGGCACACCTAGTGAGCATGAACATACTTTATGAGATAAAATTCCTTTTCCCCAAACTTGTTGTATCATATGATCACAAGCAAGTTTGGTGTACCACGTTGCATGCAAAAGGGGGGTTGAGTTGTTGATTGATTTGCATTCATGGAAAGCAATTAGTCATAAAAAAAAATTTAAAAATTTTTTTGTTAGCTAGCTCACACTTTAAATTTTTCCACCAAAAATTTCAATTAACCATTTGCAATTTTTCTTCGTATATAGAGAATCAAAAAGGACATTGATGATACTTGATAGGACAATCGAGGAAGGGAGATTTGGCCACTACACCAAGGGAATTTCACACTTGTCTTCATGGGGAATGTCCTTGGAAGTGTTGCCATGCAACATTGGGAGTGGACAATCTTGAGGACCGAACTAAGACCCCCATAAAGGAGGTGATCCTTGTGCTCATTCAATCCTAAAACCCCAACCGTCCACTATCAAACAACACCATCAATTCACACCCTTCAATCAATTGCCATCTTTCTATATAAACCCCTTCCCACTTCCTTCTTCCGGTCATACACACATCACCCTCCACCAAAGGCTTCACATACACACTCCTAGCCATCTTGAGAATAGCCAACACATCAACAATCTTGCATGGCATCATCAAGCTCCAAGAGACAAAAGGGGAAGGAACCCATAGAGCATCCTCCTTTTGATGAAGGGCAATTTAGAACCTTTCATCATGCACTCCAGTATGGGTGGATGACTGAGAAAGAAATCATTTATGAACTAGGCTTTCAAGTCACAAAAGCCGAGTGTCAAGAAATCACAAAGAAAGTGGAACAACGTCGATGGGAGCTCCTCATCGATCCGATCACAAGGGTGAATGCAAATCTAGTAAGAGAGTTCTATGCAAATGCAGTTAGACAAGATAAGGTGGATGACTCATACACAAGTTATGTGAGAGGGGTCATGGTGGATTTTAGTCCCATGACTATCATGAGAGTGCTGAAATTGAGAAGCATACCCTTTGAAGAGGAGAGCTATCACTCGAGAATGGACAAAAACCCCAATTATGACCAGATTATACAGGACATATGTATTGTGGGATCTAACTGGGAAAGGTATTCGGATAAGAGGCCCCGCTTAATTAGGAGAGTAGACCTCATCCTAGAAGCCAATGGATGGTTTGAGCTTGTAAGACGCTCTATCCTTCCAGCCACAAACAATTCTGAGGTCAATATTGCTCGAGCTACCATGGTACATTGTTTAATAAAGGGAGGAAGCATCAATGTGCAAGAAATTATGGCTGAAGGAATCCTAGAATCAGCCGAGAAGAAAGATTCGGGTGCTAGACTTTGCTACCCCAGCACCATCCTTAGATTATACATGTAAGCCAAGGTAGTCTTTGAAGACAGCAATCCAACTTGGGTAGGTCTTGGGAGATCACTTACACTCTAACTCATAACCCAGGTGACTCCAGCTCAATAGCAGAAAAGACCCCATCTAAGGAAGAGGATATCAGAAGAAGCACAAGAGGAAGAACCTATCCAAGATGAAACCTGTTCATACCCTGACCGGGGTCCTCCAACTCGGCAAATTCGCAAGAGGTCTGACCTTGTCCTCAAGCTCACACCTAAAGGTCGGACCTCGGACAAAGAGCAAGGAAGGCCCATCAAAAGGAACGCAGCCCAAACCTAAAAGGCCGAAAAGGCCTAGAAAAGGCGGTTCCACAAAGATAGAGATAAAACTCCCAAAAGATAAGATAAGATAAGAATATCTTATCCAGGGAAGATCACTGCCAACTACTATAAATACACTGGAGCACCCAGGTATGGCATTCATTCCACATCTACACATATCTGCTTGGACCCATGCTAACTTAAGCATCGGAGTGTCATTGCAGGTACAACCACCAACCATTCTGCATATCAAGCTCGGGTCACTGAACCCCCACCTCGGGCCTTTCCAGACGACCGAGCTACACGTTTCAGGCAAACCCTCGGAACATTGGCGCCGTTGCCGGGGAACCTGGAAGTCATCCCTCTACCATGGCGGACAACCCTCTCAACGATGAACACGCTGCATCTGAACAAGAGGACGAAATTGACACCGGAGAACGACCGGACAGCCCTCTATCACCCCGAACTCCAGGAGGAAACAAATAGAATCGCCCAAAAACATCACCCCCAAACAAAGACCCACAAAATTCCGAAAGAGAGAAGAGCTCGAAAATTCTAGAAGCAGTCCGGGCACAACAAGACCGACTGAAACAACTCGAAGAGGACATAAAAAAGCAGAAAGAAACTGAACAAGATCTGAGAAGGGAGACTCGAAAGCGTAGAGAATTAGAAGAAAAACTGCGGAAAATAGAGGCCAACCTAAAAGACCGGATAGAACGCGGCACCACCACCGAAGGCAACCATGATCCCTTCACGCAAGAGATCATGAAGGAGAAGGTACCGCGAAACTTCAAACCACCCGATATGGACCTCTACGACGGCACCACCGATCCAAGTCATCACCTCAGCAACTTCAGAAGCAGAATGTACCTAGTCGACGCCTTCGACGCGACTCGGTGCAAAGCCTTCCCCACCACTCTCACCAAGTCAGCCATGAAGTGGTTCGACAACCTGCCACCAAGATCAATCACCAGCTTCGAAGACCTAACCAAAAAATTCCTAACAAGATTCTCTATTCAAAAGGACAAGACAAAACATGCCCCCAGTCTACTCGGGATCAAACAAGGTGACCAAGAAACTTTCTGAAAATACATGGAGTGATTCAACAAAGCCTGCCTGGACATACAACACTTGCCCACTGAAGCAGCCATCATGGGACTGGCAAACGGCCTAAAAGAGGGACCGTTTAGCCAATCCTTATCTAAACGATACCCGACCTCCCTATACGAGGTGCAGGAGTGAGCAGAAAAATATATCAACATAGAGGAAACCTCCCAGCTAAGAGACTCTTCTAGGAAAGAATCAGCCTACCCACTCCGAGATCGAGATCGGGAACAGAAAAAGAAAGAAGAACCCAACTCGGACAAACCACGGAAATACCACAGCTACACCCCCCTCCGAGTCTCCCTAGTAGACGTCTACAGAGAAGTATGCCACACCGAAAGGATCCCACCGCCCCGACCGCTAAAACACAAGAAAGCAGGGAGAGATCGGTCCGAATACTGTGAATATCACAAGCTCTACGGTCATTCTAATAACGACTGCTACGACCTAAAGAATGTCATAGAAAAGCTAGCCAGAAAAGGAAAACTCGACAGATACATAACAGAGAAAGGAGAAGAGACCAGGAAGAGAAGGCGGGGGGACAACGAAGATCGGGCCGAACAAACCCCACGAACCCCTGAAAGACATGTTCACATGATAAATGGAGGTTTTGCAGGCGGAGGAACATCCAAATCTTCACGAAAAAGACACCTCAAAGAAGTCTATCACGTCCGAGAAGACAGTCCCCTGCCCGAATTACCTACTATTTCATTCACCCGAGAAGATGCTCAAGGGATAACTCCCGGACACGACGATCCAATGGTAATCACCATTATCCTAGCAAACGCCAACTTGCATCGAACCCTGATTGACCAGGGAAGCTCAGCAGATATCCTGTTCAAAACGGCCTTCGACAAACTCGGACTTGAGGAAAAAGAACTAAAGGCCTACCCCACCGACCTATTTGGACTAGGGGATACTCCGATCCATCCCTTAGGATACATCTCGCTACACACTACCTTTGGAAGAGGCGAGCAATCTAAAACATTAAGCATAGACTACATTATAGTCGACGTCACTTCAGCATACAATGCCCTCATTGGGCGACCAACCCTAAACAGACTGGCAGCTATAGTCTCAACCCCACACCTCTGTATGAAGTTCCCTACCACAAAGGGAATCGCTACTCTAAAAGGCGACCAAAACCTAGCACGACGATGCTACAACGAAAGCCTGAGCCTAAAAGGGAAAGAGGTCAACACAATAGAACTCGGACGAGTCCAATCCCGAGAAGACCTCCGGCCACAGCCAGAAGGAGAAACCGAAAAAGTCCAGATCGGAAACACACCTGAAAAAACAACAAGCATAGGAGCAAACCTCGAAACGGGCCTAAAAAAGGAACCCATAACCCTCTTAAGGGAGAATTCCGACCTCTTCGCCTGGAAAGCCTCCGACATGCCGGGCATAAGCCCCGACCTGATGTGCCATAAGCTATCGGTTTACCCGGGATCCCGGCCTGTCCAACAAAGACGCCGGAAGCTCGGACCCGAGCGCATGCAAGCAATAGAAGAACAAGTACAAGCACTGCTAGATGCAGGGTTCATTAGGGAAGTAAAATACCCCCTATGGCTCGCGAACGTAGTCCTGGTAAAAAAGCCCAACGGAAAATGGAGGATGTGCGTCGATTACACAGATCTCAACAAAGCCTGCCCCAAAGACCCATATCCACTACCAAACATCGACGCATTAGTAGACGCAGCCTCAGGCTATAGATATCTCTCCTTCATGGACGCATACTCGGGATACAATCAAATCCCAATGTACGGACCCGACCAAGAAAAGACCTCGTTCATAACCCCAAGGGCAAATTACTGCTACGTAGTAATGCCCTTCGGGCTAAAGAACGCAGGAGCAACCTACCAGAGGCTAATGAACAAAGTGTTCTCAGAGCACATCGGACTACAGCTGGAGGTGTACGTCGACGACATGCTGGTAAAGACACAAGAAGACAGAAACTTGCTGACCGACCTCGCCAGTGTTTTCGGCACCCTCAGAAAACACAACATGAGACTTAACCCGACAAAGTGCACCTTCGCCGCAGAAGCCGGAAAATTCTTAGGCTTCATGCTGACTCAAAGGGGCATCGAAGCAAACCCGGACAAATGCCAAGCGATACTCAATATGAGGAGCCCGACGTGTGTCAAGGAAGTACAACAACTAAATGGAAGGCTAGCCGCCCTATCAAGATTCTTGGCAGGATCAGCGATAAAGTCACTACCTCTCTACTCACTCCTAAAGAAAGGGAAACCCTTCTCATGGACCCCGGAGTGCGAAAAGGCCTTTCAAGACTTCAAGGAATTCCTCGGACAGCCACCAATCCTAACCCGATCTCTAAAGGGAGAAGAACTCGTACTATACCTCTCGGTTGGAAATCGAGCAGTCGCTTCAGCGTTAATACGAGAAAATGACCAAGGGCAACACCCCATATACTTTGTAAGCAAGGCACTACAAGGGGCCGAATTAAACTATCAGAAGATAGAAAAATTCGCCTACGCCCTAGTGTTCACAGCCCGGAGGCTCCGTCCCTACTTTCAAGCCCACACCATCAAAGTCCGGACAAACCAACCAATGAGACACATCCTCCAAAAAACAGACCTGGCAGGACGAATACTGCAATGGGCGGTGGAGCTGTCCGAGTTCGACCTCCGCTATGAAACCCGGACTGCCATAAAATCCCAGTATCTAGCCGACTTCATCGCAGAATACACTGAGACCCCTGGAACCCCACTCTCGTGGAACCTGTATGTCGACGGGTCCTCAAACAAAACAGGAAGCGGAGCCGGGGTTATACTCGAAAGCGACCAAGGAACGCGGATAGAACTATCCCTAAAATTCGAGTTCCAGGCTTCGAACAACCAAGCCGAATACGAAGCCCTACTAGCTGGTCTAAAGCTAGCCGGAGAGGTCGGAGCCCAAAAAATCACGATCTTCAGCGACTCTCAGGTCGTCACATCACAAGTAAATGGAAGCTACCAGGCCAAAGACCCCACTATGAAAAAATACCTGGACCAAACACATTCACAACTACGCCACTTTTCAGAAATACAGATTCAGCACATACCTCGGGAACAAAACGCCCGGGCAGACGCCCTCTCAAAACTTGCCAGCACCAAGCCCGGAGGCAACAACAGAAGTCTCCTCCAGGAAACCTTACAATTCCCCTCCGTGCTAAGAGAGGAGGAAGCGCTAAACATATCCAACCAACAGCAGGGATGGATGACCCCCATACTCAACTACCTGAAGTCGGGAACTCTCCCCGCCGAAAAGAAGGAAGCTAGAAGACTCACAAAAGATGCCCAGAATTATACACCAATTCATGACATATTATACAGAAGAGGATTCTCAAACCCCCTCCTTAGGTGTGTCCCGACCTCAGAAACAAAGAGCGTCCTCGAAGAAGTCCACGGAGGCATGTGTGGGAACCACCTCGGAGCTCGAGCATTATCCAAGAAAGTAGTCCGAGCCGGATTCTACTGGCCGACCTTGCAAAGAGATGCAACGGAATTTGTGAAAATATGCCCCCCTGCCAAAAACACGCCAATTTTCACAAAGCACCACCCGAAGACCTTATCAGCGTCACCGCACCATGGCCCTTCGCAAAATGGGGACTTGACCTACTCGGCCCGTTCCCCCAAGGACCGGGGCAAGTCAAATACCTCATAGTAGGGGTCGACTACTTCACAAAGTGGATCGAAGCTGAACCCTTAGCCACCATCACGGCTCAGAAAAGCCGCAAATTCCTATACAAAAACATCGTCACAAGGTTCGGGGTCCCCTACTCCATCACCACAGACAATGGAACACAGTTCACAGACACAAGTTTTCAGAACTTGGTGGCCGAGCTAAAAATCAAACAGCAATTCACCTCAGTCGAGCACCCACAAGCCAATGGACAAGCAGAGGCCGCAAATAAAGTCATCTTGGCCGGGTTAAAACGAAGACTCCAAGAGGCCAAAGGGGCATGGGCCGAGGAGCTCCCCCAGGTGCTATGGGCATATCGGAAAACCCCACACTCTACAACGGGAGAATCGCCATTCCGACTAGCTTACGGGATGGAGGCAATGATTCCTATCGAAATAGATGAAGGGTCACCCCGAGTGATCTTCTACAACGAAGAAGGTAACCCACAGGCACAAAGGGAAGAACTCGACCTCCTCCCCGAGGTCCGAGAAAAAGCCCGGATCCGAGAAGAAGCCTTAAAACGGCGAACGGCCCTCAGATACAATCAGAAAGTAATAAAACGAAGCTTCTCAATTCACGACCTAATTCTGATCCGAAATGACATCGGAACACAAAAGTCGGGAGAAGGGAAGCTAGCTGCAAATTGGAAAGGACCCTACAAGGTAACAGAAGTCTTAGGAACAGGCTATTACAAAATATCCGACCTAGAAGGCAATGAGTTGCCCAGGGCCTGGCACGCCTGTAATCTAAGACGATACTACAGCTAGAAAAACTTGACCCGAGGTGTACTCTTTTTCCCTACAAGGGTTTTTTAATGAGACACCCGGATAAGAAAAGCACCCGACCTAGCCAAGGGTAAACACTCTGTAAAATATTCTTTCCTTTTAATACTAATCGAATTTTTCTCTTTTCCTTCTCCTTTTTCTTCCTCATCATGAAACAAATCCTGAAAAGTACCCCGCCAAGGCGCATTAATTTATGCTCGGCAAAACGCAAAAAATCATTGCCAAGAGACCACACAAGGTCGGCAAAGATAAAAGCGACGAGGTTCAAATTAATGTGAGAAGTTATAAAGCAACTCTGAAAAGGCTCAAAAAGCCAAATAAAAGAGATTACAAAAATAACTTAAAAGGCCGACCAAACAACAAGGTCGGACCCAACAAAGGGAAGTACTCGACCGCCCCCCCCCCCCCCCGAGGTCTGAGAAAAAGCCCGGATCCGAGAAAGAAGCCTTAAAACGGCGAAAACAAAGATTTCGAGAACGCTTACTAAAAGGTTGCTATACAAAAACAACTAAAAAGTACAAGCGAAGAAACGAAATCAAAGGGAAAGGGTAAAACAAAGTTCAAAAAGCGCTAGCTAAAAAGTTGTTATCCAAAAACAACTAAAAAGCATAAAGCGGAACTAAAAGTCAAAACGCAAACAAACACCACACAATAAGCTAAAAAGTTACTACAAGTAGCTAATAGCAAAAAAGGTGTTCAAAGCATCAAACAGGTAGTAAAAACTGTCCAAAAAAGAGCCCACAGGCCGGGCAAAAAACCAAAGACAAAGGATTACAGGGAATCAAGATCCTTTCCGGTAGAAGGCTGCAAAGGAAGAACCATAGAAATCGGGACAGCCTTGACAGCACTGTCATCTCGGTTTGAAACCTCCACACCAGATTCCTCCCCGGCCAAAGGTGAAGTCGGGTCCGCAACCGGAACTTTAGGGTCAGACACCGGAACCTCATCCTCGTTGGGAGCCGGAACAATCTTTCCCTCCACGACAACATTATCCGTACTGAATAAACTCAGATCCAGGTCAGGAGCAAGAACCCGGACCTGAGCCTTCAAATTTTCAAACATAGCATCCATACCCTTAGCCACATGTCCTTCTAGCTCGTAAAAATCATCCTGAGCGGATTGCAACCTCTCCTTTGTCTCCACAAGCTCAGCATATGTCCGAGTATAACTCTCCCTCGCCGCCTTCGCCATCTCCTCGGATGAACTCGCCGCCGCCACAGCCGCAGTAGCTTTAGCTTTCTCCTTCTCCAAAGACGCCTCCAGCTCAGCAATCCTAGCAGTCTTCAGCTCACTAATCCTCTCGAACTCGGACTGAGCCTTCTCAAGTCGGGAACTGGTCGCACCAATGGGGGACTTCTTGAACTCTCGGGCAATAGCGGCATGAAGACTAGCCATCCGGACACAGCTCCGCGCCATATACTGAAAATGGTGCTCAATAGACACATCATCAGTAGAAATAAAAGTCTGAGGGAGAATATGCTGTTCAAACCCAACCAAGAGCATCAAAATCCTTATCATTGAAACCCGCAAGCTCTTGAGAGGTCTTCTGCTTCTTGGGAGGAGGACCCGAGGACGAAGGAGGAGAAGAGTTACCAGGTCCAGAGGTCGGAGGATCCTGATTTATAGGTCGAAACTGGGGAGTCGGAATAGCCTTCGACCGAGTAGTGACACCCACAGTAGTCTTCTTCGGAGAAGATCGGGCAGAAGCCTCCCCAGCCTCGATATTTCGAGCAGCCACGGACTTCTTCGTCCGACGAAGGTACTTCATGGAATCCGCCTGAGAAGACATCTCTGCAAAAATAAAAAGAAAAAGGATCACCAAAACAGAAATTCCACCAAAACAAAAAACAAGCAAAGCCAAAATACCAAAAGGATAATCTCGGAGGGTCGGGAACTACCTAACTCGGAACGGAGAAGACTTGGGTCCCCCAACATTTTCTTCGTGTCCAAGTGAGGCGCCCGACCCCATAAACTGCTTACCACACCCACAAAAGCCTGCTCCACCTCATCTAGACTCTCAAGGGTATACTTAGTAGACACTACTTTCTCCTGCCAACAAAGAGGAAAAGAAGGCTCCCCACTCTCATCTAAAAAGAAAGGTCGGACATCTCCAGTAGCCCGGACCTTGAAATAAAAGTTCTTAAAATCATGAAAGGACTCATCATACAGGGTACAAAACGTCCTTCCCTGGTTAGCCCTAAAGGAAACCCAAGATACCTTCCCTCCACCCGACCCTGGCTTCGTCAACACGAACAGGTAGGAAAAAAGAGAAATAGAGGGAGCAACGCCCAAGAACTGACACAAAAGTTGAAACAGCTTTAAAAACGCCCAAGAATTTGGATGGAGCTGCGTAGGAGCAAGATTACAAGACCACAACACCTCAGACTCCAGATCGGTAAAAGGAAGTCGGACGCCCAGCTTAGAGAAAAAACAATCATAAGCATAAAAGAAAAGCTTCTCGGAACTATCTAGGGGCGGGAAGCATACTCTCTCCTCAGAATCCGGGGCAACTAGTTCATAATCCCTCTCAGACTCTCTATTTTCACATATGCTACAATGCCTACGGAACCTAACTAAGTACTCAGAATCTACCACGGTAGGAACTCTTAGAGAAAGAGGGTCTACCCAATCAAGACCACATGGAATTTTAGTCGACATCGCTTGAAGAACCTTTCGAGACATAAAAATTCTTACCTACAAAGAAGAATACAACAGCAGACAAAAAATCACATAAAGAAGACAACGAAAACCCATTCAGCAAAGCAAGAAGAAAAGTGGGGCAACACAGAACAAAAACACCAGGGAACAAAAAAGAGCCCCCCCATATAAAAACAACAGCAATGGCGGCACCTCTTTTGGGGCAACCCAGGCATAAAGAAAAAGAAATAAACAAGAGCCACACAAAGAACAGAAGCATATGATCACAAAGAGAAACATGGGAACAAACCTGGAAGAAGAAACGAAAACGAAGAGCTCCGAAGCAAGGAGAACGAAACGACGGCACAGAGGAAACCCCGGAAAGACACACAGAAAGATTCGGGAAAGCAGAACAAAGAGAAAGAAGAAGCGGCGCTCGCAAAAGCATAAGAAAAACAAACGCGAAAAGGAGGAAAGGAGCAATAAATAAAGCCTTCACAAGAGCCCGAACGGAAATCGAGGAAAAACAGTAAATGCAGGAACGGCCATTTTTGAATTTTGAAAAACAGACTACTATGCCCGAGCACGACCTCCCAAAAAGGACGAACTCGGGCAGGGGCACTGTTCATACCCTGACCGGGGTCCTCCAACTCGGCAAATTCGCAAGAGGTCCGACCTTGTCCTCAAGCTCACACCTAAAGGTCGGACCTCGGACAAAGAGCAAGGAAGGCCCATCAAAAGGAACGCAGCCCAAACCTAAAAGGCCGAAAAGGCCTAGAAAAGGCGGTTCCACAAAGATAGAGATAAAACTCCCAAAAGATAAGATAAGATAAGAATATCTTATCCAGGGAAGATCACTGCCAACTACTATAAATACACTGGAGCACCCAGGTATGGCATTCATTCCACATCTACACATATCTGCTTGGACCCATGCTAACTTAAGCATCGGAGTGTCATTGCAGGTACAACCACCAACCATTCTGCATATCAAGCTCGGGTCACTGAACCCCCCACCTCGGGCCTTTCCAGACGACCGAGCTACACGTTTCAGGCAAACCCTCGGAACAAAACCCAACCAACAGAACATCATCAAGAAGGGTATTATGACCCAACCAACATCAATTTGGGTCACATTCGAGGATCCATTGACGATTTATCAAGAATATACATGGAAGGACAAGAACAACAGTTACAATTTCAATCTTAGAGAATGGATCATCAAGAAGAAATGCTAACAAATTGGATGAATCAACAAAGGAAATGGCAGAAACAGCTAATGGAGTAGCAACAAGAGCACTACTCTCAACTCACTCAAGCCATCAGTCAAGTGTCCGAAAGGCAAGAAAGCCAAGATAAACGCCTCCAGGAACTCAATCAACGCCAGATGACTCAGATGAAAGCATTCAACGAATTCAGTGTGCTCAATGAAGGAAGGCAACTGCATCGAGAAGAATTCAGCATCAACACTCAGGCAAGGTTAAACTATATGACTGAGTGATGAGCGGATATTTTATACGCTTTTTGGGAGTAATTTCATGTAGATTTTAGTATGTTTTAATTAGTTTTTAGTAGAATATTATTAGTTTTTAGGCAAAAATCATATTTCTGGACTTTACTATGAGTTTCTGTGTTTTCTGTGATTTCAGGTATTTTTTGGCTGAAATTGAGGGAGCTGAGCAAAAATCTGAGTTAGGCTGAAAAAGGACTGCTGATGCTGTTGGATCCTGACCTCACTGCACTCGAAATGGATTTTTTGGAGCTACAGGAGTCCAATTGGCGCGCTCTCAACGGCGTTGGAAAGTAGACATCCAGGGCTTTCCAGCAATATATAATAGTCCATACTTTGCGAGAAGATAGACGACGTAACTTGGCGTTGAACGCCAAGTACATGCTGCTGTCTGGAGTTAAACGCCAGAAAAACGTCATGATCCGGAGTTGAACGCCCAAAACACGTTATAACTTGGAGTTCAACTCCAAGAAAGGC
This sequence comes from Arachis hypogaea, assembly GCF_003086295.3. Lineage (NCBI taxonomy): Eukaryota > Viridiplantae > Streptophyta > Magnoliopsida > Fabales > Fabaceae > Arachis > Arachis hypogaea. The sequence goes on from NC_092040.1 coordinate 52,288,223, forward strand.
CTCAACTCGTGGATAGCTTTAGTCTCAGCCCCAGCACACACCAAGTGGGCCCCAGAAGTGGATTTCTGCACCAATTATCTTAGTTTACTCATATTCTGTAAACCTAGGTTACTAGTTTACTATTTAAACAACTTTTAGAGACTTATCTTGTACCTTATGACATTTTTAGATCTGAATTACATACTTTTTGACGGCATGAGTCTCTAAACTCCATTGTTGGGGTGAGGAGCTCTGCGGCGTCTCGATGATTTAATACAATTCCTTTGTTTTTCATTCAAACACGCTTGTTCTTATCTAAGATGTTCATTCGCGCTTAATTATGGAGAAGGTGATGATCCGTGACACTCATCACCTTCCTCAATCCATGAACGTGTGCCTGACAACCACCTCCGTTCTACATCAGATTGAATGAATATCTCTTAGATTCCTTAATCAGAATCTTCGTGGTATAAGCCGAATTGATGGCGGCATTCATGAGGATCCGGAAAGTCTAAACCTTGTCTGTGGTATTCTGAGTAGGATTCTGGGATTGAATGGCTGTGACGAGCTTCAAACTCCTGAAGGCTGGGCGTTAGTAACAGACGCAAAAGAATCAATGGATTCTATTCCAACCTGATTGAGAACCGACAGATGATTAGCCGTGCTGTGACAGAGCATAGGAACGTTTTCACTGAGAGGATGGGAAGTAGCCATTGACAACGGTGACACCCTACATAGAGCTTGCCATGGAAGGAACCTTGCGTGTGGGAAAGGATTTCAAGGAAGAGTTGAAGTTCAGAGGACAAAGCATCTCCAAAACTCCAACATATTTCTCATTACTGCACAACAAATAACGCTTTTATTCTCTATTATTAAAGTAATAACTATTTATTTTATGCCCTTTTCTTTATTAAAATACGAGGCTAAAGAATCCTATTGGTATCCTGACTAAGACAAATAAAATAAACATAGCTTGCTTCAATCCAACAATCTCCGTGGGATTCGACCCTTACTCACGTAAGGTATTACTTGGATGACCCAGTGCACTTGCTGGTTAGTTGTGCGGATTACAAATTCGTGCACCAAGTTTTTGGCGCCGTTGCCGGGGATTGTTCGAGTTTGAACAAACTAAAAGTTTATTTTATTTCTTAGATTAGGAAGACTTTGGTAATTGGGTCAGAGCCTTTTATTTTCTTTTCAAAAATATTATTTTTCTTTATTAATTTTTAATTTCTCTTTGAGTCTAGTGTCTTATCTTAAGTTTGGTGTCAATTTCATATTTTATATTTTTATTTAAAATTTTCGTTTTAGTGTCTGTGTTCCTCATTGATCTTCAAGTTGTTCTTGTTTATTTTGCTTGTTTGATCGTGAGTTTTTCTTGTTTTGTGTCTTTTCTTGTTTTTCTTGTGCTTTTTCAAAACAGTAACTTTCAAAAATTTTTATTTATATCCATAAATATAATACATTTTTAAAATCAACTCTGAAGTTGCTGCCCATTTTGCTGGAGCTTTAGTAGTTGTTCTTCATAATTGGGCATCTTCTTTGGGATCTTTTTCAAAAATAATTTTTCTTTTATTGAATCTTGTGCCAAACTTTAAGTTTGGTGTTTTCTTGTTAAGTTTTCTTTAATTTTTGAAAATTTGTCTTGGTTTTCTAAAAATTTTAAGTTTGGTGTTCTTTCTTTTGTTCTTGGTGTTCTTGTGAATTTTCAAGGTGTTCTTGAGTCTTTCTTGTGCTTTGATCTTAAAATTTTTAAGTTTGGTGTTCCTTGGTGTTTTCCCCTCCAAAATTTTCGAAAATAAGGAGCATTGGATCTAAAAATTTTAAGTCTTGTGTCTTTTGTGTGTTTTTCTCTTTCATAAAAAAAAATTTCAAAATTCAAAAAAATTATCCTTCCTAACTAATTTTAAACTAATTTTTTCGAAAATTTTACATAAAAATTCAAATTTCAATTTCAAAATATTTCCAATTTCCTTTATTTGTTTCATTTTTATTTTATTTTATAAAAATTAATTTTTATAAAATAAATAATAGCAACATACATATCATCTCTTTTATTCCATCATGGAATTAAGTGGGAATGATCAGTCCAGGAGGACTCTGGGGTTATATGCTAACCCCACTACTGCTTCATATGGGGGTAATATCTGTATACCCCCTATTGGAGTTAGTAGCTTTGAGTTGAATCCTCAGCTCATTATCATGGTGCAGCAAAACTGCCAGTATTCTGGTCTTCCACATGAAGAACCTACAGAGTTTCTGGCACAATTTTTACAATTTGCTGACACAGTACATGATAAAGAAGTGGATCAGGATGTCTACAGATTATTACTGTTTCCATTTGCTGTAAAAGATCAAGCTAAGAGGTGGTTAAATAACCAGCCTAAGAACAGCATAAAAACATGGAAACAGCTGTCAGAAAAATTCCTGAATCACTATTTCCCTCCAAAACGGATGACACAGCTAAGGCTAAGCATCCAAGGCTTCAAACAAGGAGATAATGAATCCCTTTATGATGCCTGGGAGAGATACAGAGAGATGCTAAGAAAATGCCCCTCTGAAATGTTTTCAGAATGGGTGCAATTAGACATCTTCTACTATGGGCTTACAGAAAAAGCTCAGATTTCTCTAGACCACTCAGCTGGTGGATCTATACATATGAGAAAAACAATTGAAGAAGCTCAAGAGCTTATTGATATAGTTGCCAGAAATCAACATCTGTACCTAAGCAGTGAATCTTCCATGAAAGAAGAAGCTAAAACAGTAACTGATGAACTCAGTCCTGTAGATCAGGCCAATGAATTCAATCAGCAATTAGACTTTCTAACTCAGCAGCTAGCCGAATTCAAGGAAATATTACAGGAAACAAGAATGGCTAACAGGAATATGGAAGTGCAATTAAAGCAGACAGAAAAGCAACTGTCAAAACAAATAGCAGAAGAATGCCAATCAGTTAAATTAAGAAGTGGGAAAACATTAAATACCTCACTTCAAAGCAGCAGGAAGCCAAGAAATGAACAGATGTCTACTCAAAATCCCTCTGAGGACAATCAGAGCCCAGAGAGGAATAATGCTGGCGCTGAACGCCCAAACCATGCTCATTCCTGGCGTTCAACGCCAGAAACAAGCATGAATCCGGCGTTGAACGCCCAAAGGGAACATGATTCTGGCGTTCAAATGCCAGTAACAAACAAGGAGGGGGCGTCTAATGCCACTCCAGCTTCCACCCCTGGCATTCAAATGCCAGTGGGGGATCAGTCATATACAAGTGCTGATGACAACCCTTCTAAAAAGGCTTCCCAACCCACTTCTGTAGGTAATAAACCTGCAGCAACTAAGGTTGAGGAATACAAAGCCAAAATGCTTTATCCTCAAAAACTTCGCCAAGCGGAATAGGATAAGCAATTTGCCCGCTTTGCAGACTATCTCAGGACTCTTGAAATAAAGATTCCATTTGCAGAAGCACTTGAGCAAATACCCTCTTATGCTAAGTTCATGAAAGAGATCTTAAGTCATAAGAAGGATTGGAGGGAAACTGAAAAAGTTTACCTCACTGAAGAATGCAGTGCAGTCATTCTGAAAAGCTTACCTGAGAAGCTTAAAGATCCTGGGAGCTTTATGATACCATGCACATTAGAGGGTACTTGTGCCAAGCAAGCTTTATGTGATCTTGGGGCAAGTATCAACCTAATACCTGCATCTACTATCAGAAAGCTTGGCTTAACTGAAGAAATCAAACCAACCAGGATATGTCTTCAACTTGCTGATGGCTCCATTAAACACCCATCAGGCGTGATTGAAGACATGATTGTCAAGGTTGGGCCATTTGCCTTTCCTACTAACTTTGTGGTGCTGGAAATGGAGGAGCATAAGAGTGCAACTCTCATTCTAGGAAGACCTTTCCTAGCAACTGGCCGAACCCTCATTGATGTCCAAAAAGGGGAAGTAACCTTGAGAGTCAATGAGGAGGAGTTTAAGTTGAATGTTGTCAAAGCCATGTAACATCCAGACACCCCAAATGACTGCATGAGTGTTGATATTATTGACTCTCTGGTAAGAGAGGTCAATATGGCTGAGAGTCTCGAATCAGAGCTAGAGGACATCTTTAAAGATGTTCAGCCTGATTTGGAGGAATCAGAGAAAATAATAGAACCTCTGAAAATCCCTCAAGAAGAGGAGAAACCTCCAAAACCCGAACTCAAACCATTACCACCATCCCTGAAATATGCATTTCTGGGAGAAGGTGATACCTTTCCTGTAATTATAAGCTCTACCTTAGAGCCACAGGAAGAGGAAGCACTAATTCAAGTGCTAAGGACACACAAGACAGCTCTTGGGTGGTCCATCAGTGATCTTAAGGGCATTAGCCCAGCCAGATGCATGCACAAGATCTTACTGGAGGATGACGCCAAGCCAGTGGTCCAACCACAAAGGCGGCTGAATCCAGCCATGAAAGAAGTGGTGCAAAAGGAGGTCACTAAATTACTAGAGGCTGGGATCATTTATCCTATTTCTGACAGCCCCTGGGTGAGCCCTGTCCAAGTTATCCCTAAGAAAGGTGGCATGACAGTGGTTCATAATGAAAAAAATGAACTGGTTCCTACAAGAACAGTTACAGGGTGGCGTATGTGTATTGATTATAGAAGGCTCAATACAGCCACCAGAAAGGATCATTTTCCTTTACCATTCATAGACCAAATGCTAGAAAGATTAGCAGGTCATGAATACTACTGCTTCCTGGATGGATATTCAGGTTATAATCAAATTGCAGTAGATCCCCAGGATCAAGAGAAAACGGCATTCACATGTCCATCTGGAGTATTTGCATATAGAAGGATGCCATTTGGCCTGTGCAATGCACCTGCAACCTTTCAGAGGTGCATGCTCTCAATTTTCTCTGATATGGTGGAAAAATTCCTGGAAGTCTTCATGGATGACTTTTCAGTATTTGGAGACTCATTCAGCTCCTGCCTTAACCATTTAGCACTTGTTCTGAAGAGATGCCAAGAGACTAACCTGGTTTTAAACTGGGAAAAATGTCACTTTATGGTAACTGAAGGAATTGTCCTTGGGCACAAAATCTCGAACAAGGGAATAGAGGTGGATCAAGCTAAGGTAGAGGTAATTGAAAAATTACCACCACCTGCCAATGTTAAGGCAATCAGAAGCTTTCTGGGGCATGCAGGATTCTATAGGAGGTTTATAAAGGATTTTTCAAAAATCGCCAAACCTCTGAGCAACCTGCTAGCTGCTGACACGCCATTTATCTTTGATAAAGAGTGTCTGCAGGCATTTGAGACTCTGAAAGCTAAATTGGTTACAGCACCAATCATCTCTGCACCAGACTGGACATTACCATTTGAATTGATGTGTGATGCCAGTGACCATGCCATTGGTGCAGTGTTGGGACAAAGGCATGACAAGCTTCTGCATGTCATTTACTATGCGAGCCGTGTTCTAAATGATGCACAGAAGAATTACACAACCACAGAAAAAGAGCTACTTGCAGTGGTTTACGCCATTGACAAATTCAGATCCTATTTAGTAGGATCAAAAGTGATTGTGTACACTGATCATGCTGCTCTTAAATATCTACTCACAAAGCAGGATTCAAAACCCAGACTCATCAGATGGGTGTTGCTTCTGCAAGAGTTTGATATAGAAATAAGAGACAGAAAAGGGACAGAGAATCAAGTAGCAGATCACCTGTCCCGAATCGAACCAGTAGAAGGGGCGTCCCTCCCTCTCACTGAGATCTCTGAAACTTTTCCGGATGAGCAACTCTTTGCCATCCAGGAAGTGCCATGGTTTGTAGACATTGCAAACTACAAGGCAGTGAGATTCATACCCAAAGAGTACAGTAGGCTGCAATCAAAGAAATTGATCACAGATGCAAAGTACTATCTTTGGGATGAACCATATCTCTTCAAGAGATGTGCAGACGGAGTAATCCGTAGATGCGTGCCTAAGGAAGAAGCGCAAAAGATTCTATGGCACTGCCATGGATCACAGTATGGAGGACAATTTGGAAGTGAGCGAACAGCCACAAGAGTCCTCCAAAGTGGCTTCTATTGGCCTACTCTTTATAAAGATTCCCGAGCATTTGTGCTTAATTGTGACAGTTGCCAAAGATCAGGCAACCTACCTTACAGTTATGCCATGCCTCAACAAGGGATCTTGGAGATTGAGTTGTTTGATGTATGGGGCATTGACTTCATGGGACCTTTCCCACCATCATACTCAAACACTTATATTCTGGTGGCAGTGGATTATGTATCCAAATGGGTTGAGGCTATTGCAACACCCACTAATGACACTAAAACAGTGTTAAAATTCCTCCAGAAACACATCTTCAGCAGATTTGGTATCCCTAGAGTATTAATCAGTGATGGGGGCACTCATTTCTGCAATAAACAGCTTTACTCTGCTCTGGTACGTTATGGAGTTAGCCACAGGGTAGCTACTCCATATCACCCACAAACTAATGGGCAAGCTGAAGTCTCAAATAGAGAACTCAAAAGAATCCTGGAACGGACTGTAATTAACCGCAGAAGGGATTGGGCAAGAAGCTTGGATGATGCTCTGTGGGCATACAGAACAGCATTCAAGACCCCTATAGGGACCTCTCCATACCAGCTTGTGTATGGAAAGGCATGTCACTTGCCAGTGGAACTGGAACACAAGGCCTACTGGGCAACCAGATTCCTAAACCTTGATGCCAAGTTAGCTGGAGAAAAACGATTGCTCCAGTTAAATGAGCTAGAGGAATTTAGACTCAATGCTTTCGAGAATGCAAAAATATACAAAGAGAAAGCAAAAAGATGGCATGATAAGAAATTGTCATCCAGAGTCTTTGAGCCGGGGCAGAAAGTTCTGCTATTTAATTCTAGGCTCAAATTATTTCCTGGGAAATTAAAATCCCGGTGGAGAGGTCCATATGTAATTACAAGTGTATCACCATATGGATACGTAGAGCTTCAGGATAATGACTCTAACAAAAAGTTCATTGTTAATGGACAGAGAATTAAACATTATCTTGAAAGTAACATCGAGCAAGAATGCTCAAAACTGAGACTTGATTAGAGCTCAGTGGTAGTCCAGCTAAAGACAATAAAGAAGCGCTTGCTGGGAGGCAACCCAGTCATTTACAAAGTTTATTTACTAATTAAATAAATTTTCATTTTTTACAGGTATGAGTCCAAGTATCTTCAAAGGGTAAAAATAGCAATTGATTGAATTCACAGAGTTACAGGGAAATTTGGAAGCTCACTGGCGTGAAAAAGCCAGTAAGAAACATTTTGGGCGTTGAACGCCCAAAAGAAGCACCCACTGGGCGTTCAACGCCAGTAAGGGTAGCCATCTGGGCGTTAAACGCCAGAAAGAAGCACCTTCTGGGCGTTTAACGCCAGATTGACAGCGTCCTGGGCGTTCAGAAAAACGCCCAGTGACAAAGGACTTCCTGGCGTTCAACGCCAGAAAGAAGCATCAGCTGGGCGTTGAATGCCCAGGAGAAGCAACAATTGGGCGTTAAACGCCCAAAACATGCACCAGTTGGGCGTTTAACGCCAGGATGGTGGGGAGGAGGTAAAATTCGTCTTTCTTCACAAATTTTCTAATTTTTATGTTTCAATTCATGATTTCTTGCATAAACATGTTTCAAAATATCATCCTTCAAATTCCAAAAAATTTTAATCCTAATTTCTAAAAACCCTAATTTCTAAAATCCCTTTTTCAAAAATATCAAATGTATCTTAATTCATAAACACAAATCTTTTTCCAATCCAATTCTTTTTCAAATCTTTTTAATTTCTTCTCATATCTTTCTCAACTCATGTTATCTTTTTTTTCAAAACTGCCTCTCCTTCTATTCCTCTCCTTTCCTTTCTTTTGCTTGAGGACAAGCAAACCTCTAAGTTTGGTGTGATTTGCCATGATCACTGAGCTAAAACTCATTAAGATCATGGCACCTAAGGGAACAGGAAGAGCAAGGATGTGAACTTAAGGGAGCTGAAGCGTCAGAAATTAATTCTTGAAGGCACCCCACAGACTAGAGGAACATCCACTTCCCAAAATATAGGTCGTTGAGTTCTAATCTTTGCCTTAACTCTGTGATAACTGTTCTTATTAGAAATTTACCTTAGAAGTTATATATTAGTAGTAGTAATTAGTATCTCTACTTTGATTTTAATTCCAATTAAGTTATAATTTATTTTTCTCATCATCATCAAACATGAATAAAATAGTAGATTTTTAGAATAAAGAGGCAATATTTTTTCGAATTCTTAATAAGAAAAATTTTAATTAATTATATGTGGTGGCAATACTTTTTGTCTTCTGAATGAATGCTTGAACAGTGCATATTTTTGATATTGAATTTTATGAATGTTAAAATTGTTGGCTCCTGAAAGAATGATGAACAAGAGAAATGTTATTGATGATCTGAAAAATCATGAAAGTGATTCTTGAAGCAAGAAAAAGCAGTGAAAAAGCAAAAGCTTGTGCGAAAAAAAAAAGAGGAATAAAATAGAAAGAAAAAGAAAAAGCAAGCAGAAAAAGCCAATAGCCCTTAAAACCAAAAGGCAGGGGTAAAAAGGATCCAAGGCTTTGAGCATCAATGGATAGGAGGGCCCAAGGAAATAAATCCAGGCCTAAGCGGCTAAATCAAGCTGTCCTTAACCATGTGCTTGTGGCATGCAGGTCCAAGTGAAAAGCTTGAGATTGAGTGGTTAAAGTCGTGATCCAAAGCAAGAAGAGTGTGCTTAAGAACTCTGGACACCTCTAATTGGGGACTTTAGCAAAGCTGAGTCACAATCTGAAAAGGTTCACCCAGTTAAGTGTCTGTGGCATTTATGTATCCGGTGGTAATACTAGAAAACAAAATGCTTAGGGCCACGGCCAAGACTCAATAAGTAGCTGTGTTCAAGAATCAACATGCTAAAATAGGAGAGTCAATAATACTATCTGAATTCTGAGTTCCTATGGATGCCAACCATTCTAAATTTCAAAGGATAAAGTGAGATGCCAAAACTGTTCAGAAGCAAAAAGCTACAAGCCCCGCTCATCTAATAAGAATCCGAGCTTCACTGAAAACTCCGAGATATTATTGCTTCTTGATTTCTTTTAATTCTATTTTATTCATCTAGTTGCTTGAGGACAAGCAACAGTTTAAGTTTGGTGTTGTGATGAGCGGATATTTTATACGCTTTTTGGGAGTAATTTCATGTAGATTTTAGTATGTTTTAATTAGTTTTTAGTAGAATATTATTAGTTTTTAGGCAAAAATCATATTTCTGGACTTTACTATGAGTTTGTGTGTTTTTCTGTGATTTCAGGTATTTTTTGGCTGAAATTGAGGGAGCTGAGCAAAAATCTGAGTTAGGCTGAAAAAGGACTGCTGATGCTGTTGGATCCTGACCTCCCTGCACTCGAAATGGATTTTTTGGAGCTACAGGAGTCCAATTGGCGCGCTCTCAACGGCGTTGGAAAGTAGACATCCAGGGCTTTCCAGAAATATATAATAGTTCATACTTTGCGAGAAGATAGACGACGTAACTTGGCGTTGAACGCCAAGTACATGCTGCTGTCTGGAGTTAAACGCCAGAAAAACGTCATGATCCGGAGTTGAACGCCCAAAACACGTTATAACTTGGAGTTCAACTCCAAGAAAGGCCTCAACTCGTGGATAGCTTTAGTCTCAGCCCCAGCACACACCAAGTGGGCCCCAGAAGTGGATTTCTGCACCAATTATCTTAGTTTACTCATATTCTGTAAACCTAGGTTACTAGTTTACTATTTAAACAACTTTTAGAGACTTATCTTGTACCTTATGACATTTTTAGATCTGAATTACATACTTTTTGACGGCATGAGTCTCTAAACTCCATTGTTGGGGGTGAGGAGCTCTGCGGCGTCTCGATGATTTAATACAATTCCTTTGTTTTTCATTCAAACACGCTTGTTCTTATCTAAGATGTTCATTCGCGCTTAATTATGGAGAAGGTGATGATCCGTGACACTCATCACCTTCCTCAATCCATGAACGTGTGCCTGACAACCACCTCCGTTCTACATCAGATTGAATGAATATCTCTTAGATTCCTTAATCAGAATCTTCGTGGTATAAGCCGGATTGATGGCGGCATTCATGAGGATCCGGAAAGTCTAAACCTTGTCTGTGGTATTCTGAGTAGGATTCTGGGATTGAATGGCTGTGACGAGCTTCAAACTCCTGAAGGCTGGGCGTTAGTGACAGACGCAAAAGAATCAATGGATTCTATTCCAACCTGATTGAGAACCGACAGATGATTAGCCGTGCTGTGACAGAGCATAGGAACGTTTTCACTGAGAGGATGGGAAGTAGCCATTGACAACGGTGACACCCTACATAGAGCTTGCCATGGAAGGAACCTTGCGTGTGGGAAAGGATTTCAAGGAAGAGTTGAAGTTCAGAGGACAAAGCATCTCCAAAACTCCAACATATTTCTCATTACTGCACAACAAGTAACGCTTTTATTCTCTATTATTAAAGTAATAACTATTTATTTTATGCCCTTTTCTTTATTAAAATACGAGGCTAAAGAATCCTATTGGTATCCTGACTAAGACAAATAAAATAAACATAGCTTGCTTCAATCCAACAATCTCCGTGGGATTCGACCCTTACTCACGTAAGGTATTACTTGGACGACCCAGTGCACTTGCTGGTTAGTTGTGCGGATTACAAATTCGTGCACCACTGAGCATATGCATCATTTGCACCTTGACATCCCAAGTTATGAGGCAGTTCGCAAGAACTTAACAGAACAAGAAGAGGGGAAGGTGAAACAGCAAAAGGAAGCATTAAAGAAGAAGATGGAGGATGCCGGTTTCTGGAAAAAGCTGATGGGGAAGCGCAAGGGGAATGGAGACTCAAGTAATCAAGGAGAATCCCAAGGGAGCAGAAGAACATAAGCATGCCAACAAGTGAAAGGTGGTGAAGTTCCTTCTTAGTTTAACTTTTTCAAAGCTTTAAATAAGGAAAATCATGTATGAAATAGAACATGCTTCCATGAGTAGTTTAAGACTTTTAATTCTACATTTAAATTTTGTTGCTTAGGTTAAATGTGCTAGCCTAATGTCTTGAATGTCACTTTCATCTTTCTTACTTGTATGCTTGTCTCTTTAAGTTAATAAAAAAGAAAATGTTATGAAAAGAACAAGAGTGGAGTTATTTTATGAAGTGCATTCTGAATGTTTGTGGTAGGATGATTAGTAAGCTAAGTTGGTTCACCAAGTAAGGAAAGAAAGGAACTATCTATCCTAAGTCCTATGTTTGAGACACACCCCTTGAGACTAATGGTGCACGAAATTGTGATCATCAATGGCGCCATCAACATGGTACGTACAATTGCAATCCCAACTCTTTATCATAACTTCGCACAACTAACCAGCAAGTGTACTGGGTCGTCCAAGTAATAAACCTTACGAGAGTAAGGGTCGATCCCACGGAGATTGTTGGTATGAAGCAAGCTATGGTCACCTTGTAAATCTTAGTCAGGCAAACTCAAATGGTTATGGATGATGTATGAATAAAACATAAAGATAAAGATAGAGATACCTATGTAATTCATTGGTGAGAATTTCAGATAAGCGTATGGAAATGCTTTGTCCCTTCTGTCTCTCTGCTTTCCTACTGTCTTCATCCAATCCTTCTTACTCCTTTCTATGGCAAGCTGTATGTAGGGTTTCACCGTTGTCAGTGGCTACCTCCCATCCTCTCAGTGAAAATGTTCAACGCACCCTGTCACGGCATGGCTATTCAGCTGTCGGTTCTCGATCATGTCGGAATATAATCCAGTGATTCTTTTGCGTCTGTCACTAACGCCCCACAATCGCGAGTTTGAAGCTCGTCACAGTCATTCAATCATTGAATCCTACTCAGAATACCACAGACAAGGTTTAGACCTTCCGGATTCTCTTGAATGCCGCCATCAATTCTAGCTTATACCACGAACATTCCGATTAAGGGATCCAAGAGATAAACATTCAAGCCTTGTTTGCTTGTAGAACAGAAGTGGTTGTCAGACACTCGTTCATAAGTGAGAATGATGATGAGTGTCACATAATCATCACATTCATCATGTTCTTGGGTGGAAATGAATATCTTAGAACAAGAACAAGCTGAATTGAATAGAAGAACAATAGTAATTGCATTAATACTCGAGGTACAGCAGAGCTCCACACCTTAATCTATGGTGTGTAGAAACTCCACCGTTGAAAATACATAAGAACAAAAGTGATCATTGGCTTCGGCCCCAGAGAGGGAACCAGAAGAACCAAGATCTGATCTAAGATCTAAAGTGATCAAAAGATGAAAATACAATAGTAAAAGGTCCTATTTGTAGAGAACTAGTAGCCTAGGGTTTACAGAAATGAGTAAATTACATAAAAATCCACTTCCGGGCCCACTTGGTGTGTGCTTGGGCTGAGCATTGAAGCATTTTCGTGTAGAGACTTCTCTTGGAGTTAAACACCAGCTTTTGTGCCAGTTTGGGCGTTTAACTCCCATTCTTGTGCCAGTTCCGGCGTTTAACGCCGGGCAGTTTTGAGCTGATTTGGAACGCCAGTTTGGGCCATCAAATCTCGGGAAAATTATGGACTATTATATATTTCTGGAAAGCCCAGGATGTCTACTTTTCAACGCCGTTGAGAGCGCGCCAATTGGGTTTTTTTAGCTCCAGAGAATCCACTTCGAGTGTAGAGAGGTCAGAATCCAACAGCATCTGCAGTCCTTTTCAGCCTCTGAATCAGATTTTTGCTCAGGTCCCTCAATTTCAGCCAGAAAATACCTGAAATCACAGAAAAACACACAAACTCATAGTAAAGTCCAAAAAAGTGAATTTTAACTAAAAACTAATAAAAATATACTAAAAACTAACTAAAACATACTAAAAACATACTAAAAACAATGCCAAAAAGCGTATAAATTATCCGCTCATCACAACACCAAACTTAAATTGTTGCTTGTCCCCAAGCAACTGGAAATTAAATAAGATAAAAAGAAGAGAATATGCAATGAACTCCAAAAACATCTATGAAGATCAGTATTAATTAGATGAGCGGGGCTTTAGCTTTATGCCTCTGAATAGTTTTAGCATCTCACTCTATCCTTTGAAATTCAGAATGATTGGCTTCTATAGGAACTCAGAATCCAGATAGTGTTATTGATTCTCCTAGTTAAGTATGATGATTCTTGAACACAGCTACTTTATGAGTCTTGGCCGTGGCCCAAAGCACTCTGTCTTCCAGTATTACCACCGGATACATACATGCCACAGACACATAACTGGGTGAACCTTTTCAGATTGTGACTCAGCTTTGCTAGAGTCCCTAATTAGAGGTGTCCAGGGTTCTTAAGCACACTCTTTTTGCTTTGGATCACAACTTTATTTTTTTCTTTTCTCTCTTTTTTTCTTTTTTTCTCTTTTTTCTTTTTTTTTCGTTTTTCTCTCTCTTTTTTTTTCGTTTTTCTCTTTCCCTTTTTTTTGTATTCACTGCTTTTTCTTGCTTCAAGAATCATTTTTATGATTTTTCAGATCCTCGGTAACATGTCTCCTTTTTCATTATTCTTTCAAGAGCTAACATTCATGAACAATAAATTCAAAAGATTTATGCACTGTTCAAGCATACATTCGAAACCAAAATATTGCCACCACATCAATATAATTAATCTGTTATAAAATTTAAAATTCATGCAATTCTTCTCTTTTTCAATTAAGAACATTTCATTCAAGAAAGGTGATAGATTCATAGGACATTCATAACTTTAAGGCATAGACACTAAGACACTAATGATCAAAAGACATAAACATAGGTAAACATAAGCATGATTTTTCGAAAAACAGAAAAATAAAGAACAAGGAAATTAAAGAACGGGTCCACCTTGGTGATGGCGGCTTGTTCTTCCTCTTGAAGATCTTATGGAGTGCTTAAGCTCCTCAATGTCTCTTCCTTGCCTTTGTTGCTCCTCTCTCATGATTCTTTGATCTTCTCTAATTTCATGGAGGAGGATGGAATGTTCTTGGTGCTCCACCCTTAGTTGTCCCATGTTGGAACTCAATTCTCCTAGGGAGGTATTGATTTGCTCCCAATAGTTTTGTGGAGGAAAAGTGCATCCCTTGAGGTGAATCTCTCCATCTCCCATGACTCGGAGGTGGAAGCTTTTGCCTTCCCTTTCCTCTTTCTAGAGGTTTCTCCGGCCTTGGATGCCATAAATGGTTATGGAAAAATAAAAAGCAATGCTTTTACCACACCAAACTTAAAAGGTTTGCTCGTCCTCGAGCAAAAGAAGAAAGAAGAGAGTAGAAGAAGAAAAAATGAAGGAGATGGAGGAGGCTTTGTGGTTCGGCTAAGGCGAAGAAGTAGTGTTTAGGTTGTGTGAAAATGAAGGAGTGAAGATGGGTTTATATAGGAGTGGAGAGAGGGTGTAATGTTCGGCTATGTGAGGGTGGGTTTGGGAGGGAAAGTGGTTTGAATTTGAATTGTGAGGTAGGTGGGGTTTTATGAAGGATGGATGTGAGTGGTGAAGAGAAAGATGGGATTTGATAGGTGAGGGGTATTTGGGGAAGAGGTGTTGAAGTGATTGATGAATGGGTGAAGAGGAAAAGAGAGGGTGGTGGGGATCCTGTGGGGTCCACAGATCCTGAGGTGTCAAGGAAAATTCATCCCTGCACCAACTGGCGAGCAAAAATGCTCTTTATGCCAATTCCGGTGTTAAACGTCGGGCTGGTGCCCATTTCTGGCATTTAACGCCAACTTCTTGCCCTTTCCTGGCGTTTAACGCCAGTCTGGTGCCCCTTTCTGGCGTTAAACGCCCAGAATGGTGCCAGACTGGGCGTTAAACGCCCATTTGCTGCCCTTACTGGCGTTTAAACGCCAGCAAGGTCTTCCTCCAGGGTGTGCTGTTTTTCTTTCTATTTTTCATTCTGTTTTTGCTTTTTCAATTGATTTTGTGACTTCCCATGATCATCAACCTACAGAAAACATAAAATAACAAAGGAAAAATATATAAATATAATATTGGGTTGTCTCCCAACAAGCGCTTCTTTAATGTCAGTAGCTTGACAGTGGGCTCTCATGGAGCCTCACATATGCTCAGAGCAATGTTGGAACCTCCCAACACCAAACTTAGAGTTTGAATGTGGGGGTTCAACACCAAACTTAGAAGTTGGTTGTGGCCTCCCAACACCAAACTTAGAGTTTGACTGTGGGGGCTCTGTTTGGCTCTGTTTTGAGGGAAGCTCTTCATGCTTCCTCTCCATGGTTACAGAGGGATACCCTTGAGCCTTAAACACAAGGGATTCTTCATTCACTTGAATGATCAATTCTCCTCTGTCAACATCAATCACAGCCTTTGCTGTGGCTAGGAAGGGTCTACCAAGGATGATGGATTCATCCATGCACTTCCCAGTCTCTAGGACTATGAAATCAGCAGGGATGTAATGGTCTTCAATTTTTACTAGAACATCCTCTACAAGTCCATAAGCGTGTTTTCTTGAATTGTCTGCCATCTCTAGTGAGATTCTTGCAGCTTGCACCTCAAAGATCCCTAGCTTCTCCATTACAGAGAGAGGCATGAGGTTTATGCTTGACCCTAGGTCACACAGAGCCTTCTTAAAGGTCATGGTGCCTATGGTACAAGGTATTGAGAACTTCCCAGGATCTTGTCTCTTTTGAGGTAGTTTCTGCCTAGACAAGTCATCCAATTCTTTGGTGAGCAAAGGGGGTTCATCCTCCCAAGTCTCATTACCAAATAACTTGTCATTTAGCTTCATGATTGCTCCAAGGTATTTAGCAACTTGCTCTTCGGTGACATACTCATCCTCTTCAGAGGAAGAATACTCATCAGAGCTCATGAATGGCAGAAGTAAGTCCAATGGAATCTCTATGGTCTCATTATGAGCCTCAGATTCCCATGGTTCCTCATTAGGGAACTCATTGGAGGCCAGTGGACGTCCATTGAGGTCTTCCTCAGTGGAGTTCACTGCCTCTCCCTCCTCTCCAAATTCGGCCATGTTGATGGCCTTGCACTCTCCTTTTGGATTTTCTTCTGTATTGTTTGGAAGAGTACTAGGAGGGAGTTCAGTAATTTTCTTGCTCAGCTAACCCACTTGTGCCTCCAAATTTCTAATGGAGGACCTTGTTTCATTCATGAAACTTTGAGTGGTTTTGATTAGATCAGAGACCATGGTTGCTAAGTCATAGTGGCTCTACGTAGAATTCTCTGTCTGTTGCTGAGAAGATGATGGAAAAGGCTTGCCATTGCTAAACCTGTTTCTTCCACCATTATTGTTGTTGAAACCTTGTTGAGGTCTCTGTTGATCCTTCCATGAGAGATTTGGATGATTTCTCCATGAAGGATTATAGGTGTTTCCATAGGGTTCTCCCATGTAATTCACCTCTTCCATTGAAGGGTTCTCAGGATCATAAGCTTCTTCTTCAGATGAAGCGTTCTTAGTACTGCCTGGTGCAGCTTGCATTCCAGACAGACTTTGAGAAATCATATTGACTTGCTGAGTCAATATTTTGTTCTGAGCCAATATGGCATTCAGAGTATCAATCTCAAGAACTCCTTTCTTCTGATTCGTCCCATTGTTCACAGGATTCCTTTTAGAAGTGTACATGAATTGGTTATTCGCAACCATTTCAATCAGTTCTTGAGCTTCTGTAGGCGTCTTCTTCAGATGAAGAGAGCCTCCAGCAGAACTATCCAATGACATCTTGGACAGTTCAGACAGACCATCATAGAAGATACCTATGATGCTCCATTCAGAAAGCATGTCAGAAGGACATTTTCTGATCAATTGTTTGTATCTTTCCCAAGCTTCATAGAGGGATTCTCCTTCCTTCTGTCTGAAGGTTTGGACTTCCACTCTAAGCTTACTCAATTTTTGAGGTGGAAAGAACTTTGCCAAGAAGGCATTGACTAGCTTTTCCCAAGAGTTCAGGCTTTCTTTAGGTTGTGAGTCCAACCATGTCCTAGCTCTGCCTCTTACAGCAAAAGGGAATAGCATAAGTTTGTAGACCTCAGGGTCAACCCCATTAGTCTTGACAGTGTCACAGATTTGCAAGAACTCAGCTAAAAACTGATGAGGATCTTCCAATGGAAGTCCATGGAACTTGCAATTCTATTGCATTAGAGAAACCAATTGAGGCTTAAGCTCAAAGTTTTTTGCTCCAATGGCAGGGATAGAGATGCTTCTCCCATAGAAGTCGGGAGTAGGTGCAGTAAAGTCACCCAGCACCGTCCTTGCATTGTTGGCATTGTTGTTGTTTTCGGCTGCCATGGGTACTTCTTGTTTGAAGATTTCTGTTAGGTCCTCTGTAGAGAGTTGTGCCTTAGCTTCTCTTAGCTTTCGCTTCAAGGTCCTTTCAGGTTCAGGGTCAGCCTCAACAAGAATGCTTTTGTCTTCGCTCCTGCTCATATGAAAGAGAAGAAAACAAAAAAATATGAAATCCTCTATGTCACAGTATAGAGATTCCTTGAGGTGTCAGAGGAAAAGAAAAATGGAAGGAAGAGGTAGAAAATTCAAACTTATCAGGAAAGATGGAGTTCGAATTGTGCATTAAGGATGAGTGTTAGTCCATAAATGGAAGGATGTGAGAAGAGGGGAAGAAATTTTCGAAAATAAATTAAAAGGATTTTAAAAACATTTTGAAAAATACTAATTGATTTTTGAAAACTAAGAGTGGAAAAGAAATCAAGTGATTTTTGAAAAAGATTTTGAAATTAGAAATTAAAAAGATATGATTGAAAACTATTTTGAAAAAGATGTGATTTAAGAAGATATGATTGAAAAAGATATAATTTTAAAAAGACATGATTGAGAAGATATGATTTGAAAAACAATTTAAAAGGATTTGATTTTAAAAATTAATGACTTGCCTAACAAGAAAAGATATGATTCAAACATTAAACCTTTCTCAACAGAAAAGGCAACATACTTGAAATGTTGAATCAAATCATTAATTGATAGCAAGTATGGAAAGAAATTGATTTTGAAAAAGATTTGATTGAAAAGATTTGATTTGAAAAAGATTTGATTTTGAAAAATTTTGAAAACTTGAAAAAAAAATTTGAATTGAAAACAGAATCTTCCCTCTTGTGCCATCCTGGCGTTAAATGCCCAGAATGGTGCACATTCTGGCGTTTAACGCCCAAAGCACTACCCTTTTGGGCGTTAAACGCCCAGCCAGGCATCCTGGCTGGCGTTTAAATGCCAGTTTGCCTTCTTCACTGGCCGTTTTGAACGCCCAGCTTTTTCTGTGTAATTCCTCTGCTGCATGTTCTGAATCTTCAATTCTCTGTATTATTGACTTGAAACGACACAAATTAAAAATTTTTTTGGATTTTTAATAATGAGGAATAATCAAAATGCAACTGAAATCAAATAAACAATGCATGCAAGACACCAAACTTAAAAGTTTGTATACTATTGACACTAACAAGTTGAGAATGCATATGAGAAACAACAAAACACTCAAGACAAGAGAATTTAAAGATCAGAGCAAGTAAATCATCAAGAACAACTTGAAGATCACTGAAGACACATGAATGAATGCAAGAAGAACAGAAACATGCAATTGACACCAAACTTAAAATGAGACTCTAGACTCAACAAGAAACATAAAATATTTTTGGTTTTTATGATTTTGTAAATTTTTTTGGATTTTTCGAAAATTAAGTGGAAAAAGAA
Organism: Arachis hypogaea; assembly: GCF_003086295.3. Taxonomy (NCBI): domain Eukaryota; kingdom Viridiplantae; phylum Streptophyta; class Magnoliopsida; order Fabales; family Fabaceae; genus Arachis; species Arachis hypogaea. The sequence continues at coordinate 52,306,936 of NC_092040.1, forward strand.
AATAAAGATATCAAAATTCTTAATGAGAATTCCAGGAATCATGCAATGTTAGTCTAAAGCTTCAGTCTAAAGGAATTAGACATGGCTAGCCAAGCTTCAGCAGGACATTGCATTCAAGAGCTAAATTGATGAAGATCAATCAGCTTTGGTGATGATAAGAACATCACCTTGAAACACTAGAATTCATTCTTAAGAACTCTGAAAAAAAATACCCAATCTAAGCAACAAGATGAACCGTCAGTTGTCCAAACTCAACAATCCCCGGCAACGGCACCAAAACCTTGGTGCACGAAATTATGATCATCAATGGCGCCATCAACATGGTACACACAATTGCAATTCCAACTCTTTATCACAACTTCGCACAACTAACCAGCAAGTGTACTGGGTCGTCCAAGTAATAAACCTTACGCGAGTAAGGGTCGATCCCATGGAGATTGTTGGTATGAAGCAAGCTATGGTCACCTTGTAAATCTTAGTCAGGCAAACTCAAATGGTTATAGATGATGTATGAATAAAACATAAAGATAAAGATAGAGATACTTATGTAATTCATTGGTGAGAATTTCAGATAAGCGTATGGAGATGCTTTGTCCCTTCTGTCTCTCTGCTTTCCTACTGTCTTCATCCAATCCTTCTTACTCCTTTCCATGGCAAGCTGTATGTAGGGTTTCACCGTTGTCAGTGACTACCTCCCATCCTCTCAGTGAAAATGTTCAACGCACCCTGTCACGGCACGACTATTCAGCTGTCGGTTCTCGATCATGTCAGAATATAATCCAGTGATTCTTTTGCGTCTGTCACTAACGCCCTACAATCGCGAGTTTGAAGCTCGTCACAGTCATTAAATCATTGAATCCTACTCAGAATACCACAGACAAGGTTTAGACCTTCCAGATTCTCTTGAATGCCACCATCAATTCTAGCTTATACCACGAACATTCCGATTAAGGGATCCAAGAGATAAACATTCAAGCCTTGTTTGCTTGTAGAACAGAAGTGGTTGTCAGGCACTCGTTCATAAGTGAGAATGATGATTAGTGTCACATAATCATCACATTCATCATGTTCTTGGGTGGAAATGAATATCTTAGAACAAGAACAAGCTGAATTGAATAGAAGAACAATAGTAATTGCATTAATACTCGAGGTACAGCAGAGCTCCACACCTTAATCTATGGTGTGTAGAAACTCCACCGTTGAAAATACATAAGAACAAAAGTGATCATTGGCTTCGGCACCAGAGAGGGAACCAGAAGAACCAAGATCTGATCTAAGATCTAAAGTGATCAAAAGATGAAAATACAATAGTAAAATGTCCTATTTGTAGAGAACTAGTAGCCTAGGGTTTACAGAAATGAGTAAATTACATGAAAATCCACTTCTGGGTCCACTTGGTGTGTGCTTGGGCTGAGCATTGAAGCATTTTTTTGTAGAGACTTCTCTTGGAGTTAAACGCCAGCTTTTGTGCCAGTTTGGGCATTTAACTCTCATTCTTGTGCCAGTTCTGGCGTTTAACGCTGGGCAGTTTTGAGCTGATGTCGAACGCCAGTTTGGGCCATCAAATCTCGGGCAAAGTTTGGACTATTATATATTGCTGGAAAGCCCAAAATGTCTACTTTCCAACACCGTTTAGAGCGCGCCAATTGGGATTCTGTAGCTCCAGAGAATCCATTTCGAGTGCAGGGAGGTCAGAATCCAACAGCATCTGCAGTCCTTTTCAGCCTCTGAATCAGATTTTTGCTCAGGTCCCTCAATTTCAGCCAGAAAATACCTGAAATCACAGAAAAACACACAAACTCATAGTAAAGTCAAGAAAAGTGAATTTTAACTAAAAACTAATAAAAATATACTAAAAACTAACTAAAACATACTAAAAACATACTAAAAACAATGCCAAAAAGCGTATAAATTATCCGCTCATCAACTAACTAAAGAATAAGATCCCAATAAGAAAAAAGAAAGGGCAATAAAAGTGAAAAAAGAAAGAAACACAATAAGAAACAATGCTAGGCACCAAGGGTTTCAAAATTGAGGCATGTGTCTGTGGTGTTTATGTACAAGGGATATACTTGGATGAATAAGCTCTTAGGGGTGCCTTATCACTTGGTAACTTGGATTAAATAATCTGGGATTATCAGCTGAAAGTCCACTATCAAGAGTAACCTTTGCTACAGAACGCTTAGTAACCTAAAGAGGTGGTGGACACCAAGGTCTCAAGAAAGGAAAAACAACAAACCATATGCATGTAGTGTGTATGTGTGAGGGAGAGAGACTTGAGGAAGTAAGTCATTAGGGGTGTCTTAACACCTAGCACCTTAAACCAACTGGTTTGGGAGTGTTGGCTGAAAGCTCATCATAAAGTGTCGCCCTCTTACAAAGCACTTAGCAAAAAGAAAAATAAACTTTGAAAAAAAGAAGGAAGGATCAATAAGAAAGAAGTCTCAAAGGATGCAATCAAGAAAGTGACCAAGGAGTTGATAAAGGCTTGAAAGCTAAAAGGGAGGAACCTAAGTTGCTATGCATGAAACCCCATTAACCAGGAATTCTACTTCTATTTTATCTTCTTGTTCTTTCATTACATTCTTCTTATGCTTCAGTACTTGCTTAGGGACAAGCAAGCTTTAAGTTTGGTGTTGTGATGCCAGGTCATCTAGGCCAGTTTCATTAACCTTTTCTTTACTGTTTTAGGGTAGTTTCATGCATTTTCTTAGTGAATAAGGCAAGTTTTGGATGAAATTACACTTACACCTTGATTCAAGCAACTTTTGTGAACTTTGCATAATTTCATGAGTATTTTGCTAGAATTGCATGATAAATTGATGATGCATAATCTCATGACTTTGGCTAGAGCTTTGATGCACTTTAATTGCTTGATTTCAGGGTAAAGGAAGCAAGAAAGAACCACGTTAGTATTCACGTTAACCTAGTTAACGTGAACACTAACGTGGAATAGTGAAAAGCTTGCAACGTTAATGAGAAAAGTGATCACCAATAACGCCTGCGAAGCCATCCAGAGCTCACGTTACTTGCCACGTTAACTAAGTTAACGTGGTAGTTAACGTAGAAGAAAAAGGGAACTCCAACATTAAGAGAAAACGTGAACACCAATAACGTTTTCCTCCAAAGTTAGTGGTAAAAGTGAACACCACTAACGTTGGAGAACTTGGCAATAATCCACGTTAAGAGTCACGTTAACTTAGTTAACGTGAACTCTAACATGGAAGAGGAAAACAAAAGCCAACATTAGTGACACTCACTTTTGTCAATAACGTTGGACCAACTAGCATTGCCTACGTTAACTTTCACGTTAAGACTATTAACGTGAAAGTTAACGTGGAGTTGAGATCAAAGAGCCAACGTTAGTGACACTCACTTTTGTCACTAACATTGGAAGATGGCATCACTACTATGTTAAGAGCCAGGTTAACTTAGTTAACGTTATTTTCAACGTAGAAAATTTGGGCATCTGGAGTGTTAGTGACAAAGGTGAGTGTTGCTGATGAGCGGATAATTTATACGCTTTTTGGCACAGTTTTTAGTGTGGTTTTAGTACGTTTTAGTTAGTTTTTAGTATGTTTTTATTAGTTTTTATTTAAAATTCACTTTTCTGGGCTTTTCTATGAGTTTGTATATTTTTCTGTGATTTCAGGTAATTTCTGGCTGAAATTGAGGGACCTGAGCAAAAATCTGATTCAGAGGCTAAAAAAGGACTGCATATGCTGTTGGATTCTGACCTCCCTGCACTCGAAGTGGATTTTTAGGAGCTACAGAAACCTAATTGGCACGCTCTTAATTGCGTTGGAAAGTAGACATCCTGGGCTTTCCAGCAATGTATAATAATCTATACTTTGCCTGAGATTTGATGGCCCAAACTGGCGTTGCAAATCAGCTTCAGAATTCCCGGTGTTTAACGCCGGAACTGGCACAAAAGTTGGAGTTAAACGCCCAAACTAGCACAAAAACTGGTGTTTAACTCCAGGAAAAGTTTCTACACATGAAAGCTTCAATGCTCAGCCCAAGCACACACCAAGTGGACCCCGGAAGTGGATTTTTACGTCATTTACTCATTTCTGTATATCCTAGGTTACTAGTTCACTATAAGTAGGACCTCTTGACATTGTATCTTTATCTCATGACACTTTATACATTTCATATTGTACCTTCTATGGCATGAGTCTCTAAACCCCATGGTTAGGGGTGAGGAGCTCTGCTGTGTCTTGATGGATTAAAGCAATTACTACTATTTTTCATTCAATCACGCTTGCTTCCGTTTTAAGATATCACTTGTCTCTCAACTTGATGAATGTGATGATCCATGACACTCATTATCATTCTCACCTATGAATGTGTGCCTGACAACCACCTCTGTTCTATCTTAGATTGAGTGGATATCTCTTGGATTCTTTAATCAGAATCTTCGTGGTATAAGCTAGAATATGTTGGCGGCCATTCTTGAGAATCCGGAAGGTCTAAACCTTGTCTGTGGTATTCTGAGTAGGATTCAGGGATTGAATGACTATGACGAGCTTCAAACTCGCGATTGTGGGGCATTAGTGACAGACGCAAAAGAATCAATGGATTCTATTCCGACATGATCGAGAACCGACAGATGAATAGCCGTGCTGTGACAGAGCTCGTTGAACATTTTCACTGAGAGGATGGGAGGTAGCCATTGACAACGGTGAAACCCTACATACAGCTTGCCATGGAAGGAGCCTTGCGTGCATGAAGAAGACGACAGTAGGAAAGCAGCGATTCAGAAGATAGAGCATCTCCAAAACCTCAACATGTTCTCCATTACTGCAAAACAAATATCTATTTCATGTTCTTTTACTTTTCACAATTAAACCTGAGAATTATTGATATCCTGACTAAGAGTTACAAGATAACCATAGCTTGCTTCAAGCCAACAATCTCCGTGGGATCGACCCTTACTCACGTAAGGTATTACTTGGACGACCTAGTGCACTTGCTGGTTAGTTGTGCGGAATTGCAAAAGTGTGATTGCGATTTCGTGCACCAGTCACTAACGCTCTCGAAGGTAAAACACACCTACGTTAAGAGTCACGTTAGTTACACTAACGTGAACTCTAACGTAGGAACAAAAGGCATCAAGAAACGTTAATGGGAAAAGTGATTCCCACTAACGTTCGCGAAGGGGTACAAGCCAACGTTATTGGGAAAATTGAGTCCCAATAACGTTGGCCAAAAATTGAAAATGCAATGTTAGTGGTCACTAAATACCCAAAGCCTAATTCATATTTCTCTGTAAGTTGGGCCCACTAAAGATGAGAACTGCTTCAACTCAATATCCAAAGCCCACATCCAAGACTTGAAGAACTCACTAGAAGATCAAGAGGAGTAGTATATATAGGAGTAGTTTTGAACTATAGAAGAGCTTGGAACTTTTGGGAACTACTCTCTATAGATTTACTTTTCTGCACTTTTAGCATGGATTCTTCTTTTCTGCCATTTTTCATTTCTAGAGCTATGAACAACTAAAACCCCTTTCATTGGGTTAGGGAGCTATGTTGTAATTTGATGGATCAATTATAGTTTTCATTCTTCTTCTTCTTTCTTTTCTCTTGATCTTATTAGAAAGCTTTCGATCTTAATTCAATTGGTTAGTTGTCTTGGAAAAGAAACTCTCCATAATTGAATCTCCTTTGAGCCTTGGAAAAGGGATGAGGAGATCATGCTAGAAATGCTTTCTCATGTTGGACCAAATTGGGGTTTGGGCAGATATAGTGACATGTAATCCTCCCAACACTTTGATTTGGAAATACATGTGGTATAATCAGTGACCACACTTCATATCTTCCCATGAGCAATTAAATCAAGAAATTGGGCAATTATTCAAGCTTAGAGAGATTGGATTGCCAAGGAATTGGGATCCAATCACTTAAGATTGCCAAGGAGATCAATGAATGCATTGATTGAGGAAGAGATGAGAATAAACTTGATCCGGAGAATGCAACATCTCCTGAACCCAATGATTACCCCATTTCTGATCTTACCCATTCTCTTTACTTTCTGCCATTTATTTTCATGCTCATCACCTCAAATCCCCATTTAAGATTCTGCACTTTAATTTCTGTTATTTACTTTCCAGCCATTTAAATTTCTGCAAGTTCTCAATCTAAATTCTGTTTAGCTCAACTAGCATATTCTTCTAACTAAAGTTGCTTGACCAATCAATCCTTGTGGGATTCGACCTCACTCTATTGTGAGTTTTACTTGACGACAATTCGGTATACTTGCCGAAGGAAAATTTGTTGAGAGACAAGTTTCCATGCATCAATCTACACCACTTAAGGGAATATGTCAACCAATTCAAGGAGGCTCAGCAACAACAATGGAGCCAAGTCAACCAAAACATTCAAAAATTCCAAGAGAATTGGGAGCATATGAGGAAGGAGCAGCAAGAACAATTTGACTGGGGAGAGGTGCGAAGTGCACTGGAAAAAATAGGAGAGCAAGGCAAGTGGCAACAGAGGAACTTGGCTGAATTCAGACATCTCTATGATGCCAGGACCATATCCAGGAGGCAATATGACATCAACACACAAGCAAAGCTGAATCACTTGTGTAACGCTGTAGCCGCTCTAAACCCAGGATACCAAATCTTCATGCAAGGGATGGAAGAGCTAAGTGCAAGACAAGAGAAAATCCTAGACAAACATAAGGAAGATGAGAGGAATTACATGAGGAGGCTAGGATTTTGGAAGCCCAAGGATATCAAAGCTCAAGAAGGTTCCTCTAAGCTAGATGAAGGTGGCTCATCCCCTCCCAAGAAGAAGGACAAAGGGAAGGGGCCAATGAACTAAAGATGAAACTGCGCAAGGTTGTTGAGTCCCATGGTTGACACTTTCCAATTTATGATTTCTGTTTAAGCTTTTGCTTTATTTACTTCTTGAATAATCATGCTAGGATAGTTTATGTTTGATGCTTAGTTTTAATTCCTGTTTGAAGTCTTTATGTTTTTTTTACAAGAAAGAAAATGTCATGTATTTCAAGTCTTCATTATAACTTAAATAAAAGTAGAGCTTGTATCCATAAGAGTTACTGTGAGTTGTGCAAAAACAATAAGAGAGACCAATGCCAAGAGGGATCATTAAACAAACTAAGAAATAAGAAACTAAGTGTAGAACCTTGGATAAACTAAAAAGAAATTGAGTCATGGGGAGCAACTAGTCCTAGAAGGTATAACAAGGGAAGACTAAGGGGTGTTCCTTGAATATCCATAGAACCAAGAGGTAGTAAGTGATGAGCGGATAATTTATACGCTTTTTGGCATTGATTTTAGGTAGTTTTTAGTAGGATCTAGTTACTTTTAGGGATGTTTTCATTAGTTTTTATGCTAAATTCACATTTCTGGACTTCACTATGAGTTTGTGTGTTTTTCTGTGATTTCAGGTATTTTTTGGCTGAAATTGAGGGACCTGAGCAAAACTCTGATAAGGAGGCTGACAAAGGACTGCTGATGTTGTTGGATTCTGACCTCCCTGCACTCGAAATGGATTTTCTTGAGCGACAGAACTCCAAATGGCACGCGCTCAACGGCGTTGGAAAGTAGACATCCAGAGCTTTCTCGAAATATATAATAGTCCATACTTTATTTGAGATTGGACAATGCAAACTGGCGTTCTACGCCAGTTCCATGCTGCATTCTGGAGTCAAACGTTAGAAACACGTCACAAACCAGAGTTAAATGCCAAAAACACGTTACAACCTGGCGTTTAACTCCAAGAGAAGCCTCTACATGTGTAAAGCTCAAGCTCAGCCCAAGCACACACCAAAGTGGGCCCCGAAAGTGGATTTCTGCATTTAGAATTATTTCTGTAAACCCTAGTAACTAGTCTAGTATAAATAGGACATTATACTATTGTATTAGACATCTTTAGATTATTTTTGGATTACTGATGAGCGGATAATTTGTATGCTTTTTGGCATTGTTTTTAGTATGTTTTTAATGTAATCTAGTTAGTTTTTAGTATATTTTTATTAGTTTTTAGCCAAAATTCACTTTTCTGGACTTTACTATGAGTTTGTGTGTTTTTCTGTGATTTCAGGTATTTTCTGGCTGAAATTGAGGGTCCTGAGCAAAAATCTGATCCCGAGTCCAAAAAGGACTGCAGATGCTGTTGGATTCTGACCTCTCTGCACTCAAAGTGGATTTTCTGGAGCTACAGAAGCCCAATTGGCGCGCTCTCAACGGCGTTGGAAAGTAGACATTCTGGGCTTTCCAGCAATATATGATAGTCCATACTTTGCCCAAGATTTGATGGCCCAAACCGGCGTAGCAATTCGACCTCAAAAATTCCAGCGTTTAACGCTGGAACTGGCATAAAACTTGGAGTTAAACGCCCAAACTGGCATGAAAGCTGGCGTTTAACTCCAGAAAAGGTCTCTACACGAAAATGCTTCATTGCTCAACCCAAGCACACACCAAGTGGGCCCAGAAGTGGATTTTTATGTCATTTACCCATTTCTGTATACCCTAGGCTACTAGTTTACTATTAATAGGATCATTTGACATTGTATCTGTACCTCATGACACTTTACACGTTTTCTTTGTGTACTTTCCACGGCATGAGTCTCTAAACCCCATGGTTGGGGGTGAGGAGCTCTGCTGTGTCTTGATGGATTAATGCAATTACTACTGTTTCTCATTCAATCATGCTTGCTTCCATTCTAAGATAATACTTGTTCTTAATCCGGATGAATGTGATGATCCATGACAATCATCATCATTCTCAACTATGAACGTGTGCCTGACAACCACCTCCGTTCTACCTTAGATTAAGTAGTTATCTCTTGGATTCTTTAATCGGAATCTTCGTGGTATAAGCTAGAATTGATGGCGGTATTCAAGAGGATCCGGAAGGTCTAAACCTTGTCTGTGGTATTCTGAGTAGGATTCAATGATTGAATGGCTGTGACGAGCTTCAAACTCCTGAAGGCGGGGCGTTAGTAACAGACACAAAAGAATCACTGGATTCTATTCCGGCCTGATTGAGAACCGACAGATGAATTCCGCGTGCTGTGACAGAGCATATGCAATCGTTTTCACTGAGAGGATGGGAGGTAGCCATTGACAACGGTGAAACCCTACATACAGCTTGCCATGGAAGGAGACTTGCGTGTTTGAAGATGAAGACAGTAGGAAAGCAGAGATTCAGAAGATGGAGCATCTCCAAACCTCAACCTATTCCCTATTACTGCAAAACAAGTAATCATTTCATGTTCTTTTGCTTTTCACAAACAATCCTGATAATTTCTGATATCCTGACTAAGATTTACAAGATAACCATAGCTTGCTTCAAGCCGACAATCTCCGTGGGATCGACCCTTGCTCACGCAAGGTATTACTTGGACGACCCAGTGCACTTGCTGGTTAGTTGTGCGGAATTGCAAAAGTGTGATTGCAATTTCGTGCACCAATTACCTTATGATCCTTTGATCACGTTTATGGGGGCTGGCCATTTGGCCATGCCTGGACCATCACTTATGTATTTTCAATGGTGGAGTTTCTACACACCATAGATTAAGGGGTGGAGCTCTGCTGTACCTCGAGTTTTAATGCAAAGTACTACTATTTTCTATTCAATTCATCTTATTCTTGTTCTAAGATATTCGTTGCACTTCAACATGATGAATGTGATGATCCGTGACACTCATCATCATTCTCACCTATGAACGCGTGCTTAACAACCACTTCCGTTCTACCTTAGAACGAATGAATATCTCTTGGATTCCTTGATCAGAATCTTCGTGGTATAAGCTAGAACCCTTTGGCGGCCACTCTTGAGGATCCGAAAAGTCTAAACATTATCTGTGGTATTCCGAGTAGGATTCAGGGATTGAATGGCCGTGACGAGCTTCAAACTCATGATTGTTGGGCGTGATGACAAACGCAAAAGAATCAATGGATTCTATTCCGATATGATCGAGAATCGACAGATGATTAGCCGTGCTGTGACAGAGCATTTGGATCATTTTCACTGAGAGGATAGAATGTAGCCATTGACAACGGTGATGCCCTACGTACAGTTTGCCATGGAAAGGAGTATGAAGGATTGAAAGTAAGAAAGCAATATGTTGTGGAGATTCAACAGGGACAAAGCATCTCCATACACTTATCTGAAATTCACGGCAATGATTTACATAAGTATTTCTATATTTATTTTATGCTTTATTTATTATTAATTTCGAAAACCATTATAACCATTTGAATCTGCCTAACTGAGATTTACAAGATGACCATAGCTTGCTTCATACCAACAATCTCCGTGGGATCGACCCTTACTCACGTAAGGTATTACTTGGACGACCCAGTGCACTTGCTGGTTAGTTGTGCGAAGTTGTGACAAAGTGTGATTCACGTTTGAGAGCGCTACCAAGTCTTTGGCGCCATTGTTGATGATCACAATTTCGTGCACCAAGTTTTTTGCGCCGTTGCCGGGGATTGTTCGAGTTTGGACAACTGACGGTTCAACTTGTTGCTCAGATTAGGTAATTTTTTTTTTGCTTTATTTTCAAAAAAATTTTCAAAAATCTTTCAAAAAATTTTTACTTCTATTTTGGAAAAATTATTCTAAATTTTTAAGAATGAATTCCAGTGTTTCATGAAGCATGTTGAAGCTTGGCTGGTTGAAAAGCCATGTCTAACTCAATTGGAGGCTTCCCCTTATCAGTATATGAAATTGGATGAAGTATCATCTATTGTATGTCTGATTTATATGCTAAAGCTTGGCTGGCCATTGGCCATGTCTAGTGTTTTAGACAGAAGCTTTCACAAAAGGCTTGGCTGGCTATTAAGCCATGTCTAATTCCTGGACCGGAGCTTTAGACTAACATTGCAAAGATTCCTGGAATTCTTATTAAAAATTTTGAATTTCTTTTCTTATTTTTCCTAGATGTTTTTGAAAAAAATAATACAAAAAAATTAGAAAATCATAAAAATAAGAATTTTTTTTTTGTTTCTTGTTTGAGTCTAGTGTCAAATTTTAAGTTTGGTGTTAATTGCATGTCTTTAAAATTTATGCATTTTTTTGAAAACTCATGCATGTGTTCATCATGATCTTCAAGTTGTTCTTGGTAAGTCTTCTTGTTTGATCTTCATATTTTCTTATTTTGTGTTTTTTGTTGTTTTTCATATGCATTTTTGCATTCATAATGTCTAAGCATGAAAAATGTCTAAGTTTGGTATCTTGCATGTTTTCTTTTCTTGAAACTTTTTCAAAAATAAGTCTTGATGTTCATCTTGATCTTCAAAGTGTTCTTGGTGTTCATCTTGACATTCATAGTGTTCTTGCATGCATCATGTGTTTTGATCCAAAATTTTCAGGTTTTGGATCATTTTTGTGTTTTTCTCTCTCATCATTAAAAATTAAAAAATCAAAAAAATATCTTTTCCTTATTTCTCTCAAAATTTTGAAAATTTGAGTTGACTTAGTCAAAAAATATTTAAAACTTAGCTATTTCTTATAAGTCAAGTCAAATTTTAAAATTTAAAAGTCTTGTCTTTTCAAAATCTTTTTCAACACTCAAATCTTTTTTCATCTTTATCTTATGATTTTCGAAAATTTAAAAATATTTTTCAAAATCTTTTTCTTATCTTTAATTCATGATTTTCAAAGGCTTTACTAACAATTAATGTGATTAATTCAAAAATGTAAAGTTTGTTACTTTCTTGTTAAGAAAGGTTCAATCTTTAAATTCTAGAATTATATCTTTTAGTTTATTGTTAGTCAAGTAATCAATTCTAACTTTAAAAATCAAATCCTTTCCAAAATATCTTTTTAATCATATCTTTTTTCAAAATTTGATTTCAAAATATCTTTTCTAACTTCTTATCTTTTCAAAATTGATTTTCAAATCTTTTTCAACTAATTAATTGACTTTTTATATTGTTTCTTAACTTTTTCAAAACCACCTAACTACTTTCCTCTCTAAATTTTAGAAAATCATCTCCCTCTTTTTCAAAATTCTTTTAATTAATTAATTATTTCAAATTTTAATGTTAATTTTATTTCTTCTCTTAATTTTTGAAAATCACTAACCTATTTTCAAAAATACTTTTCGAAAACTCCTCTCTCTCATCTTCTTCTATCTATTTATTTATATACTAACATCTCTTTTCTACTCAAGAATTCGAACTCACTCTTCCCCCTTGTGTTTGGATTCCTACCTTTTTTCTTCTTTTATTCTTTTCTTCTTCTACTAACATAAAGGAATCTCTCTACTGTGGTAAAGAGAATCCCTATTATTATTTTCTGTTCCCTTCTTTTTCATATGAGCAGGAGCAAGGACAAGAATATTATTGTTGAAACAGATCCTAAACCTGAAAGGACTCTAAAGAGAAAACTAAGAGAAGCTAAATTACAACAATCCAAAGACAACCTTACAGAAATTTTCGAAAAAGAAAAGGAGATGGCAGCCGAAAATAATAATACAAGGAGGATACTTGGTGATTATACTACACCTACTTCCAAATTTGATGGAAGAAGCATCTCAATCCCTGCCATTGGAGCAAAACATTTTGAGCTGAAACCTCAACTAGTTGCTCTAATGCAACAGAACTGCAAGTTCCATGGACTTCCATCAGAAGATCCCTATCAGTTTTTAACTGAATTCTTGCAAATCTGTGAGACTGTTAAGACTAATGGAGTAGATCCCGAAGTCTACAGGCTCATGCTTTTCCCTTTTGCTGTAAGAGACATGGCTAGAACATGGTTGGACTCTCAACCTAAAGATAGCCTAGACTCTAGGGATACGCTGGTCACGGCCTTCTTGGCTAAGTTCTTTCCTCAACAAAAGCTGAGCAAGCTTAGAGTGGATGTTCAGACCTTCAAACAAAAAGATGGTGAATCCCTCTATGAAGCTTGGGAAAGATACAAACAGATGACCAAAAGGTGTCCTTCTTACATGCTCTCAGAGTGGACCATTTTGGATATCTTCTATTATGGTCTATTTGAGTTCTCTAAGATGTCATTAGACCATTCTGCAGGTGGATCCATTCACCTAAAGAAAACGCCTGCAGAAGCTTAAGAACTTATTGACATGGTTGCAAATAACCAATTCATGTACACTTCTGAGAGAAATTCTGTGAATAATGGGACGCCACAGAGGAAGGGACTTCTTGAAATTGATGCTCTGAATGCCATATTGGCTCAGAACAAAATGTTGACTCAGCAAGTCAACATGATTTCTCAAAGTCTGAATGGATGGCAAAATGCATCCAACAGTACTAAAGAGGCATCTTCTGAAGAAGAAGCATATGATCCTGAGAACCCTGCAATGGCAGAGGTAAATTACATGGGTACCTTATGGAAACACCTATAATTCCTCATGGAGAAATCATCCAAATTTCTCATGGAAGGATCAACAAAGGCCTCAAAAAGGCTTTAATAATGGTGGAAGAAATAGGCTCAGCAATAGCAAGCCTTTTCCATAATCTTCTCAGCAACAGACAGAGAATTCTGAGCAGAGTACCTCTAGCTTAGCAAATATAGTCTCTGATCTGTCTAAGGCCACTTTAAGTTTCATGAGTGAAACAAGGTCATCCATCAGAACTTTGGAGGCACAAGTGGGCCAGTTGAGTAAGAAAATCACTAAAACTCCTCCTAGTACTCTCCCAAGCAATACAGAAGAGAATCCAAAAAAAGAGTGCAAGGCCATTGATATTGTCAATACGGCCGAATTCAAGGAGGAAGGGGAGGACGTGAATCCCAGTGAGGAAGACCTCATGGGACATCTCCCAGACAAGAAGGAGTTTCCTATTGAGGACCTAAAGGAATCTGAGGCTCATATAGAGACCATAGAGATTCCTTTAAACCTCCTTCTGCCATTCATGAGCTCTGAAAACTATTCTTCTTCTGAAGAGGATGAAGACGTAACTGGAGAGTAAGTTGCTCAATATCTAGGAGCCATCATGAAGCTGAATGCCAATTTGTTTGGTAATAAGACTTGGGAAGGTGAACCTCCCTTGCTCATTAGTGAACTAGATACATGGGTTCAGCAAACTCTACCTCAAAAGAAACAAGATCCTGATAAATTCTTAATACCCTGTACCATGGGCACCATGACCTTTGAAAAGGCTCTGTGTGACCTGGGGTCAGGTATAAATCTTATGCCACTCTCTGTAATGGAGAAGCTGGGGATCTTTAAGGTACAGACTACCACATTCTCATTACAGATGGCAACAAGTCAGTAAGACAAGCTTATAGATTGGTAGAGGACGTGTTAGTAAAGGTTAAAGGCCTTTACATCCCTGCTGATTTCATAATCTTAGACACTAGGAAGGAGGAGGATGAATGTATCATCCTTGGAAGACCCTTCCTAGCCAAAGCAGGAGCTGTGATTGATGTTAACAGAGGAGAGCTAGTCCTTCAATTAAATGGGAACTACCTTGTGTTTAAAGCTCAAGGATATTCCTCTGCAACCACGGAGAGGAAGCATGAAAAACTTCTCTCAATACAGAGTCAAACAAAGCCTCCACAATCAAACTCTAAGTTTGGTGTTGGGAGGCCACAGCCAAACTCTAAGTTTGGTATTGAACCCCCACATTCAAACTCTAAGTTTGGTGTTGGGAGTCCACAACATTGACCTAATCACCTGTGAAGCTCCATGAGAGCTCACTATCAAGCTATTGACATTAAAGAAGCGCTTACTGGGAGGCAACCCAATTTTTATTTATCTAATTTTATTTTTATTTTATTTTTTCTTTTTTGTTTTATTAGGTTCATGATCATGTGGAGTTACAAAACAAATATTAAAATTAAAAACAGAATAAAAAACAGCAGAAAAAATAGCACACCCTGGAGGAAGAGCTTACTAGCATTTGAATGCCAGTAAGGAGCATCTGGCTGGCGTTCAATGCCAGAACAGAGCATGAATCTGGCATTGAACTCCAGAAACAAGCATGGAACTGGCGTTCAACGCCGAAACATGCTACAGAATGGCGTTGAATGCCCAAAACAAGCATAGAACTGGCGTTTAACGCCAAAAACAAGCATCAATCTGGAGTTAAACGCCAGGATTGCATGCAGAGGGCATTTTACACGCCTCATTGGTACAGGGATGATAATCCTTGGCACCTCAGGATCTGTGGATCCCACAGGATCATCTCAGGATCTGTGGACCCCACAGGATCCCTACCTACCTCAATTTACCTTCTCTCTTCTTCACACAATCCAATAACACTCTTCCCCAAAAACCCTTCACCAATCACCTCAATCTCTCTTCCCCATCACCTCTTCACCACTCACATCCATCCACTCTTTCCCATAAACCCCATCTACCTTCTAATTCAAATTCTCTTTCCCACCCAAACCCACTCAATATGGCCGAACCTTAACCCCTCTCCCTCCACTATATAAACCCCTCTATCCTTCTTCATTTTCACACAACACAACCCTCTCTTCTCCCCCTTGGCCGAATACACACCTCTCTCCCTCTCCTCCATTTTTTCTTCTTCTTCTTCTCTTCTTTCTTCTCTTGCTCGAGGGCGAGCAATATTCTAAGTTTGGTGTGCTAAAAGCATAGCTTTTTGTTTTTCCATAACCACTTATGGCACCTAAGGCCGGAGAAACCTCTAGAAAAGTGAAAAGGAAGACAAAAGCTTCCACCTTTGAGTCATGGGAGATGGAAAGATTCATCTCAAAGGTCTATCAAGACCACTTCTATAAAGTTATGGCCAAGAAGAAGGTAATCCCTGAGGTCCCTTTCAAGCTCAAGAAAAATGAGTATCTGGAGATCCGACATGAGATCCAAAGAAGAGGTTGGGAAGTTTTGACCAACCCCATTCAACAAGTTGGAATCCTAATGGTTCAAGAGTTCTATGCCAATGCATGGACCACTAGGTGATGCCAGGGCATCTAGGCAAGTTTCACTGACCTTTTCTTTACTGTTTAAGGGTAGTTTGATGCATTTTCTTAGTGAATAAGGCAAGTTTTGGATAAAATTACACTTACACCTTGATTCAAGCAACTTTTGTGAACTTTACATAATTTCATGAGTATTTTGCTAGAATTGCATGATAAATTGATGATGCATAATCTCATGACTTTGGCTAGAGCTTTGATGCACTTTAATTGCTTGTTTTCAGGGCAAAGGAAGTAAGGAAGAACCACGTTAGTATTCACGTTAACCTAGTTAATGTGAACACTAACGTGGAATGGTAAAGCTTGCAATGTTAATGAGAAAAGTGATCACCAATAACGCATGCGAAGCCATCCAAAGCTCACGTTACTTGCCACGTTAACTAAGTTAACGTGGAAGTTAACGTAGAAGAAAAAGGAGCTCCAACGTTAAGAGAAAACGTGAACACCAATAACGTTTTCCTCCAACGTTAGTGGTAAAAGTGAACACCACTAACGTTGAAAACTTGGCAATGATCCACATTAAGAGTCACGTTAACTTAGTTAACGTGAACTCTAACGTGGAAGAGGAAAACAAAAGCCAACGTTAGTGACACTCACTTTTGTCACTAACGTTGGACCAACTAGCATTGCCTACGTTAACTTTCACGTTAAGACTATTAACGTGAAAGTTAACGTGGAGTTGAGATCAAAGAGCCAACGTTAGTGACACTCACTTTTGTCACTAACGTTCGAAGATGGCATCACTACTACGTTAAAAGCCACGTTAACTTAGTTAACGTGAGTTCCAACGTAGAGAATGTGGTATTTGGAGCGTTAGTGACAAAGGTGAGTGTCACTAACGCTCTCGAAGGTGGATCATACCTACGTTAAGAGTCACGTTAGCCATACTAACGTGGACTCTAACGTAGGAACAAGGGGCACTAAGCAACGTTATTGGGAAAAGTGATTCCCATTAACGTTCGCGAAGCGGTACAAGCCAACGTTACTGGGAAAAGTGAGTCCCAATAACATTGGCCAAAATTTGAGAAAGCAACGTTAGTGGTCACGTTAAGACCACTAATGTTGGAGTTAACGTGGGTACATAAGGGTGGAACGTTAGTGGAAAAACTGAATGCCACTAACGTTCTCGAACCCACAATGGTACTCAACGTTAATCTCACTAAATACACAATCTAAATTTTGTTTAGCTCAACTAGCATATTCTTCTAACTAAAATTGCTTGACCAATCATTCCTTGTGGGATTCGACCTCACTCTATTGTGAGTTTTACTTGACGACAATTCGGTATACTTGCCGAAGGGAAAATTTGTTGAGAGACAAGTTTTCATGCATCAAGTTTATGGCGCCGTTGCCGGGGATTGATTTTGAATCAACAATGATTAAGTTTGAAGATCACTAGATTGAGCATTTTTCTTTTGTTTATTTGATTCAGTCAATTTCCTTTAGTTTGTTTTAATTTCTCCCTCACCCCCTGCACCCTCTTTAATTTTTCGTTCTTTCTTTCTTTGATTACAATTCTGCTCACTAACCCACTAACTGTTTGATAATTTGTATCACTCACACTAACAATTACTCTAACTAGAATTGTTTCTTCATTGTATCTCTTGTGGTGTAATATGTCTGTGTATGACAGGGAGAGGAAAAGGAGCTTCAACATCCTTTGATTCAGAACCTGAAAGAACCCTTTGGAGACTAAGAAGGGAAGCAAGAGGGAAAAGGATTATTGGTGTTGAGGAAGAAGAGGAAGAGTATTTTGAACCTAACATGGAAGAAAATATGGAGAACAATCATGAAGAAGAAGCTCATAATCATGCCCGAGAAGACCATGCAAACCGTGCTGGGCAAGAAAGGAGAGTTTTAGGATCCTATATCAATCCTAATCCAGGAAACTGTGGAAGCAGCATTCAAAAGCCGACCAAACATGCCAACAATTTCGAACTAAAACCCCAGCTCATCACTCTTGTGCAGAATAATTGCTCATTTGGAGGAGGTGCTCAAGAAGATCCTAATCAACATTTAACCACCTTCCTGAGGATTTGTGACACTGTGAAGTCCAATGGAGTCCATCCAGATGTCTATAGGTTGCTCTTGTTCCCTTTTTCACTCAGGGACAAGGCATCCAAATGGCTTAAATCCTTCCCAAAGGAGAGCTTAACTAATTGGGAAGAAGTGGTGAACAAGTTTTTGGCAAGATTTTACCCTCCTCAAAGGATTAATAGGCTAAGAGCTGAGGTGCAAACTTTTAGACAACAAGATAGTGAGACACTTTATGAAGCATGGGAGAGATTCAAAGACCTAACAAGAAGATGTCCACCAAAGATATTTAATGAGTGGGTTCAACTTCACATCTTCTATGAAAGTCTTTCCTATGAGTCAAAGAAGGCTGTGGATCATTCATCAGGAGGCTCTCTAAACAAGAAGAAAACCATTGAAGAAGCCTTAGATGTCATTAAAACTGTTGCTGAAAATGACTACTCCTATGCCTCCGAAAGAAGTAACACCAGAGGAGTAATAGAGCTGAACCACATGGATGCATTGTTAGCTCAAAACAAGATTATCACCAAGCAGCTAGTAGATCTTACTAAGAAGGTGGAGGAGAACCAAGTTGCAGCAGCCATCACCTCCTCATCAGCTCAAGAAGGAGTAAACATAGGAGAAGAAGGTGACTGGGAGCAAGCCAACAATGTTGGAAATTCACCTAGACAAATCCATGATCCATACTCCAAAACTTACAACTCTGGATGGAGAAATCACCCCAACTTTGGATGGGGAAACCAACAAGACCAAGGGCAAGACCAGAGATGCCACAACCTCAATTCCAACAACAATGCAACTCATGAAAACACCTCACAGAGATGTTACCAACATCCATCTAACCAACCTTCTCAACCACCTAATCTCAACCCACTATCATTAACAGATGATAGGCTCTCAAAGATTGAGGCTCTACTTGAAAACTTATGCAGAGAAGTCCAAAACAACAAAGTGTTTAAGGAAGAAGTGCGAGCCAATATCAAGAACCAAGGAGAAAAAATCAAGAGATTGGAGTCCCAAGTAGGGTATCTATCTCAACAAATTCCCAAACCCACTGATGGATTCCCTAGTGATACAGAGAAGAATCCAAGAGTAGAAACAAAGAAGGTGAGATGGGAAGAATGCAAAATGATAACCACAAGTGATGAAGAAAGTATGAATGGAGTAGAACACCTCCAAAATAATCAAAAGCAAAGCCAGGAAGAAGGAAGCTATACACCCCAACCCACATCCAAGGAAGAGCTGAAGAAGAAGGAGGTATTGAACCCATATGTACCTTTTCCTCACAAGCTAAAAGGTGGTGTAGCAGGGAGAATGTACTCAAGGTTCCTTGATATGTTTGCATCTCTTGATGTAAATATACCATTTATTAAAGCTCTCCAGCAAATGCCTTTCTACATCAAGTATATAAAGGAGCCACTAGCCAGAAAAAGTCCATTGAAGGGTGGACAAACCATAAAGATGAACAGGGATTGCGGTGCTCTCATTCAACCAGGGCCATCCACAAAGAAGGAGGATCCAAGGAGTTTCCACATTCCTTGTGCCATAGGAGAAACAATGATTGACAAAGGGCTTTGTGACTTGGGAGCAAGCATCAACTTAATGCCTCTCTCCCTCATGAAGAAGCTCCAAATCAATGAACTAACTCCTACTGATGTAATTATCAGATTGGCTGACAAAACTCAAAAACAAGCAATAGGAGTAGTTGAAAATGTGCTGGTGAAAGTTGGGAGCTACTATCTTCCCATAGATTTTGTTGTTTTGGAAATGGATGAGAATCCTATTTACCCCATCATTCTGGGAAGACCATTCCTAGCCATAGCCAGAGCACTCATAGATGTAGAGAGAGGAGAGTTAATGCTGAGAATACATGACGAGCAGCTCGTTTTCAATGTCTTCAACCTCTCACAAGAAGCAAGTCAAGAGAACAAGGAATCAAGAGAAGAGCAGAATGAAACACTGGTGCAAGAAACAATCAGTGAAGCACAAGAAACACAACTAGAAATCTCATTGGTTGGCAAGCCATATATTCAAGAAGAATCTCATCCAAAGGTAACTCAAGGGAAGCTGAGCAAACCAGAGTCATGCAAAGCTAGCAACAAAGAGTCCTTAGAGAAAGAGTAAAAAAAAAACAAGACAACATCAATGGAAACAAAGAAGAAAGTTCCAAGGGGATGGAGAAATAAGAAAATTCCTACAGAAAATTTCTCGCCAGGTGATGAAGTGATATCTACATACTTTCCATCTATACCACCTCACCTCCCCACTATTCCATTTCAGCTGCATCTTGTGTACACTATCAACAAAATCTTATCCTTAGAGCATATGGAGCTTATCAACAAAGCCAATGGACACAGGTTCACTGCAAGAGGAGAAGATTTCAAACACCACCAACCACCCTGACAAGGGTTAACCGTCAAACTAATGACGTTAAAGAAGCACTTCATGGGAGGCAATCCATGTTCTATACCTCTTTTCTTAAATCTCTAATAATAGTAATAAGGCAATTTCCATGGAATTTCAAATCAATTTTGACAACTAATATAAAGCTCCTCTACATGCAATGTACAGTATATGATAAGTTTGGTGTTTAAAGCACACCAAGTGAGGTTTGAACACACCCTATGAGGAAGATTTATTCCCCAAACTTGTTGCACCATGTGATCACAAACAAGTTTGGTGTACCAACATGCATGCATGGAAAGCTTAATGGTTGATTGATTTGCATTCATGGAAAGTATTTAGTCATGTAAAAACAAAAGAAAAAGAAATATTTTTTTAAAGTTCACACTTGTTCCCACCAAAAATTTCAAATAACCCATTGCATTTTTTTTCGTGTATAGGGAATCAATAAGGACATTGATGGTACTTGATGGGGCAATTGAAGAAGGGAGATTCGGCCAAGGGAATTTCACACTTGTCTTCATGGGAATGTCCTTGGAAGTGTTGTCATGCAACATTGGGAATAGATAATTTTGAAGACCGAACCAAGACCCCATAAAGGAGGTGATCCTTGTGCTCAATCAATCCAAAACCCCAACCGTCCACTATCAAATAACACTATCAATCCACACTCTTCAATCAATTGCCATCTTCCTATATAAACCCCTTCATACAACCTCCCCATACACGCTTATTCTCACCCTTCCCACTCCCTCTTTTCGGGCATATCCTCTACCAAAGGCTTCACAAACACCTTCCTAGCCATCTTGAGAATTAACTATACTACATGGCATCATCAAGTTCCAAAAGGCGAAGAGGAAAGGAACCCATGGAGCAGCCTTCCTTCGACGCCGGGAGATTCAGAACAACCTTCCATGAGCTCGAGTTCGAACGATTAAAGGACAAGAAGATACTGCCTGAATCAACATTCCAGTTCAATGAAGATGAATGTCCACAAATTCGGGAGAAGATTGAGAAAAGGGGTTGGCAAAAGCTCACTAACCCAGAAGCAAGGGTAAATGCAACTCTCATCAGGGAATTTTATGAAAATATGGTTAGAGAAAACAAGACCATAACCCCCACCTTCAAAAGCTATGTAAGAGGAACAGAGGTAGATTTCAGCCCAAATGCTATAATTAGAACTCTTCATCTTAAATCACCACACTTTGTTGAGCTCAGGTACCAAGAAAGAATGAACAATGGCCCCGACAATGATGAACTGGAAGAAATTGTAGGTGACATATGCATTGTGGGATCTGACTGGGAAAGGTATTCGGATAAGAGACACCATTTCATCAGGAGAGGAGACCTCATCCCAGAAGCCAAGGGATGGTTTGAGCTTGTGAGACGATCTATCCTTCCAACTGCAAACAATTCTGAGGTCAACATTGCTCGAGCTACCATGGTACATTGTTTAATAAAAGGTGGAAGCATCAATGTACACGAAATTATAGCTGAAGGAATCCAAGAATCAGCGGAGAAGAAAGATTCAGGTGCTAGACTTTGGTACCCCAGCACCATCCTTAGATTATGCATGAAAGCCAAGGTAGTCTTTGAACTTGGGTAGGTCTTGGGAGATCACTTACACTCCAACGCATAACCCATGTGACTCCAGCTCAACAGCAGAAAAGACCCCATATAAGGAAGAGGACATCAGAAGAAGCACAAGAGGAATAACCTATCCAAGAAGAAACCCAACCAACAGGACATCATCAAGATAGGTATTATGACCCAACCAACATCAATTTAGGTCACATCCGAGGAGCCATTGACGATATATCAAGAATATACATGGAAGGACAAGAACAACAATTGCAATTTCAATCTCAGAGAATGGATCGTCAAGAGGAAATGCTAACAAATTGGATGAATCAACAAAGGGAATGGCAGAAACAGCTAATGGAGCAGCAACAAGAGTACTACTCTCAGCTTACTCAAGCCATCAGTCAAGTGTCTGAAAGGCAAGAAAGCCAAGATAAACGCCTCCAGGAACTCAATCAACGCCAGATGACTCAAATGAAAGCATTCAACAAATTCAGCGTACTCAATGAAGGAAGGCAACTGCATCGAGAAGAATTCATCATCAACACTCAAGAAAGGTTAAACTATATGACTGAGCATATGCATCACTTGCACCCTGACATCCCAAGTTATGAGGCAGTTCACAAGAACTTAACAGAACAAGAAGAGGGGAAGGTGAAACAGCAAGAAGAAGATGGAGGATGCCGGTTTCTGGAAAAAGCTGATGGGGAAGCGCAAGGGGAATGGAGACTCAAGTAATCAAGGAGAATCCCAAGGGAGCAGAAGATCATGAGCAGGCCAACAAGTGAGAGGTGGTGAAGTTCCTTCTTAGTTTACCTTTTTCAAAGCTTTAAATAAGGAAAATCATGTATGAAATAGAACATGCTTCCATGAGTAGTTTAGGAATTTCAATTCTGCATTTAGGTTTCGTTGCTTAGGTTAAGTGTGCTAGCTTAATGTCTTGAGTGTTCACTTTCATCTTTCTTACTTGTATGCTTGTCTCTTTAAGTTAATCAAAAAGAAAATGTTATGAAAAGAACAAGAGTGGAGTATTTTGTGAAGTACATTCTGAATGTTTATGGTAGGTTGATTAGTAAGCTAAGTTGGTTCACCAAAGAAGGAAAGAAAGCAACTATCTATCCTAAGTCCTTTGTTTGAGACACACCCTTTGAGACATGCTAAATAATAAGATCCCAATAAGAAAAGAGAAAGAGCAATAAAAGTGAAAAAGAAAGAGACACAATAAGAAACAATGCTAGGCATCAAGGGTTTCAAAATTGAGGCATGTGTCTGTGGTGTCTATGTACAAAGGATATACTTGGATGAATAAGCTCTTAGGGGTGCATTATCACTTGGTAACTTGGATTAACTAATATGGGATTATCAGCTGAAAGTCCACTATCAAGAGTAACCTTTGCTACAAAACACTTAGTAACCCAAAGAGGTGCTGGACACCAAGGTCTCAAGAAAGGAAAAATAACAAACCATATGCCTGTGGTGTGTATGTATGAGGGAAAGAGGCTTGAGGGAGTAAGTCCTTAGGGGTGTCTTAACACCTAGCACCTTAAAACCAACTGGTTTGGGAGTGTTGGCTGAAAGCTTATCATAAAGAGTCGCCCTCTTACAAAGCACTTAGCAAAAAGAAAAATAAACTTTGAAAAAGAAGGAAGGATCAATTAGAAAGAAGTCTCAAAAAGTGCAATCAAGAAAGTGACTAAGGATTTGATAAAGGCTTGAAACCTAAAGGGAAAGAACCTAAGTTGATATGCATGAAACCCCATAAACCAGGAATGCTACTTCTATTTTATCTTCTTGTTATTTCATTTCATTCTTCTTATGCTTCAGTACTTGCTTAGGGACAAGCAAGCTTTAAGTTTGGTGTTGTGATGCCAGGGCATCTAGGTCAGTTTTACTGACCTTTTCTTTACTGTTTTAGGGTAGTTTCATGCATTTTTTCAGTGAATAAGGCAAGTTTTGGATGAAATTACACTTACACCTTGATTCAAGCAACTTTTGTGAACTTTACATAATTTCATGAGTATTTTGCTAGAATTGCATGATAAATTGATGATGCATAATCTCATGACTTTGGCTAGAGCTTTGATGCACTTTAATTGCCTGTTTTCAGGGCAAAGGAAGCAAGGAAGAACCACGTTAGTATTCACGTTAACCTAGTTAACGTGAACACTAACGTGGAATGGTAAAGCTTGCAACGTTAATGAGAAAAGTGATCACCAATAACGCCTGCGAAGCCATCCAAAGCTCACGTTACTTGCCACATTAACTACGTTAACGTGGTAGTTAACCTAGAAGAAAAAGGAACTCCAACATTAAGAGAAAACGTGAACACCAATAACATTTTCCTCCAACGTTAGTGGTAAAAGTGAACACCACTAACGTTGGAGAACTTGGCAATGATCCACGTTAAGAGTCACGTTAACTTAGTTAACGTGAACTCTAACGTGGAAGAGGAAAACAAAAGCCAACGTTAGTGACACTCACTTTTGTCACTAACGTTGGACCAACTAGCATTGCCTACGTTAACTTTCACGTTAAGACTATTAACGTGAAAGTTAACGTGGAGTTGAGATCAAAGAGCCAACGTTAGTGACACTCACTTTTGTCACTAACGTTGGAAGATGGCATCACTACTATGTTAAGAGCCACGTTAACGTAGTTAACGTGAGTTCCAACATAGAGAATGTGGCATTTGGAACGTTAGTGACAAAGGTGAGTGTCACTAACGCTCTCGAAGGTGGATCACACCTACGTTAAGAGTCACGTTAGCCATACTAACGTGGACTCTAACGTAGGAACAAGGGGCACTAAGCAACGTTAATGGGAAAAGTGATTCCCATTAACGTTCGCGAAGGGGTACAAGCCAATGTTATTGGGAAAAGTGAGTCCCAATAACGTTGGCCAAAATTTGAGAAAGCAATATTAACGTTAAGACCACTAACGTTGGATTTAACGTGGATACATGAAGGTGGAACGTTAGTTGAAAAAGCGAATGCCACTAACGTTCTCGAACCCACAATGGCACTCAACGTTAAATCTTACTAAATACCCAAAGCCTAATTCATATTTCTCTGTAAGTTGGGCCCACTAAAGATGAGAACTGCTTCAACTCAAGATCCAAAGCCCACATCCAAGACTTGAAGAACTCACTAGAAGATCAAGAGGAGTAGTATATATAGGAGTAGTTTTGAACTATAGAGGTGCTTGGCACTTTTGGGAACTACTCTCTATAGATTTACTTTTCTGCACTTTTAGCATGGATTCTTCTTTTCTGTCATTTTTCATTTCTAGAGCTATGAACAAGTAAATCCCCTTTCATTGGGTTAGGGAGCTCTGTTGTAATTTGATGGATCAATTATAGTTTTCATTCTTCTTCTTCTTTTTTTTCTCTTGATCTTACTAGAAAGCTTTCGATCTTAATTCAATTGGTTAGTTGTCTTGGGAAAGAAACTCTCCATAATTGGATCTCCTTTGAGCCTTGGAAAAGGGATGAAGAGATCATGCTAGAAATGCTTTCTCATGTTGGACCAAATTGGAGTTTGGGCGAATATAGTGACATGTAATCCTTCCAACACTTTGATTTGGAAATACATGTGGTATAATCAGTGACCACACTTCATCTCTTCCCATGAGCAATTAAATCAAAGAATTTGGCAATTGTTCAAGCTTAGAGAGATTGGATTGCCAAGGAATTGGGATCCAATCACTTAAGATTGCCAAGGAGATCAATGAATGCATTGATTGAGGAAGAGATGAGAATGAACTTGATCCAGAGAATGCAACATCTCCTGAACCCAATGATCTCCCCATTTCTGATCTTACCCATTCTCTTTACTTTTTGCCATTTAATTTCATGCTCATTACCCCAAATCCCTATTTAAGATTCTGCACTTTAATTTCTGTTATTTACTTTCTAGTCATTTAAATTTCTGCATCTCAATCTAAATTCTATTTAGCTCAACTAGCATATTCTTCTAACTAAAATTGCTTGACCAATCAATCCTTGTGGGATTCGACCTCACTCTATTGTGAGTTTTACTTGACGACAATTCGCTATACTTGCCGAAGGGAAAATTTGTTGAGAGACAAGTTTTCATGCATCACTTGGAACCATTATCAAAGTATGAACCCGAATCCAAAGAATTATCTTACAATGGTTCGGGGGAAACACTTAGATTTCAGTCTGGAAAATGTGAGGTTGGCATTCAACTTGCCTATGATGCAAGAAGATGCACGCCCTTACACTAGAAGGGTCAACTTTGATCAAAGGTTGGACCAAGTTCTTATGGACATATGTGTGGAAGAAGCTCAATGGAAAAGAGACTCAAAAGGCAACCCGTTTCAATTGAGAAGACTGGACCTAAAGCCTATGGCTAGAGGATGGTTGGAGTTCATCCAACGCTCCATCATCCCCACTAGCAACCGATCTGAAGTTACTGTGGATCGGGCCATCATGATCCATAGCATCATGATTGGAGAGGAAGTAGAAGTTCATGAAATCATCTCTCTAGAACTCTACAATGTAGCCAAAAAGCCCTCCACCTTGGCAAGGCTAGCTTTTCCTCATCTTATTTGCCATCTATGCTACTCAGCTGGAGTTATCATAGAAGGAGACATCCTCATTGAAGAGGACAAGCCCATCACTAAGAAAAGGATGGAGCAAACAAGAGAGCTCATTCATGGATCTCAAGAGACACACGAGGAAGCTCATCACCAAGAAATCCCTGAGATGCCTCAAGGGATGCATTTTCCTCCAAACAAATTTTGGGAACAACTCAACACTTCTCTAGAAGACTTGAGTTATAACATGGATCAATTAAGGGTAAAATATCAAGAGCACTCCATCATTCTCCATGAGATTAGAGAAGATCAAAGAGCAATGAGGGAGGAGCAACAAAGGCAAGGAAGAGACATAGAGGAGTTCAAGGACATCATTGGTCCTTCAAGAAAAAGATGCCACCATAACTATGGTGGACTCATTCCTTGTTCTTATTTCTCTGCTTTTCGGTTTTTATGCTATATGTTTGTCTATGTTTGTGTCTTTACTACATGGTCATTAGTGTCTAGTAACTATGTCTTAAGGCTATGAATAATTCCATGAATCCTTCACCTTTCTTAAATGAAAAATGTTTCTAATACAAAAGAACAAGAAATACATGAGTTTCGAATTCATCCTTGAAATTAGTTTAATTATATTGATGTGGTGACAATACTTTTTATTTTCTGAATGAATGCTTGAACAGTGCATATTTTTTATCTTACTGTTTATGAATGTTAAAATTGTTGGCTCTTGAAAGAATGATAAAAAAGAGAAATGTTGTTGATAATCTGAAAAATCATAAAATTGATTCTTGAAGCACGAAAAAGCAGTGAATAACAAAAGCATGCGAAAAAAAAGGAAAGTGGTGAAAAAAAAATAATAAAAGAAAAAGAAAAAGCAAGCAAAAAAAGCCAATAGCCCTTAAAACCAAAAGGCAAGGGTAAAAAGGATCCAAGGCTTTGAGCATCAATGGATAGGAGGGCCTAAGGAAATAAAATCCAGGCCTTAGCGGCTAAATCAAGTTGTCCCTAACCATGTGCTTGTGGCATGCATGTCTAAGTGAAAAGCTTGAGACTGAATGGTTAAAGTCGTGATCCAAAGTAAAAACAGTGTGCTTAAGAGCTCTGGACACCTCTAACTGGGGACTTTAGCAAAGCTAAGTCACAATCTGAAAAAGGTTCACCCAGTCATGTGTCTGTGGCATTTTTGTATCCAGTGGTAATACTGGAAAACAAAGTGCTTAGGGCCACGGCCAAGACTCATAAAAGTAGCTGTGTTCAAGAATCAACATACTTAACTAGGAGAATCAATAACACTATCTAAACTCTGAGTTCCTATTGATTCTCCTAGTTAAGTATGTTGATTCTTGAACACAACTACTTTTATGAGTCTTGGCCGTGGCCCTAAGCACTTTGTTTTCCAGTATTACCACCGGATACATAAATGCCACAGACACATGACTGGGTGAACCTTTTCAGATTGTGACTCAGCTTTGCTAGAGTCCCCAGTTAGATGTGTCCAGAGCTCCTAAGCATACTCTTTTTGCTTTGGATCACGACTTTAACCACTCAGTCTCAAGCTTTTCACTTGGACCTTCATGACACAAGCACATGGTTAGGGACAACTTGATTTAGCCGCTTAGTCCTGGATTTTATTTCCTTGGGCCCTCCTATCCATTAA
Source organism: Arachis hypogaea (assembly GCF_003086295.3). NCBI lineage: Eukaryota > Viridiplantae > Streptophyta > Magnoliopsida > Fabales > Fabaceae > Arachis > Arachis hypogaea. The sequence goes on from NC_092040.1 coordinate 52,335,061, forward strand.
TGCTCAAAGCCTTGGATCCTTTTTACCCTTGCCTTTTGCTTTTAAGGGCTATTGGCTTTTTCTGCTTGCTTTTTCTTTTTCTTTCTATTTTTTTTGCCACTTTTTTTTCGCAAGCTTTTCTTTTTTCACTGCTTTTTCTTGCTTCAAGAATCAATTGTATGATTTTTCAGATCATCAATAACATTTCTCTCTGTTCATCATTCTTTCAAGAGCCAACAATTTTAACATTCATAAACAACAAGATAAAAAGTGTGCACTGTTCAAGCATTCATTCAGAAAATAAAAAGTATTGTCACCACATCAATATAATTAAATTAAATTCAAGGATAAATTCAAAACTTATATACTTCTTGTTCTTTTGAATTAAAAACATTTTTAATTTAAGAGAGGTGAAGGATTTATGGAATTATTCATAGCTTTAAGACATAGTTACTAACTACTAATGATCATAAAGTAGAGACACAAAACATAAATAAACATATAACATAAAAAAAATGAATAAGCAGAAAAAAAATGACAAGGAATGAGTCCACCTTATTGAGGGTGGCGCCTTCTTGAAGGACCAATGGTGCTTTTTTGAGCTCCTCTATGTCTCTTCCTTGCCTCTGTTGCTTGATCTTCATTGATTTTGGTGCTCCTATCCTTAGTTGCTCCCAATAATTGTGTGGAGGAAAATGTATCCCCTGAGGTATCTCAGGGATCTCTTGATTTGCAGTAAAATATTCTACCACTGAGCTATAGACCCTTTACATGAATCTTTCCATCTCCCATAACTTGGAGGTAGAAGCTTTTTGTCTTCCCTTTTCTCTTTTTTTTTCTCTCTTTTTTTCTTTTTTTTGAGGTTTCTCTGGCCTTAGGTGTAGTATAATCACCAAGCATCCTCCTTGCATTGTTATTATTTTCGGCTGCCATCTCCTCTTCTTTTTCGAAAATTTCTGAAAAGTTTTCTCTGAATTGTTGAATTTTAGTTTCTCTTGACTTCCTCTTCAGAGTCCTTTCAGGTTCAGGATCTGCTTCAATAAGAGTGCCTTTTTCCTTGTTCCTGCTCATATGAAAGAGAAAAGGAAAAGAAAAGGAAGAGGAATCTTCTATGTCACAGTAAAGAGGATCCTTATTATTAGTAGAAGAAGAAAGGGGATAATGGAAGGAGAGGGATGAATAGTCTGTATAAAGAGTAAGGATAGGGGAGGTGATAAGAGATGAAGAGAAGTGTTAGTAAATAAATAAATAAATAGAAGAAGATGGGAGAGGGATTTTCGAAAATATTTTTGAAAAGGAGTTAGTAATTTCGAAAATTAAAGATGAACTAAAATTAAAATTAAAATTTGAAACAATTAGTTAATTAAAAAGAATTTTTGAAAAAGGGGTGAGATCTTTTCGAAAATTAGAGAGGAAAGAGTAATTAGGTGGTTTTGAAAAAGATAAGAAACAAACAAAAAGTCAAATAGTTAGTTGAAAAAGATATTAAAGTCAAATTTGAAAAGATAAGAAGATAAGAAGTTAGATAAGATATTTTGAAAAGATAAAATTTTGAAAAAGATATAATAAAAAGATAAGATAAAAAGATATGGTTGAAAAAGATTTAAATTTTAAAATTAAAATTAATTACTTAACTAACAAGAAACTAAAAAGATAAGATTCTATAATTTTAAGGATTGAACCTTTCTTAACAAGAAAGTAACAAACTTCAAATTTTTGAATTAATCACATTAATTGTTAGTGTAATTTCGAAAATATGATATAAAAATAAGAAAAAGATTTTGAAAATATTTTGAAAAAAAATTTTGAAATTTTTCGAAAATAATAAAAAAAATGAAAAAGATATGATTTTTGAAAAAGATTTTAAAAAGATAAGATTTTTAAAATTGAAAAATTGACTTGACTTGTGAGAAACAACTAATTTTAAAAATTTTTGACCAAGTCAACCCAAAATTTCGAAAATTTGGAGGAAAATAAGGAAAAGATATTTTTTTGATTTTTGAATTTTTAAATATGAGAGAGAAAACATAAAAATGACCCAAAATATGAAAATTTTGGATCAAACACATGATGCATGCAAGAACACTATGAATGTCAAGATGAACACCAAGAACACTTTGAAGATCATGATGAACATCAAGAACATAATTTTGAAAAATTTTTGATGCAAAGAAAACATGCAAGACACCAAACTTAGAAATCTTTAAAGCATGAATTTTAACAAACGAAAAATGCATATGAAAAACAACAAAAGATGCAAAATAAGAAAACATCAAGATCAAACAAGAAGACTTACCAAGAACAACTCGAAGATCATGAAGAACACCATGAATGCATGAATTTTCGAAAAATGCATAATAATTTTTTTTAAAATATACAATTGACACCAAACTTAAAAGTTGACTCAAGACTCAAACAAGAAACACAAAATATTTTTGGTTTTTATGATTTTATGATTTTTTTGTATTTTTATTATTTTTTTTGAAAATATTCTTAAGAAAACGAAAATAAAGAAAAAATTTTGAAAAAATTTTTGAAATCTTTTTGAAAAGAAAATTACCTAATCTGAGCAACAAGATGAACTGTCAGTTGTCCATACTCGAACAATCCCCGGTAACGGCGCCAAAAACTTGGTGGACGAAATTGTGACCCTCTTTGTATTTGCATGAGATTTATTTAATGGCTATTGATTATGTGTGGACACAACTCCGTTCATCTTAACCAGCAAGTGTACTGGGTCGTCCAAGTAATACCTTACGTGAGTAAGGGTCGATCCCACAGAGATTGTTGGTATGAAGCAAGCTATGGTCACCTTGTAAATCTCAGTCAGGCGGATTCAAGTATAATTGGATTATTGATTTAAATTTGATTAATGGAATAAATAGAAAATAAAGATAAATAAACTAAGATAGAAATACTTATGTAAATTAATGGTGGGAATTTCAGATAGGCGTATGGAGATGCTGTGCTCCTCTTGAATCTTTACTTTCTTATTACATTCATCCAATCCTTCTTACTCCTTTCCATGGCAAGCTGTATGTAGGGCATCACCGTCATCAATGGCTACTTTTCATCCTCTCGGGAAAATGGTCCTATGCGCTGTCACTGCATGGCTAATCGTCTGGAGGCATCACCCTTGACAATGGCTACATCCCATCCTCTCAGTGAAAATGGTCCAAATGCTCTGTCACAGCACGGCTAATCATCTGTCGGTTCTCAATCAGGTTGGAATAGAATCCATTGATTCTTTTGCGTCTGTCACTAACGCCCAGCCTTCAGGAGTTTGAAGCTTATCACAGTCATTCAATTCCGGAATCCTACTCGGAATACCACAGACAAGGTTAGACTTTCCGGATTCCCATGAATGCCGCCATCTATCTAGCTTATACCACGAAGATTCTGTTGGAAAATCTAAGAGATATGCGCCCGGCCTAAAGTAGAACGGAAGTTGTTGTCAGTCACACGCGTTCATAGGTGAGAATGATGATGAGTGTCATGGATCATCTCATTCATCAAGTTGAAGTGCAACGTATATCTTGGAATAGGAATAAAAGAGAATTGAGTAGAAAATAATAGTAATTGTATTGAAACTTGAGGTACAGCAGAGCTTCACGCCCTTAATCTATGGTGTGTAGAAACTCCACCATTGAAAATACATAAGTGAAAGGTTCAGGCATGGCTGAATGGCCAGTCCCCCATGAAGGTGATCAAAAGACCGAATGGTCAAAAGACGACTAATACACTAGTAAAAAGTCTTATTTATACTAAACTAGCTACTAGGGTTTACATGAGTAAGTAATTGATGCATAAATCCACTTCCGGGGCCCACTTGGTGTATGTTTGGGCTGAGCTTGATCTATCCACGAGCTGAGGCTTCTCTTGGAGTTGAACGCCAAGTTATAACATGTTTTGGGCGTTCAACTCCGGGTTGTGACGTGTTTCTGGCGTTAACTCCAGACAGCAGCATGTACTTGGCATTGAGCGCCACTTTACGTCATCAATTCCCGAATAAAGTATGGACTATTATATATTTCTGGAAAGCTCTGGATGTCTACTTTCTAACGCCGTTGAGAGCGCGCCATTTGGAGTTCTGTAGCTCCAGAAAATCCATTTTGAGTGTAGGGAGGTCAGATTCAAACAGCATCAGCAGTCCTTTGTCAGCCTCCTATCAGAGTTTTGCTCAAGTCCCTCAATTTCAGCCAGAAATTACCTGAAATCACAGAAAAACACACAAACTTATAGTAAAGTCTAGAAATGCGAATTTAACATAAAAACTAATGAAAACATCCCTAAAAGTAGCTCGAACTTACTAAAAACTACCTAAAAATAATGCCAAAAGGCGTATAAATTATCCGCTCATCAATGCCCTACATACAGCTTGCCATGGAAAGGAGTATGAAGGATTGAAAGTAAGAAAGCAGTATGTTGCAGAGATTCAATAGGGACAAAGCATCTCCATACACTTATCTGAAATTCCCGCCAATGATTTACATAAGTATTTCCATATTTATTTATGCTTTATTTATTATTAATTTTGAAAACCATTATAACCATTTGAATCCACCTAACTGAGATTTACAAGATGACCATAGCTTGCTTCATACCAACAATCTTTGTGGGATCGACCCTTACTCACGTAAGGTATTACTTGGATGACCCAGTGCACTTGCTGGTTAGTTGTGCGAAGTTGTGACAAAGTGTGATTCACGTTTGAGAGCGCTACCAAGTCTTTGGCGCCATTGTTGATGATCACAATTTTGTGCACCAGTAAGCAATAAAGGCCCAAGGCTCTGAGCATCAACTACCGAGATAAAAGAAAAAAAAAAGAAATATTAAAAAGCTCAAAAAGAATTAAGGATCTTAGTAGATGCTTGTGGTGAAGATGTGTCAAAAAGAGACCTGGGCAAGTAAATTCTTAGGGGTATCTCAACACCCAGTACCCTAAAACCAACTGGTTTAGGAGTGCTAATTGAAAGCCTAATTAAAGGGTTGTCTTGAGACAAAATACTTAGAGTCGTTGTTAAGAAAGCAAAATAACCTTTACTACTTCAACGTGACAATCAATAGAAAGGACCCCTAATGCCTATACCTGAGGGAACCCTCAATGATCCAAGAGCTTTCCATGACAATTAAAACATTCATACATGTGTTAGGCACTTAGTTTTACTCTTAGTTGTATTGCAATCATTCGAAGCCAAGGCCTCAAGATATAAATGTTTACTCACATTGATTTGCTTGGGACAAGCAAAGCTTAAGTTTGGTGTTGTGATGACTTGCATCATCTACTCTTCTTTCTTGCATAAAGAAGGCCATAAAAGAGCATAAATCTCATTTGATTAGTACAATTCATGCATTGATTGATGAATATTATGGTACACTACTTTGAGATGAGTTGTGCTGAATTTCAGGTGAAAAAGGCATCAAAAATGGGAAAAAGACAAACAAGAAGCTGGGCGTGTGAAACTGGCGTGCCATTTGGGAGAAAATGCCACAAAAATGCACTGGCATGGCACACCAAGAGCTAAGCATGGCATGCTAGTACTAATTTCTAGAACGGAGATCCAAGCATGCATGTGGGTGTGGCACGCCAGGGACTGGGTGTGGCACGCCAGGGACTGGGCGTGGCATGCTAGTATGAAATTCTAGAAAGCAAAATGGAGGACACAAAAGGGGCGTGGCACGCCAGGTTGGGCGTGGCACGCCTGACCTGTCAACTACTATGAGCGTGCCACTTGAGCAAAGGGGCGTGGCACGCCAACTCACTATCTCAAGAAGAACCTCCACTATGGCGTGCCACTGGAAGACCCAGGTGTGGCACGCCAAGCTTGAACAGTGCACAAATACATGGGCGTGTCACTTGAGCAGCATGGCGTGGAACGCTGGTACAATGATCCAGAGAAGGGGCTGAAGGCAATTGAAGACTGGGCGTGCCACTTGAAGTCGAAGGCGTGGCACGCCAACCTCTCAACCTCACTTAGGCGTGCCACGTAAGCAACCAGGTGTGGCACGCCAATGCACAAGACAACATGAGCAAGGACTAGGCGTGCCACTTGGTTTCGAAGGCGTGGCATGCCAATCCGAGCATGTCACTATGGCATGCCACTTGAAGGCCGAGGCGTGGCACGCCAACTACTGAAACAAGACAAGATCATGGGCGTGGCACGCCAACCTTTAGGCGTGGCACGCTGGTATAAGTTTCCAGAGAGGATGGAAGAGGCCAATTACATGGGGCGTGCCACTTGGTATCGAAGGCATGGCACGCCATTCAATATTCTTCACTTAGGCAACCAGGCCTGGCACACCAGTGTCATTCAGAGGGCAAAGAAGCATTAGGGCGTGCCACTTGAGTTCGTGGCGTGGCACGCCAAACAGAGGAACCATTCACTCACAAAGGGGCGTGGCTGATAAATCCCATTTGTAGGGTTTATCTTGTATTGATTTTAAAGGATTTTATGACCCTTTACCCACAATTATTCAATGAATTAGCATGGTTTTGTGATTGTCTCCTTATTTGTGCTTATATGTGAAAACATGCTTTTTAGGCCTTTAACTTGATGATTTTAATCTCCCTTTGATTCCACTAGATGCCTTGATGTGTTTGTTAGTGATTTCAGATTGAAAAGGCTAGGAATGGATCAAAGGAGTGAAGAGGAAAGCATGCAAAGTGGAGAAATCATGGAAAAAGCCAAAGATTTGATCTCGCCCATGGACGCGCGCGCGCACAAGGCCTTTACGCGCACCTTGCGAAATGGCCCATGGACGCGTACGCGTGCTGTGCGCGTACGCGTCGATGCTGATACTCGATTTTTAAGTGAGTTCGCACCCAACAAATTCTCAAGAGTTATGGGGCCCAATCTCAACCAACTTTGGCGCCTAAACTGCTATTTAAAGCCAAGGATTGAAGAGAAAAGGGGATTCCATTCATTCACACTCATTAGGATTAGTTTAGAGTTAGTTTTAGAGAGAGAAGCTCTCACTTCTCTCTAGGATTAGAATTAGGATTAGGTTTAGTTCTTAGATCTAGGTTTCTATTCATTCTTTCTTCTACTTCTACTTCTCAATTCTTTGTTGTTACAATCATTCTTCTTCTATTCTTTTGTTGTGATTTCCTTTATGTTGTTCTTGTGTTTTATTGTAGATCTACTTTTGTTCCTTCTACTTTCTTTCAATTCCATTTGAAGTAATTCATAATAATTATGTTTCTTTTGATTGTTGTTGTTAATTCCTTTCAATAATTGTTGTTAGATTCTATTCTTGTTGTTAATTTACTATGCTTTTCTTTTGTACCTTCTAAGTGTTTAATTAAATGCTTGGTTAGATTTTAGTATAGATTTTGTTCCTCTTGGCTTTGGTTGAGTAATTAGTGACTCTTGAGTTATCTAATTCCTTTGTTGATTGATAATTAGAAGTTGCTAATTGATTTGAATGCCTCTAAAGCTAGTCTCTCCTTTAGGAGTTGATTAGGACTTGAGGAATCAAATTGATTCATTCACTTGACTTTCCTCCATGGTTACAGGTTAACAAAGTGGGAGTAATGGACAATTTGTTATCACAATTGAGTAGGATAACTAGGATAGGACTTCTAGTTCTCATATCTTGCCAAGAGCTTTGTTAGTTGTTAGTTTATTTTCTTTGCCATTTATATTTCTTGTCTAAAATCTTAAAAACCCCAAATAACTCATAACCAATAACAAGACACTTTATTATAATTCCTAGGGAGAACGACCCGAGGTTCCAATACTTCGGTTTATAAATTTAGGGGTTTGTTTTAGTGACAAAAAATGTTTTGTATGAAAAGATTATTGTTTAATTTAGGAACTATACTTGCAACGAGAATTCATTTGTGAAATTCTAAACCATCAAAAATCATAATCATCAGTGGCACGCCAGACCCTAGGCGTGCCACGCTAGTGCAACTTTCCAGAGGAGCTTAGCCAAGCACACAAAAATGGCGTGGCATGCCAGACCTTGGGCGTGCCACGCTAGTTCAAGTTTCCAGAGGCAAAGGAAAGTGGAAAAAGCAAAGGGCGTGCCACTTGAGCTCGAAGGCGTGGCATGCCATCACAAGACTTCCACTATGGCGTGCCACTTGAGTTCGAAGGCGTTGCATGCCAAGGTTGATAGAGAGACGAGCATGCCACTTGAAGGATTGAGCATGGCACGCCAAGCTAGTTTGAAGGACACGTGACACGCCGGTAGAGCACCAGCCACACACCAGCTAAGAAGTCACGCTTATTGAGTGTTTTCTTTCCATCCAAAATGTAATTTTCCCTTTTTCACTTTTGTAATTCTTTTATTTTTACTAGGAGTAGTATAATTACCCCCAAGGAGTACTGAAGGGGGGTGAAGCAGTTAGTTCTAGAACCACTTTTACACTCCACTTTTGAGTACTTTTCGAGCTATGAGTAGCTAACTTCCCTCTCATTAAGAGAGGGAGCTCTGTTGTACTTGTTGGATTGATAATAGTGAAATTCTTCTTATCTTCATCTTCTCTTGATTTGCTAGAAGGAAGTTCATTCTTAATGCTTAGTGTTCAATTAACTTGGGAAAGAGATTGAATGCAATTGGGTTTCATGGGAACCTTGGGAAAGAAAACATGAAACCATGCTTGAAATCCCTTCTCACACTTGAGTAGAATCTGGGTTTTGGTGATGGGATACGTGACATATAATCCCCCCTCTACCTGGACCTATGAGGGTGTGTGGTATAATCAGGGACCAAGCATATCTCTCTTCATGAGTAATTAGACCAAGGAATTAGCTATTGATAAAGATCTGAGAGATTAAGTCACCAAGGGATTGGGGCTCAATCAATCATGATTGCCAAGAGGTTAATGAGTTGCATGATTAAAGAAGATATAAGCTAGATTTGATCTAAAGAGACAACATCTCCCAATCTCAATGAATTTCCCCATTCTTATCTATCCATTTCTTTACAGCTTAATTTTACATTCAGCAATTCCCCACTCCCATTTACATTCAAGTCATTTATGATTCAGCACTTTACATTCTGCAATTTTTATTTCTGCACTTTATTGCTTTTCTTTATATTCTAGTCATTTACATTTATGTCATCACTTACAATTCTGCACTTCACAATCTTATTGATCCGCTTGACTAATTCAACAATCAATTAAAACTGCTTCTCTGTGGATACGATTCCACTCCACTATGGGTTATTACTTGGCAATAATTTTGGTGCGCTTGCCAAAAGAACTAATTCACTAATTTTTGAAAGGGGTAGTGAATTCTGGTCATCAACTAACATAGCTATTAACATGGCTCTTCTCTGCTTCATTTGGCCTGAAATCAAACAAACAAAGTGCATCAAAGCTCTTGTTCTAGATTATGAGATCCTGCATCATCTAAATTGCCATTCATGCATTATTCTCATGAAAACATGTAAAGTTCACAATGTTTGCTTGAATCAACATGTAAGTGCTTATTCACGCAAAAACTTGCTTATTACCTAAGAAAATGCATGAAACTACCTAAAATTTGTAAAGAAAAGGCTAGTAAAAATGGCCAAGATGCCCTGGCATCACAACACTAAACTTAAATCTTGCTTGTCCCCAAGCAAGTGCTAAAGCATAAGAAGAATGAATGAATATACAATATAAACAAGTCCTTATTTACAAAAGTCAAATCCTTGGCTCATGGGGTTTCATGCATAGCAACTTATGTTCTTGCCATTTGCTGGTTCTAGGCTCTTAACATGCCTTTGAACACTCACTTGGTTGCATTCTATGAGACTCTTACTGGTCCCCCCTTTTTTTAGAGCTTATTGCTTTCTTAGGCTAAGTGCTATGTGTTGAGGCAACTCTTTATGATAAGCTTTCATCCAACACTCCCAAACCAGTTGGTTCAAGGTGCTAGGTGTTTAAACACCCCTGAGGACCTACTCCCTCAAGTCTCTCCTTCACACATACACACCACAGGCATATGGTTTGTTATTTTCTTCCTTGAGACCTTGGTGTCCAGCACCTCTTTGGGTTACTAAATGCTTTGTAGCAAGGTTGCTCTTGACAGTGGACTTTCAGTTGATAATCCCGGGTTAGTTAACCCAAGTTACCAAGTGGTGAAGCACTCCTAAGAACTCATTCATCCAAGCAGATCATTTGCACAAAAAAACACCACAGTTGGTTTTGTAGGATGCATTTCAAGCATATAGTTCAAGGCACATAGTTGTCCTTGTACCTTATTGGTGAACCAACTTAGCTAATCAATTACCACCACAAACATTGGGACTTTATTCTATAACATGGATTCCACTCTTGTTTTTCATAACATTCTCTTTTATTTAATCCAAGGGACAGGCATACATTTAAGCAAGATGGAATAGAAACAGGGAACTATCTAGTAAAACGTAAACTTAAGAAATGAAACTCAAAGACAGGATTAAAATTCCTAAGCTACTATGGAAGCATGTCCTATTTCATACATGATTTTCCTTATTTTAGACTTGAGAGAGAGAGAAAAAAAACTCCACCACCTTTTACTCACTGGTGTGCTCACGTCCTCTTGTTCCCTTCCTCTTCCTGGTTTCTTTCCTGATTGCTCAAATCCCCACCTTCTTTGTGTTTTCCGATCAACTTCTTCCAGAAGCCAGCATTCTCCATCTTCTTCTTCAATGTTTTCTTTTGATGTTTTACCTTCCCCTCTTCTTGCTCATTTAGATCCTTGTAGACTGTATCATATCTTAGGATCGTTGAGTGCAAATTGCGCATATGCCCAGCCACATAGGTCAGCTTGGCTTGGGTGTCACATCATATTCTTCCCTGTGTAATTGCCTTCCTTCATTAAGCACATTGAACTCATTGAATGCTTTCATTTGAGCTATTTGGCATTGGTTGAGTTCTTGAAGGCGCTTCTCTTGATGCTCTTGCCTTTTGGACACTTGGTTTATGGCTTGGGCAAGCTGGGAGTAATGCTCCTATTGTTGTTCCATTTGTTGCTTGTGCAACTCCTTCTGGTGATTCAGCAACTGAAACTGGAAGTCCTTTTGTTGCTCTTGCTCCTCCAGGTATCTCTTTGTTAGACCTTCAATGGCTCCTTGAATGTGACTCATATTCATGTCGATAGGATCATGTTGCTCTTCTCGTCGGTACTCTGCTTGTTGAGGCTCTTCTTGTTGAGGTTCTTCTTGCGATATTCTCCTCCTTCTCTGAGGCCTTCTTTGTTGTTGAGCGGGTTCCACATAGGTTATACGCTGGAGTGTGATTGACCTCCCAGGTTTTAGCCATGTTGGATTGCTATCTTCGAAGACCACCTTGGCTTTTATACACAATCTTAGGGTGGCACTGGGGTAGCCAAGCCAATTTTCTAGATTGTTTTTCTCGGCGGCCTCTTGGATTCCCTTAGCTATGATCTCATGCACGTTGATGTCTCCACCCTTCATTATGCAGTGTACCATAGTAGCTCGAGCAATGTTGACCTCGGAATTGTTTGAAGCTGGGAGGATGGACCTTCTCATGAGCTCAAACCACCCCTTGGCTTCCGAGATGAGGTCTCCCCTTCTAATAAACCGTGGCCTCCTGTCCAAGTACCTCACCCAGTCAAATCCTACAACACATATGTCATTCACAAGTTCTTCACAATCGGGGCCATTGCTCATTCTTGATTGATAGATGGGCTCGTCAAAAGGCCTTGATCTTAATTGAAGAGTTTTCATTATAGCGTTGGGACTGAAGTCAACTTCAGTTCCTCTTACATAGCTTTTGAAGGTAGAGCTCTCGGTAGTATCCTCTTGATGAACCACTATTTTATGGTTTATATTGTATTTAATTGAGTGGTTTTATCAAGCTTTTCACCTACTTATTCATATGATTTGCATGATTTTACAATTCCTTCCTAGTTTAGTTCTATGATTGAAAACATGCTACTTTGGTCTTAATTTAGCTAATCTTAATCCTCTCTTATTACCATTCGATGCCGTGATCTGTGTGCTAAGTGTTTCAGGCTTCATAGGGCAGGAATGGCATAAGGAATGAAGAGGAAGCATGCAAAAATGGAAGGAACACAAAGAATTGAGGAGATGACCAGCGAGAAGTCACGCGGTCACATGGCTCATGTGACCGTGCGAAATGGAAGAAATCATAGTGACGCACTCGCGTGCCTAACACGACCGCGCGGATTGGAAGCTGTACGAACGACGTGAATGCGTGGACGACGCGCACGCGTGGTACGAGAAACACTAAGTGACGCGAACGCGCGGACGACGCGGCCGCGTGACGTGCGCGATCTGTAGAATTACAGAAGTCGCTGGCACAGATTCTGGGCCGCATTTTAACCCAGTTTTTGGCCCAGAAACACAGATTAAATTCAGGGAACATGCAGAGACTCAAGACATCACTAGAGATCTCCAGTTACACACTTTTCACAATTTAGATGTAGTTTTTAGAGAGAGAGGCTCCCTCCTCTCTCTTAGGTTTTAGGATTAGGATCTCTATTAGGATTAGGATTTATTTCAACTCTTCATCAGGTTCAATATTCCTTTTACTTTATATTTTTCTTTTACTTCCAGATGCTTTAATGCTTGTATTACTTATGTTGCCTATTTGGCTTATGAACTTTTCATGTTAGGATTTTCTTAATTAATATAAATTGGGGTATTTCAGACTCATGATTGCTTTTCCCTATTTATAATTTAGATTATTTACTATTGGCTTTGGTTGATTAATTGGTGACTCTTGAGTTGTCAAACTCATCGTGATTGATAATTATTACTTGTGGATTATTATGGAGTTGTTTGACAATTCATATTACTTGGAATGCTTGCATGTTCCAAATTCATTTTTCCCTATCATATTAAACTTGCATACTAAGTGTTTGTGAAAATACCCGTATGGCATTGTGCATTCTTCATTATTCTATCCTTCTACTCTAATGCCTGTTTTTCACAAAACCCTTTCCAATATTTTATTAATTAAATATGATTGTCAATACAAACGTTATTGTTAGTTTCTCATGACTAATAATACATTAAGGCTTTTAATGCTTGCTCTATGCTACTCATGCCTTTGCCAGCATGCCAATAAACATCTTGCATTTAATTGCCTCCATTTATCATGCGATATTTCTATTGATGTCCTAATTTCATAGAGTCGCGACCATGTGTTAACGACATTCTTCTTTACTCTGGCATGATTATCACTTGTACTGTCCTCCTCTTTACTCTATCCCTTTGACTTCATGTCCCTTTCTCTTCTCCCTTTTCAGGATGGCCACCAGGAAGGGTAAAGATAAAGCCTCTACAACGAGCACCACCTAAAGAACCATAACCCCGCCCACCTGCACATCTTTGCATGCATCGAGGACTGTGCAATCTTTAAGTGTGGGGAGGTCGATACCGATCTCCACAGGTTAGTTAGTCCCTTTTCAACACCAATTTTTAATTTTCTATGTTAGTTCATTGCTGCATTTGCATGTGTATTTGCATGTTTGATTGCATACTTTACCATCACTTAGTTAAAGTAAGAATTTCTTTTTTAAGAAACTTTTTAGAGCATTTCACTAATTTGAATTAAAATTTTTTGTTAAACTTGTTTGAAGAAATATTATATTGGAACATGGTTTAGAGCTCGAACACACAAAACCTGTGAGATTTTGAGCCTATTTGATTGGTTGCATTTTATCAACCAATATATTTTATTTTTTGTGTGTGTTTTTCTCTCTAAATTTGTGATCTTTGTCTTGCTTAATTCTATATTTCCATTGTTTGATGTATGCATGCACTTATATGATTGAGGCCTTTGTTTCACTAAGCTTACATACCCATATGGCCTTACCCTTTCATTATCCTTTGCAAACCAATTTGAGTCCTATTTTACCCCTTTGTTCTTTACTTTAGCTCATTGCTAACTCTAAGCGGAAAACAATAACGTCCTTAATTTGAATCCTTGGTTAGCTTAGACTAGTAAAAGTGCTCATGATTTAAGTATGGGGAAGTTGGGTTTGAAAATATTTGGTTTGAGTAATTGGGTGTTGTATATTTTTTGTGAAAATGTGCAAAATAATAGTTGAATACATATTATTGCATTCAATACTTTTTTCATATGCATTGAGAAAAACAAAAAAAAAAGTGAAAAAGAAAAGAAAAAGAGCAATTAATAAAAGGGAACAAAATGTCCCAAAGTAAGTGTTGGTATCAATGCATATGTACTGTACTCAAATTTAGGATGCATGAATATGTGGAAAATAGAGTTAATGGGAAGTTAGATTCTGCATTTTAATTAAATGGATTGACTTAAGTTAGGTGGGAAGTTTAGGCTAATTAAGGATTCAGATTTTAGTCCACTTGACCAAATATAATCCTACCTTGACCCTAACACCATTACAACCATTAAAAGACCTCTTGATTTGTGTATTGGTGCATTAAATTTTTGTTGATTGTTAGATGAAGAGCAAGCTTTAGAAAGCAAGGTTAGTAGAGAATTGAGAGAATTGAACCTCGAACACTTGAGTGATTAGAGTGTATACACTTCTAGTAAGGGTTCGATGCTCGATTCCTTGTTCCCTGCTTTCATGAGCTATTTTCTTCTGGATAGTTGTTTGTACTTTATTTTGTGATTTGAATTAGTGAAATCCAGTTCATATCTGTTCTTGAAAGATTTATTCACTTTTTCACCAAGTAGGTAGAATCATTTTAGCATGTAGTTGCATTCACATTCATAGGTTGCATTGCATGAGTCCTGCTTTTCCCTACTCACTTATTTTGTCTCCTTGAGCTTAGCATGAGGACATGCTAATGATTAAGTGTGGGGAGGTTGATGAACCACTATTTTATGGTTTATATTGTATTTAATTGAGTGGTTTTATCAAGCTTTTCACCCACTTATTCATATGATTTGCATGATTTTACAATTCCTTCCTAGTTTAGTTCTATAATTGAAAATATGCTTCTTTGGTCTTAATTTAGTTAATCTTAATCCTCTCTTATTACCATTCAATGCCATGATCTGTGTGCTAAGTGTTTCAGGCTTCATAGGGCAGGAATAGCATAAGGAATGAAGAGGAAGCATGCAAAAGTGGAAGGAACACAAAGAATTGAGGAGATGACCAGCGAGAAGTCACGCGGTCACAATGCTCACGCGACAGCACGAAATGGAAGAAATCACAGTTTCGCGCTCGCGTGCCTGACGCGACCGAGCGGATTGGAAGCTGCACGAACGACGCGAATGCGTGGATGACGCGCACGCGTGGTACGAAAAACGCTGAGTGACGCAAACGCGTGGACTACACGGCCATGTGATGTGCGTGATCTATATAATTACAGACGTCGCTGGCATAGATTCTGGGCCACATTTCAACCCAATTTTCGGCCCTGAAACAAAGATTAAAGTCAAGGAACATGCAGAGAATCAAGACATCACTAGAGATCTCCAGTTTCACACTTTTCACAATTTAGATGTAGGTTTTAGAGAGAAAGGCTCCCTCCTCTCTCTTAGCTTTTAGGATTAGGATCTCTATTAGGATTAGGATTTATTTCGACTCTTCATCAAGTTCAATATTCCTTTTACTTTATATTTCTCTTTTACTTCCAGATGCTTTAATGCTTGTATTACTTATGTTGCCTATTTGGCTTATGAACGTTTCATGTTAGGATTTTCTTAATTAATATAAATTGAGGTATTTCAGACTCATGATTGCTTTTCCCTATTTATAATTTAGATTATTTACTATTGGCTTTGGTTGATTAATTGGTGACTCTTGAGTTGTCAAACTCATTGTGATTGAGAATTATTATTTTTGCTGATTAACTTAGATTCCTATAACTCTAGTCTTTCCCTAAGGAGTTGACTAGGACTTTAGGTGTTAAATTAATTTTTCCACTTAACTGACCTTCATAGTTAGAGGTTGACTTAGTGGGAGCAAAAGTATAATTCTCATCACCATTGATAAGGATAACTAGGATAGGACTTCCAGTTTTCATACCTTGCCAAGAGTTTTATTAATTATTAATGTATTAATTCCTATAATATATTTCTCTTATTCAAAACCCTTCTTTTAAAACCCAAAATGATATATTTTTACATAACCAATAATAAAACACACCTCCCTGTAATTCCCTGAGAAGACGACCCGAGGTTTGAATACTTCGGTTTATAAATTTTATTGGGTTTGTTACTTGTGACAACCAAACGTTTGTACGAAAAGATTTTCTGTTAGTTTAGAAGCTATACTTACAACGCGACCATTTTTATAAAATTCTTTACTGGCAAAAATCCTAACGTCACCTCTCTAGCTACATTGGCAAAGAATTATTTGATAAGATTTTCATTTATTTTTGTGATTGGGTTCATGAGCTCTTGCATCTTCTCCGTTCAATCTTCTCTCTAATTTCCGGGCACTCATCGTCATTGAACTAAAATGCAAGCTCCGACAATATTTTCTTGTGTTCCACCCATCTGAATTGGAACTCATGGAATGCAGTTTTGAACCTCCCTTCATCAAAAGGAGTGCTTTCCACCGGTTCTTTGCCTTTTCGCCTCTTAGATCTTGATGATGCCATGAGTGACCCCTAATTTAGGATGGGTATAGGTATGGACAGTTGTAACGTTGAAAAGTGCTACTAGAGGAGTAGTCAAGAGTGCTTTCGATGGAGGAAGAAGTGTTGACTGCGTGTTCTGAGAGTAAGAAGTGTGAAGGAAAAAGATTTGGAATGTGGAAGGGTATAGAGTAAGAGTCACTTATATGGAAGAGTGGTGGGCAAATGAAGGGTGTGGATTGATTGTACATGCCAAGAATGGACGGTTGGGGTTTGAAATGAGATGGGCACAAGGATCACTACTTTTATGATGTGGTTGGTTCAGTCTCCAAGGGCATTCCCCCTTCAATGCTGCATGGCAACACTTCCCAAGGCACTCTATTCGAAGACATATGTCTAGTCCCCTTTGTGAAGTGGCTGAAGCTCTCTTCTTGGTTTGTCCCATCAATTTCATCCAATCCCTTCTTCATTTCCTATGCAATATAACAAAAGAAGAGCAAAAGTCAGGTCTATTTGTGGCGGCAAAATAGAAATTGGGACTAACTACTTTTTAAATTTTTATTTTAGACAAACTAAGTGCTATTCATGAACTTAAATTAACGGACTTCCTAGGATGTGTGTATGCAATATTAGTGACACCAAACTTAGTTTGTGACCATGTAGTGCAAGAAGAGTTGATCAAGGCTCCTAAGATGGGTATAATATGATCTTTACATATATCCTCTTAGTGTGCCTTGAACACCAAACTTGTTGTTCCCTATATATTACATACAGGATTCACTTAAGTGTCTGTCAAAATTCAGTTGAAATTCATGAACCATGCTTTATTACCACTGTCAAAGACATAAATAACTTAAAAGAAAGGATATAGAACATGGGTTGCCTCCCATCAAGCGCTTCTTTAATGTCATTAGCTTGACGGTTGGCCTTTGTCAAGGTGGTTGGTGATCCCTCAAGTCTTCCCCTCTTACGGTAAATCGATCTCCAGTGGCTTCCTTGAGAATCTCCACATGTTCCAAGGATAGGATTCTACTAATGGTATATACCTGAGGTAGCTGAGATGGAATGGTAGGGAGATGAGGTGGAATTAGTGGGTGATGAACATATATCACTGCATCTCCTGAAGAGAAGTTCTCTGTAGGGATCTTTTTGTTCCTCCACCCTCTTGGCATCTTTTTTCTCCCTTCCTCTGGTGATGCCTTACTCCTCGTGGCTTCTATTCTAAGAGAAATCTCGTTGCTAGTCTCATATAGCTCATATGGGTCCAGCCCCTCCTTGTATCATTTGACCACTTTGGTTTTCAACCAAGGAGTCAGCCAGGTGTCCTGTTTGTGAATTGGTGCGCGAAATTGTGAACAATACTTTTTCACAACTCTCATAATCCCCGGTAATGGCTCCAAAAACGTAGTAGCTCAATACCATGGCATTACACAACTTCGCACAACTAACCAGCAAGTGCACTGGGTCGTCCAAGTAATAAACCTTACGTGAGTAAGGGTCGATCCCACGGAGATTGTTAGTATTGAAGCAAGCTATGGTCATCTTGTAAATCTTAGTCAGGCAAACTCAAATGGATATAGTGATGAACGAAAATAACACAAAGGTAAAGATAGAGATACTTATGTAATTCATTGGTAGGAACTTCAGATAAGCGTATGAAGATGCCTTCCCTTCCGTCTCTCTGCTTTCCTACAGCCTTCATCCAATTCTTCTTACTCCTTTCCATGGCAAGCTCGTGTAGGGTTTCACTGTTGTCAGCAGCTACCTCCCATCCTCGCAGTGAAAACTAATGCTCATGCACTCTGTCACAGTGCGGCTAATCACCGGTTTGGTTCCCTCCCCTACCGGAATAGAATCACTCTTTTGCGTCTGTCACTAACGCCCAGTAGGTTACAGGTTTGAAGCACGTCACAGTCATTCAATCATTGAATCCTACTCAGAATACCACAGACAAGGTTTAGACCTTCCGGATTCTCTTGAATGCCGCCATCAGGTCCTGCCTATACCACGAAGACTCTGATCTCACGGAATGGTTGGCTCGTTTGTCAGGCGAGCACTCGGTTGTCAGGCGATCAACCATGCATCGTGCAATCAGGAATCCAAGAGATATTCACCAAGCCTCAAATGCTTGTAGAACAAGAGTGGTTGTCAGTCACTTTGTTCATGAGTGAGAATGGTGATGGGCGTCAATCATCACCTTCATCAAGTTGAAGAACAAGTGATATCTTGGAACAAGAACAAGCGGAATTGAATGGAAGAACAATAGTAATTGCATTAATACTCGAGGTACAGCAGAGCTCCACACCTTAATCTGTGGTGTGTAGAAGCTCCACCGTTGAAAATACATAAGCATAAGGTCTAGGCATGGCCGAATGGCCAGCCTCCCAATGATCTAAGAACTAAAATTGTCCAAAGATGATCTAGAGATCTAAAGTGATCAAAAGATTTTTAATACAATAGTCAAAGGTCCTACTTATAGAAAACTAGTAGCCTAAGGTGTACAGAAATGAGTAAATGACATAAAAATCCTCTTCCGGGCCCACTTGGTGTGTGTTTGGGCTGAGCAATGAAGCATTTTTCGTGCAGAGACTCCTCTTGGAGTTAAACGCCAGCTTTGGTGCCAGTTTGGGCGTTTAACTCCCATTTGGGTGCCAGTTCCAGCGTTTAACGCTGGGATTTCTTGAGGTGACTTTGAACGCCGGTTTGGGCCATCAAATCTTGGGCAAAGTATGGACTATCATATATTGCTGGAAAGCCCAGGATGTCTACTTTCCAACGCCGTTGAGAGCGCGCCAATTGGGCTTCTGTAGCTCCATAAAATCCACTTCGAGTGCAGGGAGGTCAGAATCCAACAGCATCTGCAGTCCTTTTTGGTCTCTGAATCAGATTTTTGCTCAGGTCCCTCAATTTCAGCCAGAAAATACCTGAAATCACAGAAAAATACACAAACTCATAGTGAAGTCCAGAAAAGTGAATTTTAACTAAAAACTAATAAAAATATACTAAAAACTAACTATATCATACTAAAAACATACTAAAAACAATGCCAAAAAGTATACAAATTATCCGCTCATCACAACACCAAACTTAAATTGTTGCTTGTCCCCAAGCAACTGAAAATCAAATAAGATAAAAAGAAGAGAATATGCAATGAATTCCAAAAACATCTGTGAAGATCAGTATTAATTAGATGAGCGGGGCTTTTAACTTTTTGCCTCTGAATAGTTTTGGCATCTCACTCTATCCTTTGAAATTCAGAATGGTTGGCTTCTTTAGGAACTCAGAGTCCAGATAGTGCTAATGATTCTCTTAGTGAAGTATGATGATTCTTGAACATAGCTATTTATTGAGTCTTGGCTGTGGCCCAAAGCACTCTGTCTTCCAGTATTACCACCGGATACATACATGCCACAGACACATAATTGGGTGAACCTTTTCAGATTGTGACTCAGCTTTGCTAAAGTCCCCAATTAGAGGTGTCCAGGGTTCTTAAGCACACTCTTATTGCCTTGGATCACAACTCTTATTTCTTTCTCTTTTTTTTTTTTTTTTTTTTTTGAAAGTGCTTTTTCTTGCTTCAAGAATCATTTTAATGATTTTTCAGATCCTCATTAACATGTCTCCTTTTTCATCATTCTTTCAAGAGCCAACATTCATGAACCACAAATTCAAGATACACATGCACTGTTTAAGCATACATTCAGAGAACAAAAATATTACCACCACATCAAAATAATTAAACTATTATAAAATTCAAAATTCATGCAATTCTTTCTTTTATCAATTAAGCACATTTTTATTTAAGAAAGGTGATGGATTCATAGGACATTCATAACTTTAAGGCATAGACACTAAGACACTAATGATCACAAGACACAAACATGGATAAACATAAGCATAAAATTCGAAAAACAGAAGAACAAATAACAAGGAAATCAAAGAACGGGTCCACCTTAGTGATGGCGGCTCTTTCTTGCTCTTGAAGATCCTATGGAGTGCTTGAGCTCCTCAATGTCTCTTCCTTGTCTTTGTTGCTCCTCCCTCATGATTCTTTGATCTTCTCTAATTTCATGAAGGATGATGGAGTGTTCTTGGTGCTCCACCCTTAGTTGTCCCATGTTGGAACTCAACTCTCCTAGGGAGGTGTTTAATTGCTCCCAATAGTTTTGTGAAGGAAAGTGCATCCCTTGAGGAATCTCAGGGATCTCATGATGAGTGGGATCTCTTGTGTACTCCATCCTTTTCTTGGTGATGGGCTTGTCCTCATCAATGGGGATGTCTCCCTCTATGTCAACTCCAACTGAATAACAGAGGTGACAAATGAGATGAGGAAAGGCTAACCATGCCAAGGTGGAGGTCTTGTCCGCCACTTTATAGAGTTCTTAGGCTATAACCTCATGAACTTCTATTTCTTCTCCAATCATGATGCTATGGATCATGATGGCCCGGTCTATGGTAACTTCGGACCGGTTGCTAGTGGGGATGATTGAGCGTTGTATGAACTCTAACCACCCTCTAGCCACGGGCTTGAGGTCATGCCTTCTCAATTGGACCGGCTTTCCTCTTGAATCTTGCTTCCATTGTGCGCCCTCTTCACATATAACTGTGAGGACTTGGTCCAACCTTTGATCAAAGTTGACCCTTCTAGTGTAAGGATGCTCATCTCCTTGCATCATAGGCAAGTTGAACGCCACCCTCACACTCTCCGGACTAAAATCCAAGTATTTCCCCCGAACCATAGTAAGATAATTCTTTGGATTCGGGTTCACACTTTGGTCATGGTTCTTGGTGATCCATGCATTGGCATAGAACTCTTGAACCATCAAGATTCCGACTTGTTGAATGGGGTTGGTAAGAACTTCCCAACCTCTTTTTCGGATCTCATGGCGGATCTCCGGATATTCACCCCTTTTGAGTGAAAAAGGGACCTCGGGGATCACCTTCTTCAAGGCCACAACTTCATAGAAGTGGTCTTGATGCACCCTTGAGAGAAATCTATCCATCTCCCATGACTCGGAGGTGGAAGCTTTTGCCTTCCCTTTCCTCTTTTTAGAGGTTTCTCCGGCCTTGGATGCCATAATGGTTATGGAAAAACGAAAAAGCAACGCTTTTACCACACCAAACTTAAAATGTTTGCTCGTCCTCGAGCAAAAGAAGAAAGAAGAGAGTAGAAGAAGAAGAAATGAGGAAGAGGGAGATGGTGGTGTTTAGGTTGTGTGAAAATGAAGGGTTGAAGAAGGGTATATATAGGAGAGAGGGGGGTAAAGGTTCGGCCATTATGGGTGGGTTTGGGAGGGAAAGTGGTTTGAATTTGAAGGGTGAGGTTGGTGGGGATTTATGAAGGATGGATGTGAGTGGTGAAGAGAAAGATGGGATTTGATAGGTGAAGGGTTTTTGGGGAAGAGGTGTTGAGGTGATTGGTGAATGGGGGAAGAAGAGAGAGAGTGATGGTAGGGTCCTGTGGGGTCCACAGATCCTGTGGTGTCAAGGAAAAGGCATCCTTGCACCAAATGGCATCAAAATCCACGTTTTGAGCCAATTCTGGCGTTAAACGCCGGGCTGGTGCCCATTCCTGGCGTTTAACGCCAGGTTCTTGCCCTTTACTGGCGTTTAACGCCAGTCTGGTGCCCCTTTCTGGCGTTAAACGCCCAGAATGGTGCCAGACTGGGTGTTAAACGCCCAACTGCTAGGCTGACTGGCGTTTGAACGCCAGCAGCATCTTCCTCCAGGGTGTGCTGTTTTTCTTCCTGTTTTTCATTTTGTTTTTGCTTTTTTCATTGTTTTTGTGACTTCTTATGATCATCAACCTACAAAAAAGATAAAATAACAAAAGAAAATAATTAATTATAAAACATTGGGTTGCCTCCCAACAAGCGCTTCTTTATTGTCACTAGCTTGACAGAGGACTCTCATGGAGCCTCAGAAATGCTCAGAACCGTGTTGGAACTTCCCAACACCAAATTTAGAATTTGGTTGTGGCCTCCCAACACCAAACTTAGAGTTTGACTGTGGGGGCACTGTTTGGCTCTGTTTTGAGAGAAGCTCTTCATGCTTCCTCTCCATGATGACAGAGGGATATCCTTGGGCCTTAAACACCAAGGACTCTTCATTCACTTGAATGATCAGCTCTCCTCTATCAACATCAATCACAGCCTTTGCTGTGGCTAGGAAGGGTCTGCCAAGGATGATGGATTCATCCATGCATTTCCCAGTCTCTAGGACTATGAAATCAGTAGGGATGTAATGGTCTTCAACCTTGACCAGAACATCCTCTACAAGTCCATAGGCTTGTTTTCTTGAGTTGTCTGCCATCTCTAGTGAGATTTTTGCAGCTTGTACCTCATAGATCCCTAATTTCTCCATTACAGAGAGGGGCATGAGGTTTACACTTGATCCTAAGTCACACAAGGCCTTCTTGAAGGTCATGGTGCCTATGGTACAAGGTATAGAAAACTTCCCAGGGTCCTGCCTCTTTTGAGGCAATTGCTGCCTAGACAAGTTATCCAGTTCTTTGGTGAGCAAAGGGGGTTCATCCTCCCAAGTCTCATTTCCAAGTAACTTGTCATTTAGCTTCATGATTGCTCCAAGGTATTTAGCAACTTGCTCTTCAGTGACATACTCATCCTCTTCAGAAGAAGAATACTCATCAGAGCTCATGAATGGCAGAAGTAAGTCCAATGGAATCTCTATGGTCTCATCTTGAGCCTCAGATTCCCAAGGTTCCTCATTGGGGAACTCATTGGAGGTCAGTGGGCGTCCATTGAGGTCTTCCTCAGTGGCGTTCACTGCCTCTTCTTCCTCCCAGAATTCGGCCATGTTGATGGCCTTGCACTCTCCTTTTGGGTTTTCTTCAGTATTGCTTGGGAGAGTGCTTGGAGGAAGTTCAGAAATTTTCTTGCTCAGCTAACCCACTTGTCCTTCCAAATTCCTAATGGAAGATCTAGTTTCAGTCATGAAACTTTGAGTGGTTTTGATTAGATCAGAGACCATGGTTGCCAAGTCAGAGGTATTCTGCTTAGAACTCTCTGTCTGTTGCTGAGAAGATGATGGAAATGGCTTGCTATTGCTAAACCTGTTTCTTCCACCATTATTGTTATTGAAACCTTGTTGAGGTCTCTGTTGATCCTTCCATGAAAGATTTGGATGATTCCTCCATGAAGGATTGTAGGTGTTTCCATAGGGTTCTCCCATGTAATTCACCTCTTCTATTGAAGGGTTCTCAGGATCATAAGCTTCTTCCTCAGATGAAGCTTCCTTAGTACTGCTTGGTGCATTTTGCATCCCAGACAGACTTTGAGAAATCATATTGACTTGTTGAGTCAATATTTTATTCTGAGCCAATATGGCATTCAGAGTGTCAATCTCAAGAACTCCTTTCTTCTGACTAGTCCCATTGTTCGCAGGATTTCTTTCAGAAGTGTACATGAATTGGTTATTTGCAACCATTTCAATCAGTTCTTGAGCTTCAGTAGGCGTCTTCTTCAGATGAAGAGATCCTCCAGAAGAGCTATCCAAAGACATCTTGGATAGTTCAGAGAGACCATCATAGAAAATACCTATGATGCTCCACTCAGAAAGCATGTCAGTGGGACACTTTCTGATTAATTGTTTGTATCTTTCCCAAGCTTCATAGAGGGATTCTCCTTCCTTCTGTCTGAAGGTTTGGACTTCCACTCTAAGCTTACTCAATTTTTGAGGTGGAAAGAATTTTGCCAAGAAGGCATTGACTAGCTTTTCCCAAGAGTCCAGGCTTTCTTTAGGTTGAGAGTCCAACCATGTTCTAGCTCTGTCTCTTACAGCAAAAGGGAATAGCATCAGTCTGTAGACCTCAGGGTCAACCCCATTAGTCTTGACTGTGTCACAGATTTGCAAGAACTCAGCTAAAAACTGATGAGGATCTTCCAATGGAAGTCCATGGAACCTGCAATTCTGTTGCATTAGAGAAACTAATTGAGGCTTAAGCTCAAAGTTGTTTGCTCCAATGGCAGGGATAGAGATGCTTCTCCCATAGAAATCAGGAGTAGGTGCAGTAAAGTCACCCAGCACCTTCCTTGCATTGTTGGCATTGTTGTTGTTTTCGGCTGCCATTTGTTCTTCTTCCTTGAAGAGTTCGTTCAAGTGCTCTAAAGAGAGTTGTGCTTTGGCTTCTCTTAGCTTTCTCTTCAAGGTCCTTTCAGGTTCAGGATCAGCCTCAACAAGAATGCCTTTGTCTTTGCTCCTGCTCATAAGAAAGAGAAGAGAACAAGAAAGTGTGGAATCCTCTATGTCACAGTATAGAGATTCCTTTAGGTGTCAGAGGAAAAGAAGAATAGAAGACAGAAGTGGAAAATTCGAACTTAACAGAGAAAATGGAGTTCGAATTTTGCATTAAGGGATAGTGTTAGTCCATAAATAGAATGATGTGAGAAGGAGGGAAGTTATTTTCGAAAATTAAGTGAAAAATTTAAAACATTTTTTGAAAAACACTACTTAATTTTCGAAAATGAAAAGGGAAAAGAAATCAAGTGATTTTTGAAAAAGATTTTGAAATTAGAAATCAAAATGATTTGATTGAAAACTATTTTGAAAAAGATGTGATTAAGAAGATATGATTGGAAAAGTTATGGTTTTAAAAAGATATGATTGAAAGGATATGATTTGAAAACAATTTTAAAAGATATGATTTGAAAACATTTTAAAAGATTTGGTTTGAAAATTAAAAACTTGACTAACAAGAAAAGATATGATTCAAACATTAAACCTTTCTCAACAGAAAAGGCAACATACTTGAAATGTTGAATCAAATCATTAATTGATAGTAAGTATCTTAAAAATGGAAAGAAATTGGTTTTGAAAAAGATTTGATTGAAAAATTGATTTGAAAAAGATTTGATTTTGAAAAGATTTTGAAAACTTGAAAAAAAATTGATTTTGAAAACAAAATCTTCCCCCTTTGCCATCCTGGCGTTAAACGCCCAGAATGGTGCACATTCTGGCGTTTAACGCCCAAAACTACACCCTTTTGGGCGTTAAACGCCCAGCCAGGCACCCTGGCTGGCGTTTAAACGCCAGTCTGTCTTCTTCACTGGGCATTTTTGAATGCCCAGCTTTTTCTGTGTGATTCCTCTGCATTATGTTCTGAATCTTCAATTCTCTGTATTATTGACTTGAAAAGACACAAATTAAAAATATTTTTGGATTTTTTTATAATAGGAGAAATCAAAATGCAACTAGAATCAATTAACAATGCATGCAGGACACCAAACTTAGCAGTTTGCATACTACTGACACTAACAAAATGAAAATGCAAATGAGATACACAAAACACTCAAGTCAATAGAATTCAAAGATCAGATCAAGCAAATCATCAAGAACATCTTGAAGATCACTAAGACATATGAATGCATGCAATTGACACCAAACTTATGATGAGACTCTAGACTCAAACAAGAAATATTTTTGGATTTTATGATTTTGTAAAATTTTTTTGTGTTTTTCGAAAATTAAGTGAAAAAAAGGTATCAAAATTCTTAATGAGAATTCCAGGAATCAGTGCAATGCTAGTCTAAGACTCCGGTCTAGGAATTAGACATGGCTTCACAGCCAGCCAAGCTCTCAAAGAAAGCTTCGGTCCAAAACACTAGGCATGGCCAGAGGCCAGCCAAGCCTTAGCAGATCACTGCTCCAAAAGCAAGATTGATAAGAAACCAACAAGCTCTTGTGATGATGAGTTGAAACCTCGGTCCAATGAAATTAGACATGGCTTCTCAGCCAGCCAGATTTCAACAAATCACCATGAAACTCTAGAATTCAACTTCAAGAATTTCGAAAAAATAAATACCTAATCTAAGCAACAAGATGAACCGTCAGTTGTCCAGCCTAAACAATCCCGGGCAATAACACCAAGAACTTGATGTTGTTGCCGGATCTTGGCACTGATGTTACCAAAAGCTTGCTCAAAACTTGAACAATCCCCGGCAACGGCGCCAAAAACTTGGTGCGCGAAATTGTGAACAATACTTTTTCACAACTCTCATAATCCCCGGTAATGGCTCCAAAAACGTAGTAGCTCAATACCATGGCATTACACAACTTCGCACAACTAACCAGCAAGTGCACTGGGTCGTCCAAGTAATAAACCTTACGTGAGTAAGGGTCGATCCCACGGAGATTGTTAGTATTGAAGCAAGCTATGGTCATCTTGTAAATCTTAGTCAGGCAAACTCAAATGGATATAGTGATGAACGAAAATAACACAAAGGTAAAGATAGAGATACTTATGTAATTCATTGGTAGGAACTTCAGATAAGCGTATGAAGATGCCTTCCCTTCTGTCTCTCTGCTTTCCTACAGCCTTCATCCAATTCTTCTTACTCCTTTCCATGGCAAGCTCGTGTAGGGTTTCACTGTTGTCAGCAGCTACCTCCCATCCTCGCAGTGAAAACTAATGCTCATGCACTCTGTCACAGTGCGGCTAATCACCGGTTTGGTTCCCTCCCCTACCGGAATAGAATCACTCTTTTGCGTCTGTCACTAACGCCCAGTAGGTTACAGGTTTGAAGCACGTCACAGTCATTCAATCATTGAATCCTACTCAGAATACCACAGACAAGGTTTAGACCTTCCGGATTCTCTTGAATGCCGCCATCAGGTCCTGCCTATACCACGAAGACTCTGATCTCACGGAATGGTTGGCTCGTTTGTCAGGCGAGCACTCGGTTGTCAGGTGATCAACCATGCATCGTGCAATCAGGAATCCAAGAGATATTCACCAAGCCTCAAATGCTTGTAGAACAAGAGTGGTTGTCAGTCACTTTGTTCATGAGTGAGAATGGTGATGGGCGTCAATCATCACCTTCATCAAGTTGAAGAACAAGTGATATCTTGGAACAAGAACAAGCGGAATTGAATGGAAGAACAATAGTAATTGCATTAATACTCGAGGTACAGTAGAGCTCCACACCTTAATCTATGGTGTGTAGAAGCTCCACCGTTGAAAATACATAAGCATAAGGTCTAGGCATGGCCGAATGGCCAGCCTCCCAATGATCTAAGAACTAAAATTGTCCAAAGATGATCTAGAGATCTAAAGTGATCAAAAGATTTTTAATACAATAGTCAAAGGTCCTACTTATAGAAAACTAGTAGCCTAAGGTGTACAGAAATGAGTAAATGACATAAAAATCCTCTTCCGGGCCCACTTTGTGTGTGTTTGGGCTGAGCAATGAAGCATTTTTCGTGCAGAGACTCCTCTTGGAGTTAAACGCCAGCTTTGGTGCCAGTTTGGGCGTTTAACTCCCATTTGGGTGCCAGTTCCAGCGTTTAACGCTGGGATTTCTTGAGGTGACTTTGAACGCCGGTTTGGGCCATCAAATCTTGGGCAAAGTATGGACTATCATATATTGCTGGAAAGCCCAGGATGTCTACTTTCCAACGCCGTTGAGAGCGCGCCAATTGGGCTTATGTAGCTCCAGAAAATCCACTTCGAGTGCAGGGAGGTCAGAATCCAACAGCATCTGCAGTCCTTTTTGGTCTCTGAATCAGATTTTTGCTCAGGTCCCTCAATTTCAGCCAGAAAATACCTGAAATCACAGAAAAACACACAAACTCATAGTGAAGTCCAGAAAAGTGAATTTAAACTAAAAACTAATAAAAATATACTAAAAACTAACTATATCATACTAAAAACATACTAAAAACAA
This sequence comes from Arachis hypogaea, assembly GCF_003086295.3. Lineage (NCBI taxonomy): Eukaryota > Viridiplantae > Streptophyta > Magnoliopsida > Fabales > Fabaceae > Arachis > Arachis hypogaea. The sequence goes on from NC_092040.1 coordinate 52,363,206, forward strand.
TGCCAAAAAGTATACAAATTATTCGCTCATCATGAATCCCTGCTTGTTTCTTCCAGGAGTGTTTTATTGTGATCATCCCTTAGTTCCTTGTTTTCTTGCTCTGATTCTTGTGAGGGTCTGAAACCGTGAAAGGTGAGTTGTTCATCATGTATCCTTAATATTAACTCCCCTCGCTCAACATCTATGAGTGCTCTGGTTGTGGCTAAGAACGGTCTATCCAAGATAATTGGACGGATATGGCTTTGTTCCATTTCAAGGACAACAAAGTCTGTGGGAAGGAAGTAATTCCCAATATTTACCAGCACATTTTTTACCACTCCTATTGCTTGTTTTTGAGTTTTGTCAGCTAGTTAAAGAATCACATATGTGGGTGTTAACTCATTGATTTGCAGCTTCTTCATGAGAGATAGAGGCATTGAGTTGATACTTGCTCCCAGGTTACAAAGTCCCCTATCAATCATTGTTTCTCCTATAGTGAAATGGATGTAAAAACTCCCTGGGTCCTTCTTTTTTGTAGGCAACTCCTTTTGAATGAAGGCACTACACTCTTTATTCATCACTATTGTTTGTCCACCCTTCAGTGAATTCTTCTTGGTCAGCAGCTCCTTCATGCACTTGATATATGAAGGCATCTGTTGGATAGCCTTGATGAACGGTATGTTTACATGGAAAGATGCAAAAATGTCTAGGAACTTCTAGTATGATTTCTCCCTTGCACCACCCCTGAGTCTTTGGGGGAAAGGTGCCCTGGGTACATATGGTTTCAAAGTCTCTTTTTTTATTGGCTCATGTCCTTGTGTAGAAGTAGTTTTTTAGTCCTTCCCCTCTTGATTTTCCTTTGGGGTTTCTTGAGAGTGCTCTGATGGGTTGTTCAATTCTTCTAAACCCTCTTCATCTCTTATAGTGATCACCTTGCATTCTTCCCATCTCACCTTCTTTGTCACTCCTCGAGGATTTTTCTAAGTATCACTTGGGAAGCCGTTAGTCGGCCTGGGAATCTGCTGGGAAAGATATCCTACTTGCGATTCAAGCCTCTTGATGGTGTCTCCCTGATTCTTTATATTAGCTCGTACTTCATCCATAAATGCTCTGTTGTCTTGAACTTCCTTGCATATGCCCTCAACCAGATTCTCAATCCCAGAGAGTCTATCTTCAGATGATGATGGTGGGTTGTGGTTGGAGGGTTGAGAATGGCCATTCTGGGTCTGATATGGATGTTGAGGAGAGTTGTTGGGTGGCCGTTGGTATGACCCTTGGGTTGAGTGTTGATAAGCTGCATTGGAATTTTGGTTGGAGTTGTGACACCTATGATCTTAGCCTTGGTCTTGCTGGTTTCCCCACCCAAAGTTTGGGTAGTTCTTTCAACCAGGATTATAAGTCTTGGAGTATGGATCATAGGACTGTCTGGATGAGTTTTCAACATAATTGGCCTATTCCCAGTCACATTCTTCCTCTGTATGCACTCCTTCTTAAGCTGGTGGTGGAGTGGTGACTGCTGCAACTTGATTCCTTTCCATTTGCTTGGTAAGGTCAGCCAATTGCTTGGTAATCATCTTGTTTTGAGCCAGCAATGCATCCATGTGATTTAGCTCCATTACTCCTCGGTTGTTGCTCCTATCAGAGGCATAGAAAAGCTCATTATTGGCCACAGTTCCTATGATGTCTATGGCTTCTTCAATGGTCTTCTTTTTGTTTAGAGATCCCCTTGAAGAGTGATCCAATGCCTTCTTTGACTCATAAGACAGGCCTTCATAGAAAATGTGCAGCTGCACCAATTCATTGAACATGTCTGGTGGGCACCTTCTTGTCAAGTCTTTGAACCTTTCCCATGCTTCATAGAGAGTTTCACCATCTTGTTGCCTGAAGGTTTGGACCTCAGCCCTCAATCTATTGACTCTTTGAGGAGGATAGAATCTTGCCAAGAACTTTGATGAGCGGATAATTTATACGCTTTTTGGCATTGTTTTTAGGTAGTTTTTAGTAAGTTCAAGCTACTTTTAGGGATGTTTTCATTAGTTTTTATGTTAAATTCACATTTCTGGACTTTACTATGTGTTTGTGTGTTTTTCTGTGATTTCAGGTAATTTCTGGCTGAAATTGAGGGACCTGAGCAAAACTCTGAGAAGGAGGCTAACAAAGGACTGCTGATGCTGTTGGAATCTGACCTTCCTGCACTCGAAATGGACTTTCTGGAGCTACAGAACTTCAAATGGCGCGCTCTCAACGGCGTTGGAAAGTAGACATCCAGAGCTTTCCAGCAATATATAATAGTCCATATTTATCCGGAAATTGACGACGTAACTTGGCGTTGAACGCCAAGTACATGCTGCTGTCTGGAGTTAAACGCCAGAAAAACGTCATGATCCGGAGTTGAACGCCCAAAACACGTTACAACTTGGAGTTCAACTCCAAGAAAAGCCTCAGCTCGTGGATAGATCAAGCTCAGCCCAAGCATACACCAAGTGGGCCCCAGAAGTGGATTTATGCATCAAATACTTACTCATGTAAACTCTAGTAGCTAGTCTAGTATAAATAGGATAAGTTACTATTGTATTAGACATCTTCTGACAGTTTAATCTTTTGACTATTCGGTTACTTGATCATGGAGAGGGCTGGCCATTCGGCCACGCCTGAAACTTTTACTTATGTATTTTCAACAGTGGAGTTTCTGCACACCATAGATTAAGGGTGTGGAGCTCTGCTGTACCTCAAGTTTCAATACAATTATTATTACTTTCTATTCAATTCTCTTCTATCCTTATTCCAAGATATACGTTATACTTAACTTTGATGAATGTGATGATCCGTGACACTCATCATCATTCTCACCTATGAATGCGCGTGATTGACAACCACTTCCGTTCTACCTTAGGCCGGGCGCATATCTCTTAGATTCCCCAACAGAATCTTCATGGTATAAGTTAGATAGATGGCGGCATCCATGAGGATCCGGAAAGTCTAAACCTTGTCTATGGTATGCCGAGTAGGATTCTGGGATTGAATGACTGTGACGAGCTTCAAACTCCTGAAGGCTGGGCGTGATGACAAGCGCAAAAGAATCGAGGGATTATATTCCAACCTGATTGAGAACCGACAGATGATTAGCCGTGCTGTGACAGAGCATAGGAACGTTTTCACTGAGAGGATGGGATGTAGCCATTGACAACGGTGATGCCCTACATACAGCTTGCCATGGAAAGGAGTAGGAAGGATTGGATGAATGTAATAAGAAAGTAGAGATTCAAGAGGAGCACAGCATCTCCATACGCTTATCTGAAATTCCCACTATTGATTTACATAAGTATTTCTATCCCTTTTATTATCTATTTATTCCATTAATCAAATTTAAACCAATAATCTGCCTAACTGAGATTTACAAGGTGACCATAGCTTGCTTCATACCAACAATCTCTGTGGGATCGACCCTTACTCACGTAAGGTATTACTTGGATGACCCAGTACACTTGCTGGTTGAGTTGAACGTAGTTGTGATCACATATGCCAAAGAGCCATTAAATAAATCTCATGCAAATACAAAGAGGGCAATCACAATTTCGTCCACCATGTTTTTGGCGCCGTTGCCGGGGATTGTTCGAGTATGGAAAACTGACGGTTCATCTTGTTACTCAGATTAGGTAATTTTCTTTTCAAAAACTTTTTCAAAATTTTTCTTTTCCTTGTTTTCGTTTTTTTTAAAAATATTTTTCGAAAAAAAATTTATAAAAAATCCAAAAAAATTAGAAAATCATAAAAATAAAAAATATTTGGTGTTTCTTGTTTGAGTCTTGAGTCAATTTTTAAGTTTGGTGTCAATTGTATGCTTTAAAAATTTTTCTTGCATTTTTCGAAAATTCATGCATTCATGGTGTTCTTCATGATCTTCAAGTTGTTCTTGGTAAGTCTTCTTGTTTGATCTTGATGATTTCTTGTTTTGTGTCTTTTGTTGTTTTTCATGTGCATTTTTGCATTCATATTTTCCAAGCATTAAAAATTTCTAAGTTTGGTGTCTTGCATGTTTTCTTTGCATCAAAAATTTTTCAAAATTATGTTCTTGATGTTCATCATGATCTTCAAAGTGTTCTTGGTGTTCATCTTAACATTCATAGTGTTCTTGCATGTATCTTGTGTTTTGATCCAAAATTTTCATGTTTTGGGTCATTTTTGTGTTTTTCTCTCTCATCATAAAAAAAATTCAAAAATAAAAAAAATATATATATATATCTTTTCCTTTTTTATCTCCTAATTTTCGAAAATTTGAGTTGACTTGGTCAAAAATTTTAAAAATTAGTTGTTTCTTACAAGTCAAGTCAAATTTTCAATTTTAAAAAATCTTATCTTTTCAAAACTTTTTCAAAAATTAAATCTTTTCCTTTTTCTTATTAATTTTCGAAATTTTTTTTAAATATTTTTCAAAATCTTTTTCTTATCTTTTACATCATATTTTCGAAAATTAGCTAACAAGTAATGTGATTGATTCAAAAATTTGAAGTTTGTTACTTTCTTGTTAAGAAAGGTTCAATCTTTTATTTTCTTGTTAGTCAAGTAATTAATTTTAATTTTAAAATCAAATCTTTTTCAAAATATCTTTTTTATCTTTTTAATCATAACTTTTTATCTTATCTTTTATATCATATCTTTTTCAAAATTTTTATCTTTTTCAAAAAAAATTTGATTTCAAAATATCTTATCTAACTTCTTATCTTCTCATCTTTTCAAATTTGATTTTAATATCTTTTTCAACTAACTATTTAACTTTTTGTTTGTTTCTTATCTTTTTCAAAACCAACTAACTTCCTATCCCTCTCTAATTTTCGAAAATATCTCATCTCTTTTTCAAAAATTCTTTTTAATTGTTTTAAATTTTAATTTTAATTATATATTATCTTTAATTTTCAAAAATCACTAACCACTTTTTCAAAATCATTTTCGAAAATTTTCTATCTCTCCTCTTCTTCTATTTATTTATTTATTTACTAACACTTCTCTTCACTTCTCTACATCTCAAATCACCACCTCTATCCTTACCCATTCTTCTTCACTCTTCTTCCCTTTCTTCTTCTACTAACATAAAGGAATCTCTATACTGTGACATAGAGGATTCCTCTTTCTTTTCTTGTTCTCTTCTTCCCTATATGAGCAGGAACAAGGAAAAAGACAAAAGCTTTCACCTCTGAGTCATGGGAGATGGAAAGACTCATCTAAAGGGTTTATAGCTCAGTGGTAGAACATTTGACTGCAAATCAAGAGATCCCTAAGATACCTCAGGGGATACATGTTCCTCCACATAATTATTGAAAGCAACTAAGGATAAGAACACCAAAATCACTAGGGATCATGCAACAGAAGCAAGGAAGAGACATAAAGGAGCTCAAAAAGCACCATTGGACCTTCAAAAAGGCGCCACCCTCACTCAGGTGGACTCATTCCTTGTTCTTATTTTCCCTGCTTTTTCGGTTTTTATCCTTCATGTCTATCTATGTTTTGTGTCTCTACTTTATGATCATTAGGATGTAGTAACTATGTCTTAAAGCTATGAATAAAATCCATTAATCCTTCACCTCTCTTAGATGAAAAATGTTTTAATTCAAAAGAACAAGAAGTACATGAATTTCGAATTTATCCTTGAATTTAATTTAATTATATTGATGTGGTGACAATACTTTTTCTTTTCTGAATGAATGCTTGAACAGTGCATATTTTTGATCTTGTTGTTTATGAATGTTAAAATTGTTGGCTCTTGAAGGAATGATGAACAAAGAGAAATGTTATTGATGATCTGAAAGATCATAAAATTGATTCTTGAAGCAAGAAAAAGCAGTGAAAAAGCAAAGGCTTGCGAAAAAAAATGGCGAAAAAAAATAATAGAAAGAAAAAAAAGCAAGCAGAAAAAGCCAATAGCCCTTAAAACCAAAAGGCAAGGGTAAAAAGGATCCAAGGCTTTGAGCATCAATGGATAGGAGGGCCCAAGGAAATCAAATCCAGGCCTAAGCGGCTAAATCAAGTTGTCCCTAACCATGTGCTTGTGTCATGAAGGTCCAAGTGAAAAGCTTGAGACTGAGTGGTTAAAGTCGTGATCCAAAGCAAAAGAGTGTTCTTAAGAGCTCTGGACACCACTAACTGGGGACTCTAGCAAAGCTAAGTCACAATCTGAAAAGGTTCACCCAGTTATGTGTCTGTGGCATTTATGTATCCGGTGGTAATACTGGAAAAACAAAGTGCTTAGAGCCACGGCCAAGACTCATAAAAGTAGCTGTGTTCAAGAATCAACATACTTAACTAGGAGAATCAATAACACTATCTGAAATTCTAAGTTCCTATAGAAGCCAATCATTCTAAACTTCAAAGGAAAAAGTGAGATGCCAAAACTGTTCAGAAGCAAAAAGCTACAAGTCCCGCTCATCTAATTAGAATTAATATTCATTGATATTTTGAGATTTATAGTACATTATCTTGTTTTTATCCTAATTAATTTTCAGTTGCTTGGGGACAAGCAACAAGTTAACTTTGGTGTTGTGATGAGCGGATAATGTATACGCTTTTTGGCATTGTTTTTAGGTAGTTTTTAGTAAGTTCAAGCTACTTTTAGGGATGTTTTCATTAGTTTTTATGTTAAATTCACATTTCTGGACTTTACTATGTGTTTGCGTGTTTTTCTGTGATTTCAGGTAATTTCTGGCTGAAATTGAGGGACCTGAGCAAAACTCTGAGAAGGAGGCTAACAAAGGACTGCTGACGCTGTTGGAATCTAACCTTCCTGCACTCGAAATGGATTTTCTGAAGCTACAGAACTCCAAATGGCGCGCTCTCAACGGCGTTGGAAAGTAGACATCCAGAGCATTCCAGCAATATATAATAGTCCATATTTATTCGGAAATTGACGACGTAACTTGGTGTTGAACGCCAAGTACATGCTGCTGTCTGGAGTTAAACGCCAGAAAAACGTCATGATCTGGAGTTGAACGCCCAAAATACGTTATAACTTGGAGTTCAACTCCAAGAAAAGCCTCAGCTCGTGGATAGATCAAGCTCAGCCCAATCATACACCAAGTGGGCCCCGGAAGTGGATTTATGCATCAAATACTTACTAATGTAAACCCTAGTAGCTAGTCTAGTATAAATAGGATAAGTTACTATTGTATTAGACATCTTCTGACAGTTTAATCTTTTGACTATTTGGTCACTTGATCATGGAGAGGGCTGGCCATTCGACCATGCCTGAAACTTTTACTTATGTATTTTCAACAGTGGAGTTTCTGCACACCATAGATTAAGGGTGTGGAGCTCTGCTGTACCTCAAGTTTCAATACAATTATTATTACTTTCTATTCAATTCTCTTCTATCCTTATTCCAAGATATACGTTACACTTAACTTTGATGAATGTGATGATCCGTGACACTCATCATCATTCTCACCTATGAATGCGCGTGATTGACAACCACTTCCGTTCTACCTTAGGCCGGGCGCATATCTCTTAGATTCCCCAACAGAATCTGCGTGGTATAAGTTAGATAGATGGCGGCATTCATGAGGATCCGGAAAGTCTAAACCTTGTCTATGGTATTCCGAGTAGGATTCTGGGATTGAATGACTGTGACGAGCTTCAAACTCCTGAAGGCTGGGCGTGATGACAAGCGCAAAAGAATCAAGGGATTCTATTCCAACCTGATTGAGAACTGACAGATGATTAGCCGTGCTGTGACAGAGCATAGGAACGTTTTCACTGAGAGGATGGGATGTAGCCATTGACAACGGTGATGCCCTACATACAGCTTGCCATGGAAAGGAGTAGGAAGGATTGAATGAATGTAATAAGAAAGTAGAGATTCAAGAGGAGCACAGCATCTCCATATGCTTATCTGAAATTCCCACTATTGATTTACATAAGTATTTCTATCCCTTTTATTTTCTATTTATTCCATTAATCAAATTTAAACCAATAATCTACCTAACTGAGATTTACAAGGTGACCATAGCTTGCTTCATACCAACAATCTCTGTGGGATTGACCCTTACTCACGTAAGGTATTACTTGGATGACCCAGTACACTTGCTGGTTAAGTTGAACGTAGTTGTGATCACATATGCCAAAGAGCCATTAAATAAATCTCATGTAAATACAAAGAGGGCAATCACAATTTCGTCCACCAAACTTGTTCACCACGTCTTCCCAAGTTGTCAGACTCTCCCTTGGAAAGGATTCTAGCCATTTAGATGCTTTGTCCCTAAGAGAAAAGGGGAAAAAGAGAAACCTATAGGTGTCGGGATGAACACCATTAGACTTCACAGTATCTCATATTCTCAGGAAAGTGGTTAATTGTTGATTAGGGTCTTCTTGGGTGCCTCCTCCAAATGAGCAATTGTTCTGAACAAGGGTAATGAGTTGAGCTTTCAATTCAAAGTTATTGGCATGTATGGTTGTTTTTGGATGCTACTTCTACAATTCCCTGGATTTGGAATAATGTAAGAGCCTAGAACTCTTCTCTTCTGCCCAGCATGGTTTGCTGCACCTTCTCTGGCATGATTATGCACCTCCTCCTCATGATAGTTCTCTATGTCCTCCTCCATGTTTATCTCTAAGTTCTCCTCTTCTTCCTCTATACCAACAACCTTCTTCCCTCTTGCTTCCCTCCTTAATCTAAGGAAGGTCCTCTCAGGTTCAGATTCAAAGGAGGTTGAAGCTCCCCTTCTTCTACCTGTCATACAATTAGCAGAGCATACAAGTAAGAGAAAAGTGAAGAAATCACACTTGTTAATATTACTGTTAGTGTGAGTGACGTAATTTATCAAACAGTTAGTGGATTAGTTAAATAGGGATGTAAATAACCAAGAAAATAAAACAAAAGAAAATAATAAAAGAAAATGGCTGAGACTGGAAGTAGATAACAGAAATAAAATAAACAAAACAAAAGAAAATTGCTCAATCTAGTTATCCTCTAATTTAATCATTATCGATACAAAATCAATCCCTGGCAACAGTGGCATAAACTTGATGCACGAAAACTTGTATCGCTACATATTTCCCTCGGCAAGTATACCGAATTGTCGTCAAGTAAAAACTCACAATAGAGTGAGGTCGAATCCCACAGGGATTGATTGGTCGAGCAACTTTAATTAGAGGAGTGTTCTAGTTGAGCTAAGCAAAGTTGAGTTGAGTATTGCAGAAAATTAAATGGCGGGAAAGATAAATGATAGGGAACGTAAGTGCTGAAAATAAATGGCGGAATATAAATTGCAGAATAGTAAATTGCAGAATCTTAAATGGGAATTTGGAGAAATGAACATCAAAGTAAATAGAAGAAATTAAAGAGAATGGGTAAGATCAAAAATGGGGAATTCATTGGGCTTAGGAGACGTTGCATTCTCCGGATCAAGTTCATTTTCATCTCTTCCTCAATCAATGCATTCATTGATCTCTTTGGCAATCCTAAGTGATTGGATCCCAATTCCTTGGCAATATTAAGTGATTGGATCCCAATTCCTTGGCAATCCAATCTCTCTAAGCTTGAACAATTACCCAATTCCTTGGTTTAATTGCTCATGAGAAGAGATGAAGTATGGTCACTGATTATACCACATGCATTTCTGAATCAAAGTGTTGGTAGGATTATATGTCACTATATCCATCCAAACCCCAATGCGGTCCAGCATGAGAAAGCATTTCTAGCATGATCTCTTCATTCCTCTTCAAAGGTTCTGAGGAGATCCAAGTATGGATAGTCTCTTTTCCAAGACAACTACCCAATTGGATGAAGATCGAAAGCTTTCTAGTAAAATCAAGAGAAAAGAAAGAAGAAGAAGAATGAAAACTACAATTGATCCTTCAAATTACAACAGAGCTTCCTAACCCAATGAAAAGGGTTTAGTTGTTCATAGCTCTGGAAATGGAAAGCAAAAATGAAAAGTGCATTGTAATGTAAACTAAATTTCAGAGAAAGTAAATATACAGAGTGTTTACAATTTTGGATCCTCCAGATCCCAACTCCCTTTCTAGTTCAAAACTACTCCTATATATACTACTCCTCTGAGCCTCTATTAGCTCTGCAAGTCTTGGATTTGGGCCTTTGATCTTTAGTTGAAGCAGTTACAGTCTTCAGTGGGCTTAGCTTTGCTTGCAGAAAGAAGTTGAGTCAGGCATGGTTCACGTTTAGTCAAGGCGTTAGTGGTGTTAACGTTAAGTATAAATCCTGGTTTGATGACGTTATTGACACTAACTTTGTTACTAATGTTGCAACCCATTTGAGCTACGTTAACTCAAACGTTTGTGGCACAAACATGACCACTAACATAGCCTTTCCTATCCTTCGATAGCGTTATTGGTGCTAACTTTGCCAATAACGCTACAATCTTGTTTTCTCCCACGTTAATGGTCGTGGTCATCAACGTGGGCATGCCATGACATGAAGATGTTAGTGACACTAACTTTGTCACTAACGTTACAAGACTCCTTCCCTTCTACGTTAGTACTCACGTTAATGGTATTAACGTGGCCACTAACGTCGGTATACTGGCCATCTCCAACGTTAATGACAAAGTTAGTGTCACTAACGTTGGCTCTTTATACTTCTTGCTCCATGTTACCTCCTATGTTAATGGCATTAATGTGGCCACTAACATGGGTAAACTTGGCCTTATCCAACGTTAGTGACAAAGTTAGTGTCACTAATGTTGGCGATCCCTTTTGCTCCACGTTAACTCTCACGTTAGTGGTGTTAACGTGACTCTTAACGTGGGTGTTTATGGCCTTTGCAATGTTAGTGGTGTTAACCTTACCACTAACGTTGGAGATTCTTCTTTCTTCGACATTAGTCCCTACGTTAGTGTAACTAAAATGGCAGCTAACATGGGTTAAGTTGGCCTTCGAAGATGTTAGTGGTGTTAACTTTGTCACTAACGTTGCAACCTTGCTCCCTTTCCACGTTAATGACTTCGTTAGTGATACTAACGTAGCTATTAACGTGGCTCTTCTCTACCTTATTTGGCCTAAAATTAAATAAACAAAGTGCATCAAAGCTCTTGTCCTAGATTATGAGATCCTGCATCATCTAAATTGCCATTCAATTCATGTATTATTATCTTGAAAACATGTAAAGTTCACAATGTTTGCTTGAATCAAGATGTAAGTGCATATTCACCGAAAAACTTGCTTATTACCTAAGAAAATGCATGAAACTACCTAAAATATGTAAAGAAAAGGCTAGTAAAACTGTCCAAGATGCCATGGTATCACACACACATCTTACTTGTCCTCAATTGTTATTTGTTTGTTTACACAGCAAGCTAGAACCCCCGGAGACCACCAGCTGAAAGTGGAGCCTCATAGCTCTTCACCCTCAGATCGTGTGCATGCACAGAGGTACGTGCATTAATTAAGTGTGGGGGAGGATTGCCAACTTTGAGGGGTGTAAAATTCTTTTCTTAGACACTTTGAAATACTCTTTTTGTTCTTTTTCTTCAAATTTTGTAATTTTTGTTCTTATTTGCACTTTGTTTGGTTTGTTTGGAGATATTTCTTTAATGCATATAGTATTATGGTAGTACATACTTGCATGTTGCATGTTAGATTGAATAAGTTTGGTAAAACAACAAATAATTTTCAAGAAATCTCTTTTTGGGCATTCCATTTATTGGATTTAAAAAGAATTGTTTTTTCTTGCATGAAGTATCTTTTATATGGAACATAGAAAAGAGCTTGAACAAATACCAAGTGAGATTTGAGCTTTAATTGTGTGATTGCTTGATGACAAGTCATCATATACCCATTTTTCAAGCTAATTTCACTTGTTTTGTTAGCATTTATGCACTTTCTTGCATCCTAAGTAAGTGATTTGGAGTGAAAATGCATAACTTCTCTAAATCAAGCAACCACCATGAAATTAATGATAATCCATGAGGTTTGAGCTAATTTTAATTGAATTTTAATTGATTTATAAGCCTCTTGAATTTAGTGATACTTGGAGTGGTTGTTTTGGTTTATTATAGGTGAAGAAAAGAAAAGAAAAGGAAAAGCGTGGCCTAAGAAGTGTAGCCCAAGGAAAGGAAAGCGTGGCCAAAGTAATAGGAAGCGTGCCGCATGCAAGGGGGAGGCAAACATTGCCCTCCACAAGGGCAGACTGCCCTCTAGGAGGGCAACATAAGAGAACCAAGAAGAGAAGGCAACTCTGCCCTGCCCACTACAAGGGCAGAGCACAAAATGTGCCTTGGGACCAAGAGGAAGAGAACCTTGCCCTGCCCTCCACAAGGGCAGTATCGGGCTCACCAAGGAAAGAATTCAAAGGAAAAATGTCACCCATGCATGCCACAAGATTCGAACAAGGAACCATGAGGAAGCTAGGACTTAAGGTTGATTGTCGTGCCAAGAAACCAAGGAAATTAATTGAAAGTGTGCCACAGCCGTGTTTCGAACACGGGACAGCAAAGTGGAAACACTGCCCTACCCTCCGCGAGGGCAGGGCAGCATTTGGGTTGGTGCACAAATCTGGCGCACCATGGCACGTTCTTGGCAGCATCTGGCGCACCATGGCACGTTCCTGGCAGCATCTGGCGCACCAAGCTCAATCCTGGCAGCACCAAAATTTCCTGCCCTGCCCTCCGCGAGGGCAGGGCAGCATCCTATGCACCAAGCTCAATTCTGGCGCACCAACTCCTGATTCTGGCAGCACCAAGGCAATTTCTGGCGCACCAACTTTTCCTGCCCTGCCGTTGGCGCGGGCAGGGCAGCATCTCACGCACCAAGGCCGCACCAAACTCGCACAAGGCTGCACCACGCCGCACCAATCATCCGCACCATGCACCAATTTTCTGCCCTGCCCTCCACAAGGGCAGGGCAGCCTCCTGGGAGTCACCATTTTGGGCCGAAAAATTCAATTAAAAATCCATTTTAATTCATTTCTTCACCAAATCAAAAGCCCATCCAAATCCCAAAATCCAATAATAGAAAGTGTATAAATAGAAGCTAGTTTGATGTAATTAGGACCTTTTACCACTTTTACCTTTACTTTTGAATTTTACTTTCACCTTTCTTTTGAGCTTTGGCAATTGTTCTTGGGTGACTTTACTGAGAATTCTAAGAATTGGGGAGGAGAATTGATCTCTCTTCTTCCTCATTCTTGCCTGAGCACTTCTAATCTTCTGTTTCTGAGTTTTGGGTGTGAGAAATTGAGGAAATTCTGTCTCAATTCCCATTCAAATTCTCTTCAATTCTCTTTCTGCATAATTGAATCCCTTTACATTTTCTTTACTGCTTTCTCTTCTAATTCTTGTCAATTGCTTTGTTAACTTGGATCTAGGAAGGCAAATAGAGATCTAGGCTCTGCTACCTAGTCTCTTGAGACCTGAGACCCAATTTTACTTTTGGTTCTTCTGTGAACCTTGCTGCATTTTAATTTCCTATTCTGTTTGAATTTCAGTTTACTCTAATTCATCTTCTACTTAATTGATTGCTGCAATTTACTTCTTCTTTGTTTAGATCCTGCAATCCCATTCCTCAATTCCCTTTTATATTCAAGCAATTTACATTCCTTGCCATTTAAGTTACTGCAATTTACATATCTTGCACTTTAAGTTTCAGTTATTTAGTTTCTTGTTCTTTAAGATTCAGTCCATTTTACTTTCCTGTTCTTTAATTTACTGTAAATTCCCCTCTCCCTTTACATTTACTGTCATTTACTTCCTGTTAAACACAAATCACTCAACCAATACTTGATTTGCTTGACTAAACCAACCACTAAACTAAAATTGCTCAATCCTTCAATCCCTGTGGGATCGACCTCACTCATGTGAGTTATTATTACTTGATGCGACCCGGTACACCTGCCGGTGAGTTTTGTGTTGGATCGTTTTCCACACATCAAGTTTTTGGCGCCGTTGCCGGGGATTGAAATAGATTGACAATGATTAAGTGAAGTGGAGGTCTAGATTAAGCACTTTTTCTTTTCTGTTATTCTAATTCTTACTAACACACTAACTGTTTGAATTTTTGCTTAAACTAACTAAAACTTCATTCTAGCTATAGAGTGAAGTTTCATTGGCTTTCTGAGTTTGTGTGATTATTGTTGTGTGTTTGTATGTCAGGTACAGGAAGATCTTCCCCTATCATCTCTGAAATTGATCAAAGAACTCTTCGGAGAATAAGAAGAGCTGAAAGAGGGAAGAACGTTATTGGAGAAGAAGAATCAGAAGAGGAGTAATGGAGTTGGAAGGAGTGGATTCAATCTTAGCTCAAAACAAGATGATGCAGCAGCAGATTCAACAACAGTTTGAGCAAATGGCCAAAAGAATTGATGGCTTGCAAGTGGCAGCAGTGAGCACCACAAGCCAACCTCCAACCACTTGGGTGCAAAGTGAAGAAACTCAAGAAGAGCAACAACAAGAGCAAGTCCAATACATGCACAACCAAAATCCTGGAACAAATGAAGTCTATGGTGATACTTACAATCCATCTTGGAAGAACCATCCCAACCTCAGATGGGGAGACAACCATAATCAAAACCAACAACCATGGCAAAGAAACACAAGTCAGAACAATTGGAAAAACACAAACCACAACCCCCAGCCAAACACTAACCAAAATTCATACAGAAAACCACAAAACAACTACCCAAATTCTAACCAATACCCACCCAATAACCACCCAACTAACCAAAACACTTATCTTCATCCATCAACACCCCAAAATCAACCCATCTCACAAGACTCACAGAGAATCACCAATCTAGAGCTGCTCATGGAGAAACTGATGAAGAACCAAGAATTGACAACAAAGAACCAAGAAGCCTCCATGAAGAACCTAGAGAGGCAGATTGGACAAATCTCTAAGAAGATTTCTGTTGAAAAACCATCAAGTTCACTACCTAGGGATACCATTCCCAACCCAAAGGAAGAATGCAAGGTCGTGCAACTAAGAAGTGGAAAGATGTTAGTGGATGGTAACCAAGGAGCAACAAAGAAGCTTATGGAGAATGACACTGAGCCAACAAAGAATGATGAAGCCATCAACAAAGATATGATAAGCAAGAATGCTCCAGAAAAACTCACAGAGGAAGACGACAAACCACAGAATTTGAAGAAAGGAAAGCAAATCATGGAGGAACCAATTCCAAAACAACATCAAGTGGAGAAGAGCTCAACATCACCACTACCTTATCCACAAAGATTTCACAAGGAAACAAAGGATCAGCACTTCCACAAATTTCTTGAGACTTTCAAGAAGCTGGAAATCAACATACCTTTGGCAGAAGCTTTGGAGCAAATGCCTTTATATGCCAAGTTTGTAAAAGAGCTCATTAACAAGAAGAGACAGTGGAATGAAAAGGAGACTGTAATGCTCAGTGAAGAATGCAGTGCACTCATTAAAAAGGGACTACCTCCCAAGCTTGAAGACCCTGGAGGTTTCTTCGTACCATGCACTATTGGAAACCTGTTCATTAACAAGGGGATGTGCGATCTAGGAGCAAGCATAAATCTAATCCCATATTCTCTAGTGAAAAAGCTTGGCATAGAGGAGGTGAAACCAACACAGATGTCCTTGGAATTGGTGGACCAATCAATAGTATATCCTAAAGGGCTGATTGAGAACCTTTTAGTTAAGGTTGACAGGTTTATCTATCCAGCAGATTTTGTGATCCTGGATTCTTCAGAACATGGAAATGACTCCATAATACTTGGTCGACCATTTTTGGCCACTGCTAGAGCCATTGTGGATATAGAGCAAGGAGAGTTAACCCTCAGGATGCATGAGGAGAGCATCATCCAGAAAGTCTTTCCAGAATTACAAAGGGATGAAGAAACAAGCAAAATAAGTGATGATCTTCTTCCAAAGCAATCAACTGACAAGGAAGTAGAACAGAAAAACAAACAGATGCAAGAAGAAAAAGGGATTCACAAGGAAGCAGGGGTGATAAGCAAGAAGGAAGGTATTACAACCCAAGTAACTGTCAAGAAAGAAAGATCAACAAGAAAGAAAAAGATGAAGAGCAAGAAAAAGGCTCACAAAGGTTAGAAGAACAAGAAAATCCCAACTGAAGGATTTTCTAAAGGTGATAAAGTGCAACTAGTATATCAACAACAGGGAGCAGAAGATTATTACACTGTCAACCAAATACTTTCTCTTGAACATATGGAAATTGAGCATCAAAGCACACAGAGAAAGCTGACAGTGAGAGGTGACAAGTTGAGACATCACCAACATCAACCACCTTAGAGGGAGGTCAATGTCAAGCTAATGACAATAAAAGAGCGCTTCATGGGAGGCAACCCATGGTTTAAGATTTCTGTCTTCTCTTTTATTTAATAAGCTATGATTCCTCTGAATATGATTTTGAATTTTTATGCCAGGTAAATGCATATATCATTTTGAAGCACATGGCAAACTTCTAAGTTTGGTGTACCTTAAGGCACACCCAAGTTCATTGTTCAAAGAAGGGGATTGTCTTTTAGAGCATATGCATAAGTCTTTTGATAAAGCATGTGACCAAACACTAAGTTTGGTGTCTGCATGTGCAACAATGATTCAGAAGATCATTTCCCAATCATGGACTCAAAACCATACAGACAAGGGATCATACGTCAAATTTTTTAAAAAAAAAATGCATCAATTGTGAGAACGGTTTGCATTGTTAAGCCATCTCCTCAATAAAAGATAAGTTTGGTGTTCACCAACTTTTAACATTTTATTTAGGGACACAATTGATCACAAAAAAATTTCAACTATTAAGCAAACCAAAACAATTTATTTTATTCTTGCAAATAGACTGCCAACGATTATATTTATGATCTAAGGCTGATTGCTTTGATTTATGCAGGAGAAAAAGGTTAAGACAAACGCTAGGAGAAGCTATGTGAGGGAGGTCACATGTGCCTAGGAGAACGCGTTCATGGGGAACAGAATTTGCATGCATGCAACATTGAACACCTAAATGCATGCAGCCAATGGGAGGAGGATCCTCGTCAAGCCTCAACCATGCATGCAGACCGTCCATTCCATGAGTCCTTGAGATGACCAACTCAATCTCAGCCCTTCATGAACACTAACGGTTCCTTCTTCATTCATTCATTGTGGTTTTACTGAAAAGCTTGAAAACTTGGCCTATTAATAGCCGTTGCACCAAACGGTTTACACATTCCCATTCAAGCCACTTTCATATGAAAACCATACTCTCTTCCACTTCCAAAACCAACATAATTCCCTTACCTCACACATCAAAACCGAACCAAAACTCTTCTCAAACACAACACATATTTCTTCTACTCTCACTTCCTCTTTCTTTTCACTTCAATTTCAATGGCCTCCTCAAGCTCAAAAAGAAGGCCGGGAAAAGAACCTATGGTAACCGAACCTCCATCATTTGATGCAAGCAAGTTTAGATCCCAATTCCATGAAGGGAGATATCATAGGTTCATGGAGGCAAAGAATGTCATCTATGAGAAAGGCCTTGATTTGAGGGAAGGAGAATACCCCATCATGAGGCAAATTACTAGAGAAAGAAGGTGGGAACTTTTTTGTGCTCCTCTGACTGACATCAGTGCAGTAATGATCAGGGAGTTCTGTGCAAATGCTGCAAAAGAAAACAAAAATAGTGCTCCCTACACAAGTTATGTCAGAGGGGTTGAAGTGAGTTTTAGCCCAGCTGCTATCACAAGAGCCTTCAAGTTGAGAACCATAACCTATGCAGAGCCTAGTGATGAGGCTAGATTGCAAATGAAAAATAATCCTGATGAGATCCTGCAGGGGTTATGCATAGAAAATACAGATTGGGAAAGAGATTCAAAGGGAATTCCAAGTCACATAAGGAGGATAAATCTTACTCCTGTGGCTAAGGGATGGTATGAAATAGTGAGGAGATCTATCCTCCCTACTGGAAATGCCTCTTGGGTCACAATCAAACGAGCACTCTTGACATACTGCATCTTGCATGGAGGTGAGATCAATCTTGCACAACTCATAGCCGACAGTATTCAAGAAATGGCCGATGGCACAAGCAAATCAAAAGGTCTTGGACATCCAAGCACCATCCAAAGGCTATGTGACAGAGCTAATGTAATCTTTGAAGATGAGGACACAACAAAAGTGATTACCAAGAAGAGCATGGAGGGAACGAATGAAGAAGAAGATCAAGAAGGGGTAGTAGCTCCTAGACAAAGGAGATCACAAAGAGAGGAAGGACGAAATCAAGCTTATGATGCCATAGATATGAGCCAATTGCAAAGATCAATTGAAGAACTATCTCAGCAACTCATGCAGGCTCAACAAGGTCAAAATCAACTCATACAGGCCCAACAAGGCCAAAATCAGGAGGGCCAAGAGAAATATCTAGAGCCCCATCCAGAATTCATGGAGCAATTCTTGAAAGAAAAAGAAGAACGAGAAGCTTGGCAGCATCAAATGGAGGAAAGACAAGAGAAATGGCAGCAACAAATGATGACTCAGCAGCAAGAATTTCAAGCACAGATCCTTGAAGGACAAAAAGAACAATACAAAGAATTCAAGGAATCATATGATAAGTTGTATTTTAGTCAAGCTAAAGCAGAGGAATATAGTCACAACCTGTATCAATGGAAGAATGTTCATCATACCATGGGAGAAGTTAGACACGTACAAAGAATGGAGTATGATGAAAACATGCAAGCAAGGTTGGAGTACTTAACCCACAATCTGCCAACACTCAATCCTGAGATCAAGCCATTTGAACAATGCCCTGAATTCTTAGCCAAGCAACAAGCAACATCTCATCAATACACTGAGTCAACCTTTAAAAGATTGGAAGATTTTGGGCTCTCAGGACTCTTAGATTCTATTTGGGGTAGAAGATGTCCTGGTGAAGAGATCCGAGATTATTCCAAGACAGGGAAGAGAAAGAAGAAGAAGGGAGAATCAAGCAGCAGCCATGACCATTAGAAGGTGGCAAAGCTCTTTCATATTTCTTCTTTCATGTCTTTAATAAGGAGATGCATGTCTGAAACATGATATGCCTCCATCAATTATTTCTTTTACTTTATGCAATTTCTGTTCTTTGCTTTTCATTTTAGTCAGTTAATAAATAGCTAGAAAAATGCTAAATCTGCACAATGCTTGTCATCCACCACTTAGCTTGAAAATTGTTTTGTTTCCCATATGCTTAAATAAAAGAGTTTGGTTTGAATTGAAAAGTGAAATATCCAATGTTGCATAAGTATGAATGGAAGTTGGTGGTGGTATATGTGTTTGATTAAATGCATAACTCATGAAATAATTGTTGCATAATATCATTCTTATTCAATTGTGAGTTAGCTTGCTGTTACAAAGACTCTTATCAATAATGAAAAAGCCCTTGGTAACAAAAACAGAAAGAAAAGGGAAAGAAAAAGCCAAAATGGCAAGAAAAACAAAGAATAAAGGTTGGACACCAATAGCTTGAACCTTAGGACATATGCCTGTGGTGTTCTTGTACTAAGATCTGCTTGGATGAGTAAATTCTAAGGGGTATTTTAAAACCCGGTCACTTAGATCAACTGATTTGGGATGGCCAATTGAAAATCCACAATAAAGAGCAACTTAGATACAGAACATTTAGTTATCCAAAGAGATGCTGGGCATCAATGATCCTAGGAAGAATTAGTGAGCCAAGTGTCTGTGGTGGAGAGATGTTGAGTAAAAGAAAGAAACAAATAAAGCCAAAGGCTATGACTGCAACATTTGACACCAAACCTCCAAAAGAATAATAAGCTTGTTAAGCATTGTAAGCCAAGAAAAGTTAGCAAGGGAGGAATCAAAGAGTGAGTCTTATAACAGCAAGTTTAGCAAACCTTTGATGCAAAATGTATATCATGTAACAGCAACAATAATTGAGTTGTCATTGTCTGCATAATGACCCCATAGATCAAGTTCTGCTATCTGCATAATAAGGATAAGTATCCTTTTCTTATTCATTCCATTTACTCTTAGTTTTGATGCTTGCTTGGGGACAAGCAAGATTTAAGTTTGGTGTTGTGATGACAAGTCATCATATACCCATTTTTCAAGCTAATTTCACTTGTTTTGTTAGCATTTATGCACTTTCTTGCATCCTAAGTAAGTGATTTGGAGTGAAAATGCATAACTTCTCTAAATCAAGCAACCACCATGAAATTAATGATAATCCATGAGGTTTGAGCTAATTTTAATTGAATTTTAATTGATTTATAAGCCTCTTGAATTTAGTGATACTTGGAGTGGTTGTTTTGGTTTATTATAGGTGAAGAAAAGAAAAGAAAAGGAAAAGCGTGGCCTAAGAAGTGTAGCCCAAGGAAAGGAAAGCGTGGCCAAAGTAATAGGAAGCGTGCCGCATGCAAGGGGGAGGCAAACATTGCCCTCCACAAGGGCAGACTGCCCTCTAGGAGGGCAACATAAGAGAACCAAGAAGAGAAGGCAACTCTGCCCTGCCCACTACAAGGGCAGAGCACAAAATGTGCCTTGGGACCAAGAGGAAGAGAACCTTGCCCTGCCCTCCACAAGGGCAGTATCGGGCTCACCAAGGAAAGAATTCAAAGGAAAAATGTCACCCATGCATGCCACAAGATTCGAACAAGGAACCATGAGGAAGCTAGGACTTAAGGTTGATTGCCGTGCCAAGAAACCAAGGAAATTAATTGAAAGTGTGCCACAGCCGTGTTTCGAACACGGGACAGCAAAGTGGAAACACTGCCCTGCCCTCCGCGAGGGCAGGGTAGCATTTGGGTTGGTGCACAAATCTGGCCACCATGGCACGTTCCTGGCAGCATCTGGCGCACCATGGCACGTTCCTGGCAGCATCTGGCGCACCAAGCTCAATCCTGGCAGCACCAAAATTTCCTGCCCTGCCCTCCGCGAGGGCAGGGCAGCATCCTATGCACCAAGCTCAATTCTGGCGCACCAATTTTTGATTCTGGCGCACCAACTCCTGATTCTGGCAGCACCAAGGCAATTTCTGGCGCACCAACTTTTCCTGCCCTGCCCTTGGCGCGGGCAGGGCAGCATCTCACGCACCAAGGCCGCACCAAACTTGCACAAGGCTGCACCACGCCGCACCAATCGTCCGCACCATGCACCAATTTTCTGCCCTGCCCTCCACAAGGGCAGGGCAGCCTCCTGGGAGTCACAATTTTGGGCCAAAAAATTCAATTAAAAATCCATTTTAATTCATTTCTTCACCAAATCAAAAGCCCATCCAAATCCCAAAATCCAAGAATAGAAAGTGTATAAATAGAAGCTAGTTTGATGTAATTAGGACCTTTTACCACTTTTACCTTTACTTTTGAATTTTACTTTCACCTTTCTTTTGAGCTTTGGCAATTGTTCTTGGGTAACTTTACTGAGAATTCTAAGAATTGGGGAGGAGAATTGATCTCTCTTCTTCCTCATTCTTGCCTGAGCACTTCTAATCTTCTGTTTCTGAGTTTTGGGTGTGAGAAATTGAGGAAATTCTGTCTCAATTCCCATTCAAATTCTCTTCAATTCTCTTTCTGCATAATTGAATCCCTTTACATTTTCTTTACTGCTTTCTCTTCTAATTCTTGTCAATTGCTTTGTTAACTTGGATCTAGGAAGGCAAATAGAGATCTAGGCTCTGCTACCTAGTCTCTTGAGACCTGAGACCCAATTTTACTTTTGGTTCTTCTGTGAACCTTGCTGCATTTTAATTTCTTATTCTGTTTGAATTTCAGTTTACTCTAATTCATCTTCTACTTAATTGATTGCTGCAATTTACTTCTTCTTTGTTTAGATCCTGCAATCCCATTCCTCAATTCCCTTTTATATTCAAGCAATTTACATTCCTTGCCATTTAAGTTACTGCAATTTACATATCTTGCACTTTAAGTTTCAGTTATTTAGTTTCTTGTTCTTTAAGATTCAGTCCATTTTACTTTCCTGTTCTTTAATTTACTGCAAATTCCCCTCTCCCTTTACATTTACTATCATTTACTTCCTGTTAAACACAAATCACTCAACCAATACTTGATTCGCTTGACTAAACCAACCACTAAACTAAAATTGCTCAATCCTTCAATCCCTGTGGGATCGACCTCACTCATGTGAGTTATTATTACTTGATGCGACCCGGTACACTTGCCGGTGAGTTTTGTGTTGGATCGTTTTCCACACATCATTGCTTATTTTCAATCACAAATTTTGTTCTTGTGTGTTATACTCCTTTTATGATTGTGATCTTAGATTTGCTTTAGTCTATATGTCCTATATTTGATGTTTTGAATGCATTTAGTATGATTGAGGCCATTTTTGAAATTTAAACTCACTAACCTATATGGCCAACCCT
The DNA here is from genome assembly GCF_003086295.3 of Arachis hypogaea. NCBI lineage: Eukaryota > Viridiplantae > Streptophyta > Magnoliopsida > Fabales > Fabaceae > Arachis > Arachis hypogaea. The sequence continues at coordinate 52,385,473 of NC_092040.1, forward strand.
TACATTTACCCTTGTAAACCAATGTTGAGCCTTTTAATTCCCCTTTTTGTTCTAATATTAAGCACATCATTCACTCTAAGTGAAAAACCATTATGTCCATAAATTGTATCTTTGATTAGCTAGGGTTTGTGTGTGTGTGTTAATCAAGTGTGGGGGGAATTTATAGAAAACATTGGTAAAATGCTAGTTTGGGTATTCATTGAAAAAAAATGTGGAAGAATGGGTAAACACTCATGCATCTATTACGTAAAACATATGCATCTCTCTTATTTGATAAAAGAAAAATTTTGATGTACATACTTTGTGTTAAAGAAAAAAAAAGAAAAGAAAAAAAGAAATGATAATAAGAATGTAAATAAGAGATGTATATGTGGTTGAATTGAAGAGAAGCATGCATGAGTGAATGTGAGAAAAGGGATAAATGGGTAGTAAATTATTTTGTTATGTATATACGATGATATAGGATTAGGTGGGAAATTTGAGTTAATCAAAGATCCAATCCACTATCCCACTTAACCATATTAATCCTACCCTTACCCTAGCCCCATTACAATCCTCAAAAGTCCTCATGATATTTGCATTCATGCATTAAATATTAGTTGATTGTTAGATGACTTGCAAATCTTTGAAAAATATGATTGGAGGAGAATTGAGTGATTAAAGCCCTAAACACGGAGCGAATTGAGTGAATACATGTAATACCCGGTCTAACCAAAATTAATTAAATAATGAGTTAAGTAGGAGCGAATATGGTTGAAAGATTTGGCAATTGGAATTTGATGATTTAAATATGATATCTGGATTCAGTGAATTTTTCCGAGTCAGAAGACATAGTTTTCTGCGTAAAAGTGCGCAGTGAGATTTTGACCGGCAGTACCGGCTGAAACCTGTCTGGTACTGCAGCTGAGAAAATTGATTATGAGTAAATAAGATTAAGAAATGAGGAATTATAATTAGGGGAGGTAGAAATATTTAAAGTGCGATTTGGAGCGCTAATCTTAAAGGTTTTGGCCCAAAATTGGGCCAATGGACAAAAATAAGTGAACTGGGCCTAAGTGGGCCCAAGACCCAACATATATAAACATTAGTTATGAGCATTTCAGCTCATTTTACCCTAAAAAGAGAGGTTGGGGCGCTGAAATAGAGAAGAGAGAAGAGAAGAGAGAAAACCTAACTCCCTTTGATCTTCAAATCACCATAACTTGAGCTACGGAGCTCCGATTGACGAGCCGTTTGCGGCCACGCGTCGCTCTTCTCATCCTCTACAATTCTATCTAAGTTTTGTGGTGAGTATTCCATTCATCTCTGCCCAGTTTTCGAAATTCCCCACTGTTACACGTTTTTGGGAAGTTAGTATTGAAATCTTGTGATTTTGGGTGTTTAGGGATACTCCAACATGGATTCTAAGTGGGTTCTATCCCTACTTCATATGGGCTGAGGTAAGAAGTGCTCAAACCCTTGTGATTTATCATCTTTATGAGCCCTAGGTTGATGTATGTATGTAATATTGGTTATGTTAGTGCATTTGATGGTTTTGGTGCACGATTGGGAGATTGGTGTTGCTTGAGGAGCTTTGGTGAGGCTTGGAGCTAAGGTTGGTGGAGACTCCCAAAGAAGAGGCTCAATTGATTTGGCTACAAGAGGTACGATTTAAGTTTCATTTAAGTACCGTGTGGTGTGATGAGAATTCCTAGGCTAGATGCCCCTAGGATTAAGTTTGGATTGTGTAAATAGTTGGTGCTAATATGCATAGTGGTATGTAATGTGAATTAATGATTGGGTTGAGAATTGTGTGGCCTTGTATGTTTGGTGTATTGAGAATTGAATGTATGGGTTAATGAGTATTGATTTGTGGTTTATGCTTTTAAATTGTGAAATTGGGCCGGAGGCCGTGAATTTTGGGCCGGAGGCCGGGAAGAGGTAAGGAAGGTAAGTTGATATGTGCATTGTATGATGACACAAGTGATTGGATGAGTTTTAAATAATGAATGTATGAATGATTGGGTTGGTTATTGAATAATAAGGTTTGAGGAGTTGAAGTGTGGAATTTGGTAATTTTGGGTGAAATTATGTAGATGAGATATGTTTGGTTTTGGTTGAGATATATTATGTGGTCATATATGTAATTACGATTATTGATGCCTTGAGGATATGATGATGCATGAGAGATATGTATGTTGTGATATATGCTTGAGGAATGATTAAGGTTGATTTGTGGGTGAAACCACGTGATAGTGATTATGATATTGATTATATATAATGATGGTTGATTGGAAATAGTATTGTTGGAAATTGGGATGAGGAAGGATGTATGACATGTTGATATGTTTGTAATTTAGCCATTTGTTTGAAATGGGTAAAGATGGTTATATGGCGGTTTTGTGAATCGTGGTAAAGTGTTAATGTATGAGTTGAGGAGGCTTGATGTTGATTTTGGTATATTTTGATTGGTTTCAAAAAGGGTTGAAACTAGCATGTTTTGGTTGATTTTAAAAAGGGTTGAAAATGACTTGTTTTGAAAATGGCACTTTGTGGTTTTGTATGAAAAACATGATTTTTGGGCATACTTTGATGGGACATAACTTGGACGTTGGATCTCCATTTTGTGCCAAACTTGTTTAGAAATGAAATTGGATCCGGGATGTCCATGCCGTTCGAAGAACGGGTGAAAAACGATTTAAAATGAGAAAGTTATGTCCGTCGGAAGATTGGGGGTTGAATCTGTAAATTCTGCAGCTTTTAACTTAGAAAATTTTTAGCAGAATGACCCTCCACGCGTAGGCGCACTTGGCGCGTACGCGTCGTTCTTCGAGAAGGCACCATCCACGCGTGCGCGTGGTGTGCGCGTGCGCGTCGATGCGCTGCACCCATTGCCCAGCCATTTTCCCGAGAGTTGTGCCAGAGTTGTGCCAGTCTTGTGCCTGGGGCGCAAGTGTACCCACGCGTACGCGTGGCTGACGCGTATGCGTCGTTATCTATTTTTCAATCCGCGCGTCCGCGTGAATGGCGCGTATGCGCCGATGAGTTTTGTGGCCATCCACGCGTGCGTGTGGAGTACGCGTACGCGTGGCCCTGTTTTCATCCCAAAGTTGATTTTTGAGTATTAAAAGCCAAATCTCATACTTCTAAGCCTCCAATCTCACCCTTTATGTATTAAATCATTATGATATGCCTAGCAATGAGAAAGGAGCTAGGGGATGTGGTAACATGCGAGTGAAGCAAGGGAAAAAGTTATGATCAATGATGATCAACGATGATTATATGAGATATGGAGGATGACGGTGGGAGTACCGTGTATGCCATGAGCCGAAGGGCTATATTTATTGATAAATGGCTGGTTCTTGATTGGACCATGAGCCGGATGGCTGAGTTATTGCCGGGTCACGGCAAAGCCATTATTGATTATGGCTGAGAATAATTGCATATATGATTAATGAATGAATGTGTTAAATGGATAATAATGGAAGATGTTGAAATGTGATGTGTAACCCCGGGTAGTAGGCAGTGGCGTTGTCCACTTGCTCCGGGTGTGAGACGGAAAAAGGATGTTTATGATAAATGAGTTTAATTATGGAGTTTTGAATGAATGTAACTCTGATACCTGGGCAGTAGTAAGGGTTGGGGTTCGTCCCACTTGCTCCAAGTTAATGTTTGAAATTTGATAACGATGAAGATTGATAATATGAATTGAGATTGAATGAATATGTGTTTAAGATACCTGGGCAGTAGCAAGGGTTGTGGTTCGTCCCGCTTGCTCCGGGTTAATGCTTAAGATAACTGGGCAGTAGCAAGGGTTGTGGTTCGTCCCGCTTGCTCCGGGTTAATGCTTAAGATACCTGGGTAGTAGCAAGAGTTGTGGTTCGTCCCACTTGCTCCAGGTCAGAGATTGTGACGCCTGGGTAGTAGCGGCAGTAGTGGTGAATCCACTCGCTCCAGGTTGAGCTTTTAAACACCCGCCTGGGTAGTAGCCGCAGTAGTGGTTGTTCCACTGGCTCTGGGCTGAGCGGGTAGTAGCAAGGGGGTTGTGTCAAACCTACTTGCTCCGCAAGGGGTGTTTCTGTCCAATGGTTAGCTACCAGGACATGTCGGGTTGGCTATATAACCGACAGATGATATCATCAGCCATAGGGCAGGCATACATCATTTGCATATGTTTGAATTGTTTGGGTTTGCCTATTTGTTTTGGATTTCTATCTCATATATGCTATGTTACCTGATTATGTGCTACTTGCTCTACTTGTACCTTATTTGTGTATTACTTGTCTGTATTGCTTGTGTTTGAACAACTGAGAGATCCCTCATGATGGTGTCAGTGGATGTTGGGGGCTGTTCTTGATGAGATGAATTGATAATGCGATTGCATGATGATGATGATTTTTGAATGAGATCATTTGAGCCCCCTGGGTAGACGCAGTGATGTGATTTCACTAGCTCCAGGCGGGGGTATGATGTATTGATATAGAGTTGCTGAGGTAGAACAACTGGTGATGGTTTTGCTTATGATTCTGAGTCTGATTCGTGGAAGAATCAGCGAGTTGGGAAACATGTGTAACATGAACTAGATTTAGTATCCCCTTACGACATATGCCTATTCATGGATTAGTGAGAATCTAGGCTGGATACTTGGAGAAAAGGAGTTTAGGATGCTTAGTGAGTTTTTATTGCAGTGCATTGTATTTATTTGGCACTTTTACCGTACTGGGAACCCATGGGCCCGGGGTTCTCATTCCGTATATATCTTTTGTTTTTCAGATACAGGTCCAGGTGCTCAGAAGTGAGCTGTGGTTCGTCTGAGAGCCGGCGAAGATCTTTATTTTCTCTACTTTGTGTTTTGCTTAGAATCTCTCCACCTTTGTTTTGAAGATATTATATTACGTGTTGAACTCTTTTGGAACTTGCCTATAGAGGCTCTTATGTTTCCTTTGGGAGAGATTAGGATGTACTGTTGTCAGTTACTTTCATACTGTACCCTAGCCGGCCTAAACTTCGCGGGTCGCGACTAGTGGCTATTTACTTATGTTATATATATCTATCTGTTATCTATCTCTTAATCTCCTTTATGCCTTGTCCATATATCGCTTTCGGCTTCATGTTTTATCTTTTCGTTGTCGAATCGTGAGTGATACATCTTCGCGATTTTATTTCTACTCTTTTCAGGCTTCTCGATTAATACTCCTTTCGAAATTACCTATGTTTATATATTAAAAAAAATCCACCTGAGAGTCGTACCACCGTAATATCATTGACTTATGACTCGAGCATAAGGATTTGAATATTAGGGTGTTACATTATGGTATCAGAGCAGTTCGTCCTTGTGAGCCTGAGGGATGGAACTGCTTATGCTTCAATGCATACTCTGAGTTTGTGCCTGTGCTAGTTAGGGTATCTAACTGATACATCTAGCATGAAGTCCATGAGTGTACCTTTGGTACTTTGAAGCACTATACTTCCGATATTGAGACTGATCAACTTGATATCGATTGTTTGGTGTGTATAGGAACCAGATGACGCCTCGTGGACCCGGTCGGGGACGTGAGAGAGATCGTTCTAGTACACAGGAACCGGAAATCAACTCGAATAACCCGGTAAACCTTATGGCGGCGTTGGAGAATATGGCTGCTGTTATGCAGGCCACTGCGGAGGCCCTTGGGCAACAGATAAACAATAATGGCAATGGCGGAAGGGAAGCTCAGGGCCCGATGACATTGGCAACTTTCTTAAAGGTTAATCCACCTAAGTTCAAGGGAACCACCAATCTGATTGAAGCTGATACTTGGTTTCAGGCCATGGAGCAAGCACTGCAAGCGCAGTTGGTGCCTGAAGAGCAGCGTGTTGAATTTTCTACCTATCTGCTCATGGGGGAAGCATCGCATTGGTGGCAAGGGGCTCGACGTCTCCTGCAACAGGGGAATGATCCTATCACTTGGGATGCCTTCCAGGTGGAATTCTATAAGAAGTACTTTCCAAATTCTGCCAGGACAGCCAAGGAATTGGAGTTACTACAGTTGAAGCAAGGTGCTATGTCCGTATCTGAGTATACAGACAAATTTGAGGAGCTATTCAGGTTTTCCCGCATGTGTCAGGGAGCTCCGGGAGACTTCGAGGAATGGAAATGCATTAAGTATGAAGGAGGGCTCTGGAGCGACATCTTGAGTTCAGTGGGACCAATGGAGATCCGAACTTTTTCAGAGTTGGTGAATAAGAGCAGAATTGCTGAAGAGTGTGTGAATAGGATGGTTGCAGAGAAAAGAAGTCATAGAGAGCACAACCAAGGATTTGCACCAAGGGGTCGAGAGTTTAAGGAGAGAGGATAAATACAACACTTTCCCCAAGGACGGAATAACTTTGCAACGAGTGAGAAGTCCCAAAGAAATGGTAAGGGAAAGCGAACAGCGACCTCTTCTGATGTTTCGAGCTGTCAAAGATGTGGAAGTCATCACCCAAATAGGCCGTGCCGATTGGGGTTAGGTGTATGTTACAAGTGCGGGTTACCAGGGCATGTATCAAGAAATTGCCAACAAGGAGAGAGTCAGGATGCGGGCCGATTGTGACAGTAAGATTGAGGTAATTATTATCATCAAGCTTAAAGGACAGTGCGTGATTTTATAATACCGCCTATACAGTAAAACTGGGAATGTCAAGCTTAATATTAGACTGAGAAGCAAACTAGATGGTCCGAGTAAGGATTTGCCTTAATACAAATGGATAAATGCCTGTGATGTAAATGATTTTCTGTTGAGAATGATGTGTTGTGTTTGTTATATAGTTGGTTAATTTCTAGATTTTTGGTGAAACGGATTGAACCCGTGAATTTTAGTTCTTTTGATTTAAATAGATAAAGAATGGTCCTAAATGATGGATTTGAAAACGTTGATTTGAAATGACAGTCATGCTAAGTTGTGGTTGGGTACTTGAGGAAATAAGTGATGGAGCTAATACTTGATGAGAAATCAAAGTGGCATAGCGGAAGCTTGCTAAAAGCATTAGCATAGTATGGTAATAATAAGGAAAAGTGGGGTATGATTGGAAATGCTTTATGCTTTGAGTACTTAAAAGTTTAGTGAGCTTATACAGATACTGATTCTCGATAATTGGAATTATTTGCGGCTGTGAGCCTTAATGGTTCTGAAATGGATGAGAAAATTATCATCAATGTGTAACCGGATTTAGATGATGATTGAGTGTAAGTTGTCGTGTTTGAGAGATGAGTGCTATGATGTTTGGTCATGGTGACCTTGGATTTAGATCAAGATTTGTAATGATCGGTTTCAGAGGAATCGTTTGGAAACCTTTAAATTGCAATACTGATGCGGTACTGAGATTGGTTTGAGGGAACCCGTGACGGGTGGTAAACTCCAATTTTTGGGGAGGTGCTGTTGAATTTCTTTTTCCCAAGAATTTGAAGGAGTGTTGGTTATATTTTTGAAAATGATTTTTGATCTGGGTGACTTCAACAAAAGAGATGCGTCTCGAAAGCTTTTATAGATTAGTAAAAGAAAGCGGATTCTTAAAAGTCAGCTTCTTAGTCCAAACTCATTGAATTCTAAAAACGAAGAAAGCTTTGATTGATTATAGTGATGTGGGATGATGGCTATGATTAACAAAGATGGCAATATTATTGATGACATGATTTGAGATTTAATAGGGTGTGGGTTGATGAGACGATAAAAGTAAGGAACGAGGCTGTTGGTCGGTGTTGAACGAATGACCGAGACCCTTGGAGATAGAAAAATCAGAGCGCGGTAGTGGAAGCGCACAGAGTAAAAGGACATCGGAACTGTTATGTGTTGGATATAAAGGCAGACTACGCTCGCGTACTCGTAGTGATGGATGGAATTTTCGAGGGCAAAAATTTCTGTTAGGTGGGTAGAATGTAATACCCGGTCTAACCAAAATTAATTAAATAATGAGTTAAGTAGGAGCGAATATGGTTGAAAGATTTGGCAATTGGAATTTGATGATTTAAATATGATATCGGGATTCAGTGAATTTTTCCGAGTCAGAAGACATAGTTTTCTGCGTAAAAGCGCGCAGTGGGATTTTGACCGGCAGTACCGGCTGAAACCTGTCTGGTACTGCAGCTGAGAAAATTGATTATGAGTAAATAAGATTAAGAAATGAGGAATTATAATTAGGGGAGGTAGAAATATTTAAAGTGCGATTTGGAGCGCTAATCTTAAAGGTTTTGGCCCAAAATTGGGCCAACGGACAAAAATAAGTGAACTGGGCCTAAGTGGGCCCAAGACCCAACATATATAAACATTAGTTATGAGCATTTTAGCTCATTTTACCCTAAAAAGAGAGGTTGGGGCGCTGAAATAGAGAAGAGAGAAGAGAAGGGAGAAAACCTAACTCTCTTTGATCTTCAAATCACCATAACTTGAGCTACGGAGCTCCGATTGACGAGCCGTTTGCGGCCACGCGTCGCTCTTCTCATCCTCTACAATTCTATCTAGGTTTTGTGGTGAGTATTCCATTCATCTCTGCCCAGTTTTCGAAATTCCCCACTGTTACACGTTTTTGGGAAGTTAGTGTTGAAATCTTGTGATTTTGGGTGTTTAGGGATACTCCAACATGGATTCTAAGTGGGTTCTATCCCTACTTCATATGGGCTGAGGTAAGAAGTGCTCAAACCCTTGTGATTTATCATCTTTATGAGCCCTAGGTTGATGTATGTATGTAATATTGGTTATGTTAGTGCATTTGATGGTTTTGGTGCACGATTGGGAGATTGGTGTTGCTTGAGGAGCTTTGGTGAGGCTTGGAGCTAAGGTTGGTGGAGACTCCCAAAGAAGAGGCTCAATTGATTTGGCTACAAGAGGTACGGTTTAAGTTTCATTTAAGTACCGTGTGGTGTGATGAGAATTCCTAGGCTAGATGCCCCTAGGATTAAGTTTGGATTGTGTAAATGGTTGGTGCTAATATGCATAGTGGTATGTAATGTGAATTAATGATTGGGTTGAGAATTGTGTGGCCTTGTATGTTTGGTGTATTGAGAATTGAATGTTTGGGGTAATGAGTATTGATTTGTGGTTTATGCTTTTAAATTGTGAAATTGGGCCGGAGGCCGTGAATTTTGGGCCGGAGGCCGAGAAGAGGTAAGGAAGGTAAGTTGATATGTGCATTGTATGATGACATACGTGATTGGATGAGTTTTAAATAATGAATGTATGAATGATTGGGTTGGTTATTGAATAATAAGGTTTGAGGAGTTGAAGTGTGGAATTTGGTAATTTTGGGTGAAATTATGTAGATGAGGTATGTTTGGTTTTGGTTGAGATATATTATGTGGTCATATATGTAATTACGATTATTGATGCCTTGAGGATATGATGATGCATGAGAGATATGTATGTTGTGATATATGCTTGAGGAATGATTAAGGTTGATTTGTGGGTGAAACCACGTGATAGTGATTATGATATTGATTATGTATAATGATGGTTGATTGGAAATAGTATTGTTGGAAATTGGGATGAGGAAGGATGTATGACATGTTGATATGTTTGTAATTTAGCCATTTGTTTGAAATGGGTAAAGATGGTTATATGGCGGTTTTGTGAATCGTGGTAAAGTGTTAATGTATGAGTTGAGGAGGCTTGATGTTGATTTTGGTATATTTTGATTGGTTTCAAAAAGGGTTGAAACTAGCATGTTTTGGTTGATTTTAAAAAGGGTTGAAAATGGCTTGTTTTGAAAATGGCACTTTGTGGTTTTGTATGAAAAACATGATTTTTAGGCATACTTTGATGGGACATAACTTGGACTCTGGATCTCCGTTTTGTGCCAAACTTGTTTAGAAATGAAATTGGATCCGGGATGTCCATGCCGTTCGAAGAACGGGTGAAAAACGATTTAAAATGAGAAAGTTATGTCCGTCGGAAGATTGGGGGTTGAATCTATAAATTCTGCAGCTTTTAACTTAGAAAATTTTTAGCAGAATGACCCTCCACGCGTAGGCGCACTTGGCGCGTACGCGTCGTTCTTCGAGAAGGCACCATCCACGCGTGCGCGTAGTGTGCGCGTGCGCGTCAATGCGCTGCACCCATTGCCCAGCCATTTTCCCGAGAGTTGTGCCAGAGTTGTGCCAGTCTTGTGCCTGGGGCGCAAGTGTACCCACGCGTACGCGTGGCTGACGCGTAAGCGTCGTTATCTATTTTTCAATCCGCGCGTCCGCGTGAATGGCGCGTATGCGCCGATGAGTTTTGTGGCCATCCACGCGTGCGCGTGGAGTACGCGTACGCGTGGCCCTGTTTTCATCCCAAAGTTGATTTTTGAGTATTAAAAGCCAAATCTCATACTTCTAAGCCTCCGATCTCACCTTTTATGTATTAAATCATTATGATATGCCTAGCAATGAGAAAGGAGCTAGGGGATGTGGTAACTTGCGAGTGAAGCAAGGGAAAAAGTTATGATCAATGATGATCAACGATGATTATATGAGATATGGAGGATGACGGTGGGAGTATCGTGTATGCCATGAGCCGAAGGGCTATATTTATTGATAAATGGTTGGTTCTTGATTGGACCATGAGCCGGATGGCTGAGTTATTGCCGGGTCACGGCAAAGCCATTATTGATTATGGCTGAGAATAATTGCATATATGATTAATGAATGAATGTGTTAAATGGATAATAATGGAAGATGTTGAAATGTGATGTGTAACCCCGGGTAGTAGGCAGTGGCATTGTCCACTTGCTCCGGGTGTGAGACGGAAAAAGGATGTTTATGATAAATGAGTTTAATTATGGAGTTTTGAATGAATGTAACTCTGATACCTGGGCAGTAGTAAGGGTTGGGGTTCGTCCCACTTGCTCCAGGTTAATGTTTGAAATTTGATAACGATGAAGATTGATAATATGAATTGAGATTGAATGAATATGTGTTTAAGATACCTGGGCAGTAGCAAGGGTTGTGGTTCGTCCCGCTTGCTCCGGGTTAATGCTTAAGATAACTGGGCAGTAGCAAGGGTTGTGGTTCGTCCCGCTTGCTCCGGGTTAATGCTTAAGATACCTGGGTAGTAGCAAGGGTTGTGGTTCGTCCCACTTGCTCTAGGTCAGAGATTGTGACGCCTGGGTAGTAGCGGCAGTAGTGGTGAATCCACTCGCTCCAGGTTGAGCTTTTAAACACCCGCCTGGGTAGTAGCCGCAGTAGTGGTTGTTCCACTGGCTCTGGGCTGAGCGGGTAGTAGCAAGGGGGTTGTGTCAAACCTACTTGCTCCGCAAGGGGTGTTTCTGTCCAATGGTTAGCTACCAGGACATGTCGGGTTGGCTATATAACCGACAGATGATATCATCAGCCATAGGGCAGGCATACATCATTTGCATATGTTTGAATTGTTTGGGTTTGCTTATTTGTTTTGGATTTCTATCTCATATATGCTATGTTACCTGATTATGTGCTACTTGCTCTACTTGTACCTTATTTGTGTATTACTTGTCTGTATTGCTTGTGTTTGAACAACTGAGAGATCCCTCATGATGGTGTCGGTGGATGTTGGGGGCTGTTCTTGATGAGATGAATTGATAATACGATTGCATGATGATGATGATTTTTGAATGAGATCATTTGAGCCCCCTGGGTAGACGCAGTGATGTGATTTCACTAGCTCCAGGCGGGGGTATGATGTATTGATATAGAGTTGCTGAGGTAGAACAACTGGTGATGGTTTTGCTTATGATTCTGAGTCTGATTCGTGGAAGAATCAGCGAGTTGGGAAACATGTGTAACATGAACTAGATTTAGTATCCCCTTACGACATATGCCTATTCATGGATTAGTGAGAATCTAGGCTGGATACTTGGAGAAAAGGAGTTTAGGATGCTTAGTGAGTTTTTATTGCAGTGCATTGTATTTATTTGGCACTTTTACCGTACTGGGAACCCATGGGCCCGGGGTTCTCATTCCGTATATATCTCTTGTTTTTCAGATACAGGTCCAGGTGCTCAGAAGTGAGCTATGGTTCGTCTGAGAGCCGGCGAAGATCTTTATTTTCTCTACTTTGTGTTTTGCTTAGAATCTCTCCACCTTTGTTTTGAAGATATTATATTATGTGTTGAACTCTTTTGGAACTTGCATATAGAGGCTCTTATGTTTCCTTTGGGAGAGATTAGGATGTACTGTTGTCAGTTACTTTCATACTGTACCCTAGCCGGCCTAAACTTCGCGGGTCGCGACTAGTGGCTATTTACTTATGTTATATATATCTATCTGTTATCTATCTCTTAATCTCCTTTATGCCTTGTCCATATATCACTTTCGGCTTCATGTTTTATCTTTTCGTTGTCGAATCGTGAGTGATACATCTTCGCGATTTTATTTCTACTCTTTTCAGGCTTCTCGATTAATACTCCTTTCGAAATTACCTATGTTTATATATTAAAAAAAAATCCATCTGAGAGTCGTACCACCGTAATATCATTGACTTATGACTCGAGCATAAGGATTTGAATATTAGGGTGTTACAATACACATCCGATGAGGGGTTCGATCGCTCAATTCTATGTTCTTGTGCCTTATATTGTATCTTCTTGCAAGTTGTTTGTTCACTAGTTTTTGAAAATTTCGATTCAATTCTTTGGACTTTGATCGGAGTACATTGATTCTTTGCCTTGGCCCTAAGGCTTGTTTTGGATTGATTGAAATCTCTTGTTTGTTTTTGCTAAAACCCATAGGACATCATATTGTACATATAGATAGATAGCATTTTGCATAATCGCATGCATGTATTGGTTACTTTGAATAAATTGTTTTCCCTTTACCCTTCTCCTTTGATTGTGATTAGCATGAGGACATGCTATCGTTTAAGTGTGGGAGAATTGAAGAATCCATATTTTACGATATATTTTGGTTTGATTTGAGTAGATTTCATCACATAAACCCACATTTATTTATGTAAATAGCATGCTTTTGTGTTTTCTCTCTAAATTGGGCCTAATTGTGAAAACATGCTATTTTGAGGTTAAATTAGTGATTTTAATCCTATTTTTATGCCATTCGATGCCATGACATGTTTTTTGAGTGATTTTTGGTCCTAGAGGCAAGTTTGGCAAGGCAAAAGTGGAAGGAAGCATGTACAAAGGGAGAAAGCATGAAGAAAACAAAGGAGAAGCACACATTGGAGTGTGCGTGCGCACAAACCACTGTGCGTACGCACAACATCCCGTGCGTACGCACAAGAAGAAAATCAGCATGTGTGCGTACGCACACACCTGTGTGTACGCACACATCCCAGCACGTGACTCACCTAATGGAAATCACTGGAGGCGATTTCTGGGCCTCTAGAGCCCAATTTTTGGACTTTCTGAAGCTGATTCTTCCTATATCTAAGAGGGCCTCACTCCATGTGAAGGGGGGAGGGGAGAAAATGAGGATAGTTTAGCATTATGTAGGTTGTTTTCTAGAGAGAGAAGCTCCTCCTTCTCTCTAGAACCTAGAGTTTTTAGTTTAATTTCCTTGTAATTTCTACTTTCAATTATTGTTTTCATCTAGTTTCTTCTATCTTTCTTTATTCTATTGTCTTAATTTCTTTAGTTTATCTTGTTAATTTCTCATTTTAGTTACTTTTTATGTTTATGAACAATCTTTGTTAATTTTACTTTCAATTAATGCAATTTATGTTTTATGTTCATTTATTGCTTTCTTTAGTTGTTGTTATGATTTTCTTGCTTTTGGTAGTTAGAATTCATTTTTAATGTATTTTAATATTATTTTATTTTCATGCATACCAAGTGTTTGATGAAATGCTTGGCTTAGTTTTTACATAGTTATTTTCCACTCTTAGCTTGAAATTGATGACTTTGGTGATCCTTGAGTCATTGATGTCCATTTTTATTTGATACATTAGAGTAGTTAGTTGATTTGGTCTCCCTTGACACTATATGACCCCTTAGTGTTGACATAGGACTTAGGGATTTGAATCAACTATGCCTATTTGACTTATCTTTGATGTAAGGTTAACTAAGTAGGATTAACTCTTTATAATCATCATATATTTGTGGTCAATGTCTAGGATAAGTAACCTTAGCTCTCAATTACTTGCCAAGAGGTTTTCTTGCAATTGAAGTTTCATTTCCTTGCATTTTATTGCTTTGACTTTTATTGCTTTGACTTTTACTTTCTTGCATGTTTAATTTTCACACTCTTGGTTGAGAAATTGGGTATTTGGGTGGAATTGAGTTGTGGATGACCATTCCGCATAGTGCGGGAATAGCTAATTAGTTTGGTTTCCATTGACGCTAGTCTTTCGCTATAATTAGTGAGTTGATTAGGACTTATGGATTGAGATCAATTATGCCCTTTTGACTAATTCTCAAGGAGAATTGACTAATTTGGATTGATCCCACATAATTGCCATGTTTGTGGTCCATAACTAGGATAGGAATCCCAAATTCCCCAATTCTCATCAAGTGCCCCTTTTTAGCACTTAATTTCCATTTCCATTGCGTTAATTGCTTTCCTTTTAATTCCTTGCATGCTCATTTAATTTCTTGCCATTTACATTTCTTGCATCTCTTGCATTCACAATTCCCCATGCTCTCTCTCATAGCCAATGATTGACACTTAATTGCAACTCCTAGGAAAGACGACACGAGGTTTCATTACTATCGGTTATTTTGATTTGAATTTAATATTTGATTGAAGCTCAATTGTTAGGTTTGGACTATACTTGCAACGGATAAATTCTACTTTTAGTGTGAAAATCCAAACCTATGCTCTTGGTCATCGTCAACTTATTATACGTATACAAAGACATGCAATAAACTAAAAGAGAAAATGCAATTAAAGCTCTAAGATATATACAACTAAGAAAGATAAAAGGTGAAAGTATTTGGAATTAGAGTATGTCACCCAAGATTGTCGATCGGTGACGACCTCCCCACACTTAAGGCTTTGCACCGTCCTCGGTGCATCTAAAGACGAGCAAAGGGGGGTGTAGCTACTTCGGATTGCCACCTCCAGCTGGTGGGTCAATCGGCTACTGCGTGCTTTTCCTCTTGCTTTCTTATTAATTATGGTGACTCATTGATAAACCACTATTTTATGGTTTACAATGTGTTTAATTGTGTGGTTTTATCATGTTCTTTACCCACTTATTCATATAATTAGCATGCATTTATATTTCAACATGCTTCTTTGGTCTTAATTTAGCTAATCTTAATCCTCTCTTATTACCATTCGATGCCTTGATCTGTGTGTTAAGTGTTTCAGGCTTTATAGGGCATGAATGAGTGAGAGATTGGGAAGGAAGCTTGCAAAAATGGAAGGAACACAAGAAATTGAGGAGATGACCAGCGAGAAGTGACGCGTACACGTCAGCGACGCGACCGCGCGGAAGAAAGGAATTCGCAGCGACGCGGCCGCATGGCTCACGCGACCGCGCGGATTGGAAAAGCACAAGTGACGCGGAAGCGTGGACGATGCGAACGCGTGGCAGGAAAAACGCGAATGACGCATCCGCTGGCAGAGATTCTGGGCCACATTTCAACCCAGTTTCGGCCCAGAAACACAGATTAAAGTCAGGGAACTTGCAGAGACTTAACAGGCTCTCATAATTCACTTTTCATAGTTTAGATGTAGTTTTTAGAGAGAGAGGTCCTCTCCTCTCTCTTAGGATTTAGGATTAGAATTCCTCTTAAAGGATTTAAGATTTATCATTATTTCCACTTATAATTCTTCTGAGCTCTAGGTTTAATATTCCTTTATTTTGACTTCTCTTATTTTTAATTATATATGTTGCCAATTTGGCTTAATGACATTCATGTTATGATTTTCTTAATAAATATTATTTGATGTATTTTCAGATCTATGATTTGTTTCTCTTATTTATGATATAAATAATTTAGATTTTTCTACCTTTTGGCTCTGGTTGATTAATTGGTGACTCATGAGTTATCAAACTCATTGTTGATCGAAAATTAGAATTCTTCAAGAATTAATTTGAGATCCAATAACTCTAACTTTTCCCAAGAAAAGATTGGGACTTGAGGATTCGAATTAATTCATTCACTTGACTTACCTTCATAGTTAGAGGTTAACAAAGTGGGAGAAAAATCCAATTCTCATAACAATTGACAAGGATAACTAGGATAGGACTTCCAGTTCTCATACCTTGCCAAGAGTTTATTTTATAGTCATTTATTTAGTTTACTTGTCATCTATCATATCTGCTCCTCATTCTCAAAACCCCCGATTTACAAAACTCATAACCAATAATAAGAACATACCTCCCTGCAATTCCTTGAGAAGACGACCTGAGGTTTAAATACTTCGGTTATTAATTTATTTAGGGGTTTGTTACTTGTGACAACCAAAACGTTTGCACGAAGGGATTTCTGTTGGTTTAGAATCTATATCTACAACGCGACTATTTTTATAAAATTCTTTACTAGCAAAAATCCTAACGTCAAAATGGCGCCGTTACCGGGGAATTGCAAACGTGTGCCTTATTATTAGTTATTGTAAATATTTTTCAAAAACAAATTTCATATTTAAAAATTTTTTTATCTTATCTTATCTTATTTTTCAAAATTCAAATCTTTTTTTCAAAATATTTTCTTTTTGTTAATTTATGTTTTTATTTTTCTCTCACTACTATGAACTCTCACCCCTTTGGCTATGAGTCTGGTTACAACTATGTTGCAGGAAGAGGAGATTATAATGAGAACCAGCATCAAGGTTGGAACAATCAAAGATGGGAGGAGCCACAAGGATTTAATCAACCCTCATGGCAACAACCACCTCCAATGGACTATTAACAACCGTTCTGTGATGCATATCAAGGCAATGGCTATGGTGAGCATTCTTCTGATTATCAACAACCACCACCACACGCCTATGAGCCCCCTCAACATAGCTTTGGACCATCATACTCATGAGCCCCTTACTACCAAACACCCTCATACGATCCTAACCCGTACCCACCATACCAACCGCCTTATGAGCCAAATGAACCATACACAGAACCACCACCTCAATATACACCATCTCCTATTCATTATCAAGATGAACCACCTTCCTACCATGAACCCTTTCTCCCAACAAATGAACCCTCCTATCCACCCCAAACCTCCATGGAGAAAGCATTTACCGATATAAACTCTACTATACAAGCTCTCGCCACCCGAATCGGACCATCAAATACCTTCAACAATCAATCCTCAAGCTCTAGTGCACTTCCTTTTCAACCACATAATGATCCACCCATCCCATCACCACCATCCATGGAAGAGCACCCACATCTATCAATCCAAGAGCAAGATGATCCCAATTATGCTATTGATATGGAACAAGAGAGAGAGGATCGTCTTCGCGAATTCATACTTCATAAGGAGCCAGAGGAGGCACTAAAGGTGAAGGTAGAAGAGACCCTTGAAGGTGAAGGAGTAATTGAAAGGAGTTGTTATGGAAAGGTAATCATCAAGGAGGAACAAGAGTCAAGGGATCATTTCCCGGAAACAGTAGATCAATTTCATGCAACCCTTCATCAATTGGAGCAAGCGATAAATCAATTAGCTTCTCGACATTCGAACACTCAAGGAACCCCCATGGCTTCATGTGGACAATCTAATGAAGAACGTAGCATGAAGGAGATACTAGAAACTCCAGTGAACAGTACGGAGCATGACTTTGTACTGGAACAAGTGGAGGAAGCCGGAATTATTGAAGAAGAAGAAGTGGTTGAAGACCTAGGAGATGCAAAACCTCCATGGGAAAGTCTAGTCATAGAGCCCCCTTCCAAGACGTTTGAAATTGATGCTGAGGAGGGTGTACAACCTCCAAGGCATATCACAGTTGAAGACTTGGAAGAGGTTGATCAAGAGATGGAGATTCAAGAAGAAGAAGCACAACCTCCCATGCCCTTGGAAAGAAATGAAGAGGAGATTGAATTGGAAGAAAGCTACCAAGAGGAAGAGGTTGAAATTGAAGAAGCTTGCAGAGAGGTGGTAATTATCAGAGAAGAGCACAAGGGAGTGGAGCTTGCAATTTCATTAAAAATACCTCCCCCTAAGTTGCCATCATCCTTCACAACATTCAAGTGGATAAAATTCATATCCCTTAGCTTTCTAATTCCACTTGAATATGGGCTACTGGAGACGGATGGTCAACTTAGAGCTCTTTGTGACATTAAGAGTAAGTGGAAGATGGCTAGTGGTAAGAATTGTCCTGCAAGGTTCATTATGGTTAGAAGCTTTAAGTTTAAACACAAAGGTTGGTGTAAAGCTCAACTGAATGGGTCTAGGAAGCTATTTGGTCGCTGCAGTGAGAATTCATATCACCTTTCACCCGGCTGGAAAAATGCAGATCGAGACAAAAACGGGTGTAAAAGTAAGGTTTGGGATCCTGGAATTTGTTCTGACATTTGTCACCCCGGGAGCTTAAGAATCTGTTTGAAGCTTCTTAAGGGCTTTACATGCTTAGTTTGGGACCCCGGAGGCTACTGGAAGTACAAACATTGGTGGGGATTCCTGAATCAGTACAAGCATAAACCACCATAACAGGGAGCTCACCAAAGGTCCAACTGAAGGACTTTAACTAAAAGTGCTAGGTGGGAGACAACCCGCCATGGTATGATCGTTCTTTTTCAATTTTATTTCGTGATGTTTATTTATTTTATTTTATTTTATTTTCATTGAACCTGGAAGTTTTCATAGCATCTACATTAACACTGCATATTGCATACTGCATAATTTCATAATAAAAAAAAGAAAGGGAAAACACACACGCGACGCGGTAGCGTCGTTGACGTGTCCGCGTCACTAGTGCGTTGGGAAGAAACGAATTGAACAGAGAGTCACGCGAGAGCGTGGCTGGAGGCACACCTTTAGCATAATTTGACCCCACGCGACCGCGTCATGTGGAACTTTGGCCTCCCACGCGACCGCGTCACCCATGCGGCCGCGTGCCATGAAAATCGACGTCAAAAAGGTGCATGGCCGAAAGTTGTGCTGGAATTGGGATGGATTCGTGCTAGAAGCCCAAGCCCTCCCACGTGAATGCGTGCCCCACGCGGCCGCGTCGTCTTTTAAAAATGGTCTTCCACGCGATCGCGTCACCCACGCGACCGCGTCACCCAGATTTTTGGCAAAATGCAATTCAAACAGAGAGTTGTGCGAATGCGAGGCTGCACTCGCGCCACTAGCACAAATCAAGTGACGCGATCGCGTGACCCACGCGTCCGCATCGTCTGACCTTATTGCGCACCACGCAGCCGCGTCACCCACGGACCGCGTCGCCAGTGTCGCACACCTTAACCTAATATGCCAAAATATTTTATCTTTTCTTCCCCAATCCTAATTTTTCCTCCCTCCTTTCTTACTTACTTCTTCTTCCATTCTTTCCCTTCTCATTCTTCTTATCTTTCATTTTCTTTTACTTAATTGCATACTTTCATTCATTGCATTATTTTCATTGGTGTTGGAATTTTATTTGGGTCATTGTTTTTTCTATATTTTTGTGGATTATTTGACAATTATATATTACTTTTTAAAGGGTTGCTTGCATGTTCAATTTAATACTTTCAAATAGCTTATTTACCGTGCATGCTATGTGTTTGTGAAAACACCGGTATGGCATTGTGCATTATTTTTAAGATTTCTTTTAATCTGCTACTATAAATGCCTGCTTTTCACAAATTCCTTTTACTATTTTATTAATTAAATATAATTGTTAATACAAACGTTATTGTTAGTTTCTCACGACTAACAATACATTAAAGCTCTTGATGCTTGATCTATGCTACTCATGCCCTTGCCGGCATGCTAATAAACATCTTGCATCCAATACTCCCCATGCCTTGCTATATTTCCATTGATGAACTGATCACATGGAATCGCGACCATGTCTTTCATTCACTATTTTCCTTACTTGGCATGATTATCACTCGTACCGCCCTCTTCTTTGCTCTATCCCTTTGACTTCATGTCCCTTTCTCTTCTCCCTTTTTCAGGCTGGCCACCGGGAAGAGTAAAGAGAAAGACTCTACAACGAGCATCGGCTGAGGAACTACAACACCCGCCCACCTGTACATCTCAGCATGCACCGAGGACGGTGCAATCTTTAAGTGTGGGGAGGTCGATACCGATCTCTACGGGTCAGTTAGTCCCTTCTTAACACCAATTTATGTTTTTCATTGTTGCATTATAGTTTAATTTTGTGCATGTTTTACCACTTGGTTAAAGTAATATTTTTTTTTTGAAGAAATTTTTATAGTACTTCACTAATTTGAATAAAACTTTTTGAAAAACTTGTTTGAAGAAATCTTATCTTGGAACATGGTTTAAAACTCGAACACACAAAACCAGTGAGATTTTGAGCTTATTTGATTGGTTGCATTTTATCAACCAATATTTTATTTTTGGTGTGTGTTTTTCTCTCTAAAATTGTGATCTTTGTCTTGCTTAATTCTATATTTCCATTGTTTGATGTATGCATGCACTGATATGATTGAGGCCTTTGTTTCACTAAGCTTACATACCCATATGGCCTTACCCTTTCATTATCCTTTGCAAACCAATTTGAGCCTAATATACCCATTTGTTCTTTACTCTAGCTCATTACTGACTCTAAGCGGAAAATAATAATGTCCTTAATTTGAATCCTTGGTTAGCTTAGACTAGTAAAAGTGCTTATGATTTAAGCGTGGGGAAGTTGGGTTTGAAAATATTTGGTTTGAATAATTGGGTGTTGTATATTTTAGTGAAAATGTCAAAATAATGGTTGAGCACATGTTATTGCATTCAATACTTTAATTATATGCATTAAAAAAAAAGTGAAAAAGAAAAAGAAAAGAGCAATTAATAAAAGGGGACAAAATGCCCCAAAATAAATAAGTGAAATCAATGCATATGAGCTGTACTCAAAACTTGGAATGCATAAATATGTAGTAAACACAGTTGATGGGAAGTTAGATTTTGTATTTTAAATAAATGGATTGTCTTGAGTTAGGTGGAAAGTTTATGTATTTTAAGTGTTTCAGGCTTTATAGGGCATGAATGAGTGAGAGATTGGGAAGGAAGCATGCAAAAATGGAAGGAACACAAGAAATTGAAGAGATGACCAGCGAGAAGTGACGCGTACGCGTCAGCAACGCGACCGCACGGAAGAAAGGAATTCGTAGTGATGCGGCCGCATGGCTCACGCGACCGTGCGGATTGGAAAAGCACAAGTGACGCGGAAGCGTGGACGACACGAATGCGTGGCAGGGAAAAACACAAAAGACGCGTCCGCATGGATGACGCAATCGTGTGACGTGCACGATCTGCAGAATTACAAAAGTTGCTGGCAGAGATTCTGGGCCGCATTTTAACCCAGTTTTCGGCCCAGAAACACAGATTAAAGTTAGGAAACTTGTAGAGACTCAACGGGCTCTCATAATTCACTTTTCATAGTTTAGATGTAGTTTTTAGAGAGAGAGGTTCTCTCCTCTCTCTTAGGATTTAGGATTAGAATTCCTCTTAAAGGATTTAGGATTTATTATTATTTCCACTTATAATTCTTCTGAGCTCTAGGTTTAATATTCCTTTATTTTGACTTCTCTTATTTTTAATTATATATGTTGCCAGTTTGGCTTAATGACATTCATGTTATGATTTTCTTAATAAATATTATTTGAGGTATTTTCAGATCTATGATTTGTTTCTCTTATTTATGATATAAATAATTTAGATTTTTCTACCTATTGGCTCTGGTTGATTAATTGGTGACTCTTGAGTTATCAAACTCATTGTTGACCGAAAATTGGAATTCTTCAAGAATTAATTCGAGATCCAATAACTCTAACTTTTCCCAAGGAAATACTGGGACTTGAGGATTCAAATTAATTCATTCACTTGACTTACCTTCATAGTTAGAGGTTTACAAAGTGGGAGAAAAATCCAATTCTCATCACAATTGATTAGGATAACTAGGATAGGACTTCTAGTTCTCATACATTGCCAAGAGTTTATTTTACAGTCATTTATTTAGTTTACTTGTCATCTATCATATCTGCTCCTCATTCTCAAAACCCCCGATTTACAAAACTCATAACCAATACTAAGAACATACCTCCATGCAATTCCTTGAGAAGACGACCCGAGGTTTAAATACTTCAGTTATCAATTTATTTAGGGGTTTGTTACTTGTGACAACCAAAACGTTTGCACAAAGGGATTTCTGTTGGTTTAGAATCTATATCTACAACGCGACTATTTTTATAAAATTCTTTACTAGCAAAAATCCTAACGTCACTCATCCATGAAAAATAGGAAGTAGGATAGTAAGGTGAGTGAATGCAAAAACAAAGAAGCAAAGATTGTTGGAATGAGGTGATATTCACTAAAATGAGTGAGTGAATAAGTTTGTGACATGAAAGAAACAAGTGTGTGAATTCTAAGTTGTGCAGGATATAGAATACACACACTAACATAAAAGACTACTTCACAATTAGACAAAATAAGCATGCAATTCACTCATTCTAGTGTGCTTGAGATACTTAAAAAGAAACTTGTATGCCAAGATAAACAAACAAGAAATAAAGAAGCACGAAAGCATTCAAGCAAGAATTAAGCAATTGTGAAATGGATAAGGAAGCAACACCTAATTGACATGAAGTGGAAAACATGGCAAACATAATCCAAAAAGCTTAAAAAGCTCAAAAAGTGTCATTAGGTAAGCTTATGATCCAATTTCAGAATTCTCAATGTTAATGCATCAAATAGGTGACTTAAATAAAAATCAATCATAAACAAGCATCACCTAACAAAAATGCATCAACTAAAAACAAATTGCCTATCTATAGATAATGAAATCAAATTACATCGTAGCTACTACATGCAATTTAGAAATCCAAAAGCATTCTCAAAGGAAATGTTATGAGTACTTGGTATACACAAAATATTCAACATTTAAAACTCAATACCAAGCAACAAAATATGACCTCAATGAAGATATCTGATGAGCGGATAATTTATACGCTTTTTGGCATTGTTTTTAGTATGTTTTAGTTAGTTTTTATTATGTTTTTATTAGTTTTTAGTTAAAATTCACTTTTCTATACTTTACTATGAGTTTGTGTGTTTTTTGTGATTTCAGGTATTTTCTGGCTGAAATTGAGGGACCTGAGCAAAAATCTGATTCAGAGGCTGAAAAGGACTACAGATGCTGTTGGATTCTGACCTCCTTGCACTCTAAGTGAATTTTCTGGAGCTACAGAATCCCAATTGGCTCGCTCTCAACTGCGTTGGAAAGTAGACATCTTGGGCTTTCCAGCAATATATAATAGTCCATACTTTGCCCGAGATTTGATTGCCCAAACAGGCGTTTCAAGTCAGTTCAAGAATTCTAGCGTAAAACGCCGGAACTGGCACAAGAATGGGAGTTAAACGCCCAAACTGGCACAAAAGCTGGCGTTTAACTCCAAGAAGAGTTTCTACACGAAAATGCTTCAATTCTCAGCCCAAGAACACACCAAGTGGGCCCGGAAGTGGATTTTTATATCATTTACTCATCTTTGTAAACCCTGAGCTACTAGTTCACTATAAATAGGACCTTTTGCTATTGTATTCTCATCTTGGTAGCTATCTTTGAGTAGTCTTATGCTATCTTAGATCATGGGGCTGGCCTCACGGCCATGCCTAGACCTTATCACTTATGTATTTTCAACGGTGGAGTTTCTACAGACCATAGATTAAGGTGTGGAGCTCTGCTGTACCTCGAGTATTAATGCAATTACTATTGTTCTTCTATTCAATTCAGTTTATTCTTGTTCTAAGATATCACTTGTTCCTCAACTTGATGAATGTGATGATTCATGACACTCATCATCATTCTCACCTATGAACGTGTGCCTGACAACCACCTCCGTTCTACCTTAGATTGAGTGGATATCTCTTGGATCCCTTAATCGGAATCTTCGTGGTATAAGCTAGAATTAATGGCGGCATTCAAGAGAATCCGGAAGGTCTAACCCTTGTCTGTGGTATTCTGAGTAGGATTTAAGGATTGAATGACTGTGACGAGCTTTAAACTCGCGATTGTGGGGTGTTAGTGACAGATGCAAAGAATCACTGGATTCTATTCCGACATGATCGAGAACCGACAGCTGAATAGCCGTACTGTGACAGAGCGCGTTGAATATTTTCACTGAGAGGATGGGAGGTAGCCATTGACAACGGTGAAACCCTACATACAGCTTGCCATGGAAAGGAGTAAGAAGGATTGGATGAAGACAGTAGGAAAGCAGAGAGACAGAAGGGACAAAGCATCTCCATACGCTTATCTGAAATTCTCACCAATGAATTACATAAGTATCTCTATCTTTATTTTATGCTTTATTCATAAATCATTCATAACCATTTGTATCTGCCTGACTGAGATTTACAAGATGACCATAGCTTGCTTCATACCAACAATCTCCGTGGGATCGACCCTTACTCGCGTAAGGTTTATTACTTGGACGACCCAGTGCACTTGCTGGTTAGTTGTGCGAAGTTGTGATAAAGAGTTGAGATTGCAATTGAGCATACCATGTTGATGGCGCCATTGATGATCACAATTTCGTGCACCAAGTTTTTGGCACCGTTGCCGGGGATTGTTTGAGTTTGGACAACTGACGGTTCATCTTGTTGCTTAGATTAGGTAATTTTACTTTTTATTTTCGAAAAAAATAAAACAAATATAAAAAAAATTTTAATTGTTCTTCAGAGTTTTTAAGAATGAATTCTAGAGTTTCATGATGATTTGTTAAAGTCTGGCTGGTTGTGAAACCATGTCTAATCTTATTGGACCGAGGTTTCAAGTTATCATCACAAGAGCTTGTTGATTTCTATCAATTTTGCTGTTGAAAGCAATGATCTGCTAAGGCTTGGCTGGCCATTGGCCATGTCTAGTGTTTTGGACCCGAGCTTTCTTTGAAAGCTTGGCTGGTTGTGAAGCCATGTCTAATTCCTGGACCGGAGTCTTAGACTAGCATTGCAATGATTCCTGGAATTCTCATTAAGAATTTTGAAACCTTTATTTTCTTTTTCCACATAATTTTCAAAAAAGCACAAAAAAATTTTTAAAAAATTCTTAAAATAAAAAATATTTTATGTTTCTTGTTTGAGTCTAGTATCTCATCTTAAGTTTGGTGTCAATTGCATGTTTCTGTTCTTCTTGCATTCATTTATTTGTCTTCATTGATCTTCAAGTTATTCTTGATGATTTACTTGCTCTGTGTAGAACCTATGCACAATTACTCAAGAGGGGGGGTGAATTGAGTATTGCAACAACAATGAATCTTTTTGCGAAATTTAAAGACAATATACAAAAGTGTTATTGTACTAGTATTTTTCCAAGAGCTTAACTCAATTGCTAAGCATTTATAAGGAGCTTTTACTTTCCAATAGACACCAACTCAAATAAATTGATCAAGCTTTTCACCAATCGGACTTAAGCTACTCCTTAAGTACTTACGAAGCTACTTTTCGATCACAATTTATTTGCTCAAAGGTAAAAGACAATAATATTGAAGAGATGAGTTTGGAGAGATGCAAACGCTATTTAGAGTGGTTCGGCACAATCCTTGTCCTACGTCCACTTTCTTTCTCAATCGCAATTGAGAAGTTCCACTATTGCCAAGCTTCAAGGTGCTCGCGCAAAACCTTTTACAATCCGAGTCCTTAGTTTCTAACACCTCACGGTATATGATCACCACTCGTATACTAACCCACTCCACTTAGAGATACCTTCTCTAAGATTTGCCTTGAGTACTTAGTATACCTCTTTGGTATCCTCACCGACTATAGTGTTTATAACTCTTGACTCAACCTTGGAGATCACACTCCAATTTACAAGGTGTACAAGAAAACAATTCTCAGAGAATTGTTGAGATGAAATGAGTACTCTCTAGAAGAGTATATGATTACAAGTTTAGCACTATTGAACCAATTGATATTGCTCTCTTAAATTGTGTATTATAACACCTTAAAAAAGTGTAGAATGAAAGAATATGAACAAGATAGTTTTCAAAAATTCAAGTCCGTGAAATAAGGCTTCAATCTATCTATTTATAGATTCCCCAAACCTTAGAAACGTTGGGGAATTAATGGGATGGAGCCTTTATGTCAAAACTAGCCGTTTTTTATGTTTTTGAATTATTTGCATCGATGCATAACACTTTGCATCGATGCAAATGTGTCTTTGACGCTGAAATTTGAATTTTCAGCTAGGTTGCATCGATGCAAACATCTTTGCATCGATGCAACAAGTCGTTGCATGCTTTGCATCGATGCAAGATGAGTGTGCATCGATGCAAACCTTAAAGAATGGCTTAAAATCACTTCAAAATACTTAGGATTGATCTCAAACTTGTTGGAGTCAATTCCTATGCTTTTTGTACCTTTGAAAACAAGTTTTAAACCATTTGGCTAGCATCGAATTGCAAGATGTGCATCAAAACATTTTGTGAGTGTGTGTTGAGAGATTTAGCAATTGGTTCTTAACAAGAAGTTACCTAAGTCCTAAGACACTATACTTGTCTTCAAATGTTGTGGACTTGAGTTTCTTGTTGTTGTTGTGTTGCTTTCAACTCTTCATTCCTCAACGTTGAATGTTGGTTGATCTTTCAACATGCTTGTTCATTCAAGTTGTTTGCTGGTTTGTCTTTCATGTCGTTTGTTGGTTTGTCATTCATCAAAACCTACGAATACAAACTTCGCATACAAGCAACATGATTTACACTCTGATCTTTAAATTCTCTTGTTTTGTGTGTTTTGTTGTTTCTCATATGCATTCTCAATTTGTTAGTGTCAGTAGTATACAAACTTCTAAGTTTGGTGTCTTGCATGCATTGTTTATTTGATTTTTAGTTGCATTTTGATTATTCCTCATTATTAAAAATCCAAAAAAAAATTTTAATTTGTGTCTTTTCAAGTCAATAATACAGAGAATTGAAGATTTAGAACATACAGCAGAGGAATTACACAGAAAAAGCTGGGCGTTCAAAACGCCCAGTAAAGAAGAAAAACTGGCGTTTAAACGCCAGCCAAGGTGCCTGGCTGGGCGTTTAACACCCAAACGGGTAGCATTTTGGGCGTTAAACGCCAGAATGGATACCATTCTGGGCGTTTAACGCCAGGATGGCACAAGAGGGAAGATTTTGTTTTTAATTCAAATGTTTTTCTAGTTTTCATAATTTTTTCAAAATCAAATCTTTTTCAAATCATATCTTTTCAATCATATATTTTCAAAATCAATTTCTTTCCATTTTCAAAGATACTTGCTAACAATTAATGATTTGATTCAACATTTCAAGTATGTTGCCTTTTCTGTTGAGAAAGGTTTAATGTTTGAATCATATCTTTTCTTGTTAGCCAAGTCATTAATTTTAAAAATCAAATCTTTTTAAATTATTTCTCAATCATATCTTTTCAATCACATCTTTTTAAAACCATAACTTTTCAATCATATCTTCTTAATCACATCTTTTTTCAAAATAGTTTTCAATCATATCTTTTTGATTTCTAATTTCAAAATCTTTTTCAAAAATCACTTTATTTCCCTCTCAATCATATTTTTCGAAAATCATTCTTCAATTTTTCAAAATTTCTTTTAATTAATTCACTTTAATTTTCGAAAATTTCTTTCCCTCTTCTCACATCCTTCTATTTATGGACTAACACTCTTCCACTATCAACAATTCGAACTCCATCTCTTTTGATAAGTTCGAATTCTTCTTCTACCTCTTCCTTCTATTTTTCTTTTCCTCTGACACCTCAATGAATCTCTATACTGTGACATAGAGGATTCCATATTTTCTTGTTTTCTTCTCTTTCATATGAGCAGGAGCAAAGACAAAAGCATTCTTGTTGAGGCTGACCCTGAACCTGAAAGGACCTTGAAGCGAAAGCTAAGAGAAGCTAAAGCACAACTCTCTGTAGAGGACCTAGCAGAAATCTTCAAAGAAGAAGACATGGCAGCCGAAAACAACAACAATGCCAACAATGTAAGGAAGGTGCTGGGTGACTTTACTGCACCCACTCCCGACTTCTATGGGAGAAGCATCTCTACCCCTGCCATTGGAGCAAACAACTTTGAGCTTAAGCCTCAATTAGTTTCTCTAATGCAACAGAATTGCAAGTTCCATGGACTTCCACTGGAAGATCCTCATCAGTTTTTAGCTGAATTCTTGCAAATCTATGACACTGTCAAGACCAATGGGGTTGACCCTGAGGTCTACAGACTTATGCTATTCCCTTTTGCTGTAAGAGACAGAGCTAGAATATGGTTGGACTCACAACCTAAAGAAAGCCTGAACTCTTGGGAAAATCTAGTCAATGCCTTCCTGGCAAAGTTCTTTCCACCTCAAAAATTGAGTAAGCTAAGAGTGGAAGTCCAAACCTTCAGACAGAAGGAAGGAGAATCCCTTTATGAAGCTTGGGAAAGATACAAACAATTGATCAGAAAGTGTCCTTCTGACATGCTTTCTGAATGGAGCATATAGGTATCTTCTATGATGGTCTATCTAAACTGTCCAAGATGTCATTGGACAGCTCTGCTGGAGGATCTCTTCATCTGAAGAAAACGCCTGTAGAAGCTCAAGAGCTCATTGAAATGGTTGCAAATAACCAATTCATGTACACTTCTGAAAGGAATCCTGTGAACAACGGGACGAATCAGAGGAAAGGAGTTATTGAGATTGATACTCTGAATGCTATATTGGCTCAGAAAAAAATATTGACTCAGCAAGTCAATATGATTTCTCAAAGTCTGTCTGGAATGCAAGATGCACCAGGCAGTACTAAGGATGCTTCATCTGAAGAAGAAGCTTATGATCCTGAGAACCCTTCAATGGAGGAGGTGAATTACATGGGAGAACCCTATGGAAACACCTATAATCCTTCATGGAGAAATCATCCAAATCTCTCATGGAAGGATCAACAGAGACCTCAACAAGGTTTCAACAACAATAATGGTGGAAGAAACAGGTTTAGCAATGGCAAGCCTTTTCCATCATCTTCTCAGCAACAGACAGAGAATTCTAAGCAGAGCCACACTGACTTAGTAACCATGGTCTCTGATCTAATCAAAACCACTCAAAGTTTTGTGACTGAAACAAGGTCCTCCATTAGAAACTTGGAGGCACAAGTGGGTCAGCTGAGTAAGAAAGTTACTGAACTCCCTTCTAGTACTCTTCCAAGCAATACAGAAGAGAATCCAAAAGGAGAGTGTAAGCCATCAACATGGCCGAATTTGGAGAGGAGGAAGAGGCAGTGATCGCCAATGAGGAAGACCTCAATGGACGTCCACTGGCCTCTAATGTATTCCATAATGAGAAACCATGGGAATCTGAGGCTCACACTGAGACCATAGAGATTCCATTGGATTTACTTCTGCCATTCATGAGCTTTGATGAGTATTCTTCCTCTGAAAAGGATGAAGATGTCACTGAAGAGCAAGTTGCTAAATACCTTGGAGCAATCATGAAGCTAAACGACAAGTTATTTGGTAATGAGACTTGGGAGGATGAACCTCCTTTGCTTACCAAAGAACTGGATGACTTGTCTAGGCAGAGATTACCTCAAAAGAGACAGGACCCTGGGAAGTTCTCAATACCTTGTACAGCAGGCACCATGACCTTCAAGAAGGCTCTGTGTGACCTAGCGTCAAGCATAAACCTCATGCCTCTCTATGTAATGGAGAAGCTAGGGATCTTTGAGGTACAAGCTGCAAGAATCTCACTAGAGATGGCAGACAATTCAAGAAAACAAGCTTATGGACTTGTAGAGGATGTTCTGGTAAAGATTGAAGACCATTACATCCCTGCTGATTTCATAGTCCTAGAGACTGGGAAGTGCATGGATGAATCCATCATCCTTGGCAGACCCTTCCTAACCACAGCAAAGGCTGTGATTGATGTTGACAGAGGAGAATTGATCATTCAAGTGAATGAAGAATCCCTTGTGTTTAAGGCTCAAGGATATCCCTCTGTAACCATGGAGAGGAAGCATGAAGAGCTTCTTTCAAAACAGAGTCAAACAGAGCCCCCACAGTCAAACTCTAAGTTTGGAGTTGGGAGGCGACAACCAAATTCTAAGTTTGGTGTTGAAACCCCACATTCAAACTCTAAGTTTGGTGTTGGGAGGTTCCAACATTGCTCTGAGTATCTATGAGGCTCCATGAGAGCCCAATGTCAAGCTACTGATATTAAAGAAGCGCTTGTTGGGAGGCAACCCAATGTTATATTTATCTATTTTCCTTTTGTTATTTTATGTTTTCTGTAGGTTGATGATCATGGGAAGTCACAAAATAAATTGAAAAAGCAAAAACATAATGAAAAACAGAAAGAAAAACAGCACACCCAGGAGGAAAACTTGCTGGCGTTTAAACGCCAGTAAGGACAGCAAATGGGCGTTTAATGCCCAGTCTGGCACCATTCTAGGCGTTTAACGCCAGAAAGGGGCACCAGACTGGCGTTAAACGCCAGGAAAGGGCAAGAAGCTGGCATTAAACGCCAGAAATGGGCACCAGCCCGGCGTTTAACGCCAGAATTGGCAGAAGAAGCATTTTTGCTCGCCATTTGGTGCAGGGATGAATTTTCCTTGACACCTCAGGATCTGTGGACCCCACAAGATCCCTACCTACCCCACCACTCTCTCTCTTTTTCACCCATTCACTAATCACCTCAACACCTCTTCCCCAAAAACCCTTCACCTATCAAATCCCACTATTCTCTTCACCACTCACATCCATCCTTCATAAAACCCCACCTACCTCACCATTCAAATTCAAATCACTTTCCCTCCCAAACCCACCCATAATGGCCGAACCACAAAGCCTCCTCCCTCTCCTCTATTTCTTCTTCTTCTACTATCTTCTTTCTTCTTTTGCTCGAGGACGAGCAAACCTTCTAAGTTTGGTGTGGTAAAAGCATTGCTTTTTATTTTTCCATAACCATTTATGACACCTAAGGCCGGAGAAACCTCTAGAAAGAGAAAAGGGAAGGCAAAAGCTTCCACCTTCGAGTCATGGGAGATGGAGAGATTCATCTCAAGGGTGCATCAAGACCACTTCTATGAAGTTGTGGCCAAGAAGTAGGTGATCCCCGAGGTCCCTTTCAAACTCAAAAAGGGTCAACTTTGATCAAAGGTTGGACCAAGTCCTCATTGACATTTGTGAAGAGGGCGCTCAATGGAAGAGAGATTCAAGAGGGAAGCCGGTTCAACTAAGAAGGCATTACCTCAAGCCCATCACCAAGAAAAGGGTGGAGCAAATAAGAGAACCTCATCAAGAGCATGAGGAAATTCCTCATCATGAAATCCCTGAGATGCCTCAAGGGATGCACTTTCCTCCACAAAACTATTGGGAGCAAATCAACACTTCCCTGGGAGAACTGAGTTCCAACATGGGACAACTAAGGGTGGAGCACCAAGAACATTCCATCCTCCTCCATGAAATTAGAGAAGATCAAAGAATCATGAGAGAGGAGCAACAAAGGCAAGGAAGAGGCATTGAGGAGCTCAAGCACTCCATAAGATCTTCAAGCGGAAGAACAAGCCGCTATCACTAAGGTGGACCCGTTCTTTAATCTCCTTGTTCTTTATTTTTCTGTTTTTCGAAAATTATGCTTATGTTTTATTTATGTTTGTGTCTTATGATCATTAGTGTCTTAGTGTCTATGCCTTAAAGTTATGAATGTCCTATGAATCCATCACCTTTCTTAAATGAAAACTGTTTTTATTACAAAAGAACAAGAAGTACATGATTTCGAATTCATCCTTAAAACTAGCTTAATTATTTTGATGTGGTGACAATACTTTTTGTTTTCTGAATGTATGTGATGAGCGGATAATTTGTACGCTTTTTGGCATTGTTTTTAGTATGTTTTTAGTATGATCTAGTTAGTTTTTAGTATATTTTCATTAGTTTTTAGTTAAAATTCACTTTTCTGGACTTTACTATGAGTTTGTGTGTTTTTCTGTGATTTCAGGTATTTTCTGGCTGAAATTGAGGGACCTGAGCAAAAATCTGATTCAGAGACTAAAAAGGACTGCAGATGCTGTTGGATTCTGACCTCCCTGCACTCGAAGTGGATTTTCTGGAGCTACAGAAGCCCAATTGGCGCGCTCTCAACGCCGTTGGAAAGTAGACATCCTGGGCTTTCCAGCAATATATGATAGTCCATACTTTGCCCAAGATTTGATGGCCCAAACCGGCGTTCAAAGTCACCTTCAAGATTTCCAGCGTTAAACGCCGGAACTGGCACCCAAATGGGAGTTAAACGCCCAAACTGGCACTAAAGCTGGCGTTTAACTCCAAGAAGAGTCTCTACACGAAAATGCTTCATTGCTCAGCCCAAGCACACACCAAGTGGGCCCGGAAGTGGATTTTTATGTCATTTACTCATTTCTGTAAACATTAGGCTACTAGTTCTCTATAAGTAGGACCTTTTACTATTGTATTTGCAGACTTTGGTAGCTATCTTCATTTTTATGCTATCTTAGATCATTGGGAGGCTGGCCATTCGGCCATGCCTAGACCTTGTTCTTATGTATTTTCAACGGTGGAGTTTCTACACACCATAGATTAAGGTGTGGAGCTCTGCTGTACCTCGAGTATTAATGCAATTACTATTGTTCTTCCATTCAATTCCGCTTGTTCTTGTTCTAAGATATCACTTGTTCTTCAACTTGATGAATGTGATGATCCGTGACACTCATCATCATTCTCACCTATGAACGTGTGACTGACAACCACCTCCGTTCTACCTTCGATTGGGTGAATATCTCTTGGATTCCTGATTGCACGATGCATGGTTGATCGCCTGACAACCAAGTGCTCGCCTGACAACCGAGCCAACCATTCCGTGAGATCAGAGTCTTCGTGGTATAGGCTAGAACTGATGGCGGCATTCAAGAGAATCCGGAAGGTCTAACCTTGTCTGTGGTATTCTGAGTAGGATTCGATGATTGAATGACTGTGACGTGCTTCAAACTCCTAGCAGGCGGGGCGTTAGTGACAGACGCAAAAGAATCGCTGGATTCTATTCCGGCTTGACCGAGATCCGACAGCTGATTAGCCATATGCTGTGACAGAGCATAGGAACATTTTCACTGAGAGGATGGGAGGTAGCCACTGACAACGGTGAAACCCTACATAAGCTTGCCATGGAAAAGAGGAAGAATGATTGGATGAAGACAGTAGGAAAGCAGAGAGACGGAAGGGAAGGCATCTTCATGCGCTTATCTGAAGTTCCTACCAATGAATTACATAAGTACCTCTATCTTTATCTTTATGTTTATTTCGTTCATCACCATATCCATTTGAGGCTGCCTGACTAAGATTTACAAGATGACCATAGCTTGCTTCATACCAACAATCTCTGTGGGATCGACCCTTACTCGCGTAAGGTTTATTACTTGGACGACCCAGTACACTTGCTGGTTAGTTGTGCGAAGTTGTGTTTATGCCATGGTATTGAACACCAAGTTTTTGGATTCATTACCGGGGATTATTTGAGTTGTGAAAAGAAGAGATCACAATTTCGCGCTACCAGTATGCTTGAACAGTGCATATGTCTTTTGAATTTGTTGTTCATGAATGTTAGAAAGAATGATTGAAAAGGAGAAATGTTACTGAGGATCTGAAAAATCATCAAATTGATTCTTGAAGAAAGAAAAGGCAGTGAAAAGCTTGCAGGAAAAAAAGAGAGTATATGCGAAAAAAAAAGAGAGCAAGCAGAAAAAGCCAATAGCCCTTTAAACCAAAAGGCAAGGGTAATAAAAAGGATCCAAGGCTTTGAGCATCAGTGGATAGGAGGGCCTACAGGATTAACATCCTGGCCTAAGCGGCTAAACCAAGCTGTCCCTAACCATGTGCTTGTGGTGTGAAGGTGTCAAGTGAAAACTTGAGACTGAGCGGTTAAAATCGTGATCCAAAGCAAAAAAGTGTGCTTAAGAACCCTGGACACCTCTAATTATGGACTCTAGCAAAGCTGAGTCACAATCTGAAAAGGTTCACCTAGTTATGTGTCTGTGACATGTATGTATCCAATAGTAATACTAGAAAACAGAGTGCTTTGGGCCATGGCCAAGACTCATAAAGTAGCTGTGTTCAAGAATCAACATACTTAAGTAGGAGAATCAATAACACTATCTGGATTCTGAGTTCCTATAGAAGCCAATCATTCTGAACTTCAAAGGATAAAGTGAGATGCCAAAACTATTCAGAGGCAAAAAGCTACTAGTCCCGCTCATCTAATTGGAGCTAAGTTTCATTGATAATTTGGAGTCTATAGTATATTCTCTTCTTTTTATCCTATTTGATTTTCAGTTGCTTGGGGACAAGCAACAATTTAAGTTTGGTGTTGTGATGAGCGGATAATTTATACGCTTTTTGGCATTGTTTTTAGTATGTTTTAGTTAGTTTTTATTATATTTTTATTAGTTTTTAGTTAAAATTCACTTTTCTAGACTTTACTATGAGTTTGTGTGTTTTTCGGTGATTTCAGGTATTTTCTGGCTGAAATTGAGGGACCTGAGCAAAAATCTGATTCAGAGGCTGAAAAGGACTATAGATGCTGTTGGATTTTGACATCCCTGCACTCGAAGTGGATTTTCTGAAGCTACAGAAGCCCAATTGGCACGCTTTTAACTGCTTTGGAAAGTAGACATCCTGGGCTTTCCAGCAATGTATAATAGTCCATACCTTTCCCGATATTTGATAGCCCAAACAAGCGTTTCAAGTAAACTCAAGAATTCTGGCGTAAAACGCCGGAACTGGCACAAGAATGGGAGTTAAACACCCAAACTGGAACAAAAGTTGGCGTTTAACTCGAAGAATAGTCTGTACACGAAAATGCTTCAATGCTCAGCCCAAGCACACACAAAGTGGGCCTGGAAGTGGATTTTTATGTCATTTACTCAACTTTGTAAACCCTGAGCTACTAGTTCACTATAAATAGGACCTTTTGCTATTGTATTCTCATCTTGGTTGCTATATTTGAGTAGTCTTATGCTATCTTAGATCATGGGGCTAGCCTCACGGCCATGCCTAGACCTTATCACTTATGTATTTTCAACGGTGGAGTTTCTACACACCATAGATTAAGGTGTGGAGATCTGCTGTACCTCGAGTATTAATGCAATTACTATTCTTCTTCTATTCAATTCAGCTTATTCTTGTTCTAAGATATCACTTGTTCCTCAACTTGATGAATGTGATGATCCGTGACACTCATCATCATTCTCACCTATGAACGTGTGCCTGACAACCACCTCCGTTCTACCTTAGATTGAGTGGATATCTCTTGGATCCCTTAATCGGAATCTTCGTGGTATAAGCTAGAATTGATGGCGGCATTCAAGAGAATCTAGAAGGTCTAAACCTTGTCTGTGGTATTCTGAGTAGGATTCAAGGATTGAATGACTGTGACGAGCTTCAAACTCGCGATTGTCGGGCGTTAGTGACAGACGCAAAAGAATTACTGGATTCTATTCCGACATGATCGAGAACCGATAGCTGAATAGCCGTGCTGTGACAAAGCGCGTTGAACATTTTCACTGAGAGGATGGGAGGTAGCCATTGACAATGGTGAAACCCTACATATAGCTTGCCATGGAAAGGAGTAAGAAGGATTGGATGAAGACAGTAGGAAAGCAGAGAGACGGAAGGGACAAAGCATCTCCATACGCTTATCTGAAATTCTCACCAATGAATTACATAAGTATCTCTATCTTTATTTTATGCTTTATTCATAAATCATTCATAACCATTTGAATCTGCCTGACTGAGATTTACAAGATGACCATAGCTTGCTTCATACCAACAATCTCCGTGGGATCGACCCTTACTCGCGTAAGGTTTATTACTTGGACGACCCAGTGCACTTACTGGTTAGTTGTGCGAAGTTGTGATAAAGAGTTGAGATTGCAATTGAGCGTACCATGTTGATGGCGCCATTGTTGATCACAATTTCGTGCACCAATATCCAACAATAAAAGGCAATAACAATATCAATAGTTCAGCAGCAATATCTCAATAGAATCAACAAATCAACTCAATTATCCAACACTTAGCACCAAAATAGAAAATAAACTAACTAGCTAAATAACTAAGTAACTAAGTAAAGGTGAGTGTTGTGGGGTATGCGTACACGTGGTGTACGCGTACACGTGGTGCATGCAAAAAAGGGAATCGACGCATACGCATGGGGGACGTGTACGCGTGATAGGGAGAAAATAGGAGGTGACGCGTAGGCATGAGGGACGCATACGCGTCGATGCGAAAATTGACAAGGGTTATGCATTCGCACTATATGTGCAAACGTCGCAGGCAGAGGCCTTGCATTGAGTGCGCCCACGCACAAACGTGTGCCCACGAATAGGATGGCAAATTTTTTTTTAAGAAAATAAAACGTCAAAAATTAACACCTGATTATCCATCTGTGCGTACGCACACAGGTCCATGCGTACGCACAAGGGGCAAAAAGAGGGGGATGCGAGCGCACACGGTGTACAAACGTTCCCAACCGAGGGGATGTTAATGAGTGTGCATACGCACAGGTAGGTGCGTACACACAGAATGCGAAATTTGGGGAGGTGTGCGCACGCACATGCTCAATTTTCTCTAAAAATTTTCGTGCCTTAAGGCACCAAACTTGACATCCAAAATAGCTTTTCCAACCCCAAAATTTGTTCTACCCTAAAAATACCAAATCAACACAAAAATCTACCAAACTAAGCTAACTAAAAGAAGCAAAAAATTCAACAAACAAATGCTAAAGGAGAGGGAGAGTTAGAAAGATGTTACCAAACAGTTTTATTTATTGTCTTTAAGTTACACAATTGGGAGAGCCCTTGATATGGTGGCTTATGCTTGACTTCCCCACCAATGCTTGAATTTGCAATGTCCTCTGGGATCCCAATCTTAACCATTTACAAAAACAAAAGACTACCAAAAAGCAAGCTATTTACTTATTAACATATTTACAATAGCCAACAACATAACACCATTGCAACTCCCCGGCAACGACACCAAAAATTTGATGAATGGCCTAAAGCAGGTTAGGAAATTTTCTCAAAATTAGAATTGGCATTGTAAGTATTGTTCCCAACCCAACAATTGGCCAACAATCAAATTTACATTCTAATGATGTCACAATCAAAACACAATAACCAGAAGTTTTAAATTCCGAGTCGTCTTCCCTAGGAGTTGCAAAAGGAATGCTCAATTATTGGCTATGATGGCTTGAAAGGCAAGTAATGTAAATAGGAAGAAAGTGAATAAACATGCAAGGAATTAAATGATCAAAAGCAATTAAATTCAAAGGAAATTACTCAAGGAAAAGGGAAAATTCAAATGCTAAAAATCTATTCGCAAAGATTGGGAACTAAGGTTACCTATCCTAGTCATTGACCACAAACACATGATGATTACGAAGAGTTAATCCTACTTAGTCAACCCTACATCGAGGATAAATCAAATAGGCATAATTAATTTCAATCCATAAGTCCTAGTCAACTCTATTAATAGAAGACTTAGAGTCAGTGGAAACTAAATCAACTAACTACTCCAATATATCACTAAAGAATGGACATCAATGACTCAAGGGTCACCAAAGTCCTCAATTCTAAGCCAAGAGTGAAGAAAAACTATTTAGAAACTACGCCAAGCATTTTATCAAACACTTGGTGTACATAAAAAATAAAATAATATTAAATTGCATCAAAAATAAAATCTAACTATCAAAAGCAAGAAAATAATAACAATAACTCAAACAAGCAATAAATGAGCTTAAAACATAAATTGCATTAAATGAACATTAAAATTAACAAGAGTATCCATAAACATAAAAATGACAAAAATGGAAAGTTAAGAAGAAGAACTAAGAGAACTAAGACAATAAAGCATGCAAACATAAATAAAACTACATTAAAACAAGAATTAAAGGCTGAAATTAAAGAGAAATTAAATAAACCTAACCTAATTCTAGAGAGAGGGGGAGCTTCTCTCTCTAGAAAACTAAGAGAAAAACATAGAAAAGCTAAACCTTATTGCCCCCTTGCTTCGACTTGAATTGGGGTTGAAATAGCTTCAGAAATAAGTTGGATTGGGTTTTGGATGCCCAAAATTTGCTCCTAGCAATTTTCAATTAATGAGCTCACGTTACACGGTCACGCGAACGCGTGGGTCACGCGTACGTGTCACTTGGCGAAAATCATCCCCACGCGTATGCGTCGCTGAGC
This sequence comes from Arachis hypogaea, assembly GCF_003086295.3. Classification (NCBI taxonomy): domain Eukaryota; kingdom Viridiplantae; phylum Streptophyta; class Magnoliopsida; order Fabales; family Fabaceae; genus Arachis; species Arachis hypogaea. The sequence continues at coordinate 52,423,678 of NC_092040.1, forward strand.
TCGCACTTGTGCGCACGCACGCGTCGCTTGTGCGCACGCACGGATGCTGGAACGTCCAAACTCTATTTCTTCATGGTTTTTTCCCTTTTGCATGCTCTTTTTCTCACTTCTTCAACCTATTCTTGCCTTGGAAATCTGAAATCACTTAGCAAACACACATAAAGGCATCAAATAGGATTAAAGTGAATAAAATTTAGTAATTAAAAGGCCTAAAAACCATGTTTTCACTTTCAAGCACAATTTAGGAAGAAATCATGAAACTCTACTATTTCAATGGATAAGTGCAAAAAAGGTTAATGAAATCCACTCAAATAGAGCAAACAAATTCCATGAAATGTGGATTCATCACAACCCCATACTTAAACAATAGTATGTCCTCATGCTAAACTCAAGAAAGATACAAGGGGTATTACAATTATTCAAAGCAAGTAAACTCCCTACATGCAATCTATCTACATGAATGCAACTACTTAGTCAAAATAACTCAAATTCCAAGATACACATATAAACACAAGGGCTAAGGCAATCTAAATCAAGTAAAATCCATAATTGATTAGAGTCATTAAAAAGCATTTACAAACTTTCAAGAATGGAGATAATCAAAGGCGGAAACATGTAATTGAGCAATTGAACCCTCACCAGATGTGTATCCACTCTAATCACTCAAATGTATAGGGTCAATTCACTTAATTTTCCTTTAATCAAGCTTTCTACGATTTTTTTTCATATAACAATTAACCTTTATTAAATGTATGCATAGAAATATCATGAGGTCCTTCCATAAGTTGTAATGGGGTTAAGGTAAAGGTAAGTATTCCGAGGGTTACTTGAAACATTGAGGTCGATCTCGGACGAGATCTTCTGGTGTGATCGGAGCTTCCGTATCCAACTTGTTTGGAGCTTGATCACCGGGGGGTGGTGGTACCTACAAGAGACTCTGAAGCTTAAGTCAGCACGGGCTTTAAGCAGGTTTTTTGTAGAATTGGAGTATGAGTTATACCTGGGTGCTCCAGTGTATTTATGGTAGTGCTTGGTGATCTTCCTTTGAGGTAAGTTGGTTATCTTATCTTATCTTTTGTGGAGGAGATCTTTATCTTTTGGTCAACTGCTTTCTAGTAGGCGATGATTCTTCTATTTTGGGCCTTTCTTGGGCCTCTGTGGTGTTTGTCCGAGCTCTTTGTGAAGAGGTCGGTGCTGGGCTAACCTTTCATGAGGTCGGTCCATTTGTCTTTATCGAACTCGACCTTATAGCTCGGACTGGTGTATAAACAGTGCGCCTGCTTGAGCTTCAATCTTCCCATGAGGTCATGCTTACAAGCTTCGATCTTTTGAGGAAGTCGTGCTCGAGCATTGGTTCGGTTTTGAGTAGCTCCTTTCCGCGCGAGTCTGGTGTTATTCTGCTTAAATGCGAAGCATTTTTTTTAGCTCCTTTGCGACATTCCCTTCGAGGACGTTATTTCCTTGGGATCAAGCAAACACTCTTAAAGCCTATTAATTTGGGCTTTATTTCTTTATGCCATTTCTTTTCCCACCTTGCACTTTAAAATCGAAAAAAAGGGCTTTTACTTCGTTTTCAGTTTCTTGCTTTCGTCTGTTTCATTTTCATTCTTCTAAAAAAAAGACCTCTTTCTCTACTTTTGATTTGCCCCAAGCTTTTCTTCTTTCTTTGAAGTTTCAAAGCTTTTGTTGGACCGTTCGTGCTTTCACTACGCACACGTTGTTGTTTCTTGTTCTCCTTTGCAGGTTAGTACTTTGCTTCACACCCTTTCTCGTTTTATGTGTTTTAATTGTCGTCCTTCTTTATGCTTTACTGCTGCATGCTTTCTTTTTGCACAAAGTTTTGATCTTGCTGAGCTTGTTTTGAAAAGGCTGAAGCTTTCTGGTGATATTAACCTTTGTTTCTTCAAAGTTGAGATCTTTTTATCTCTGTTGCTTCATTTGGGGAAATGTAGGCACTTAGGTGAACCGTCTTTTAGTTGCATTTTTTTCTTTTTGGTGATGGGGCTTGGGTTTTGATTTTCATTGACTTTCCTGTGTGTTTCTCCCTCTCTATATCTGCATTGCCTCCAAAGAGTGCCGCTGAGTTTTTGATGATGATTTCTTGTTGCCTTTGTGAATCCTGGGGTGCCCTTTTGCTGCTATACTTGTTGTTTGCTGGTTGTCTCTTCTTTTTCTCTTTCTGTTCGAGTTGTTTGGTAGTTACCCCTTTTCTTTTTTCTTACTATAGGTATAATTGTTTTATGTCTTCACGTAAAAACATTGTCAGGATGTCTACAAAGGTCCCCCTGGTATGGCTGACTGGTTAGATTTTATAGCGTTGATGTGTGTCACTGTGGACAACCCGGAGTACTGTGAGGGACTTAGGAGGTTTCATAGGATCTGCGAGTGTAGAGAATATAAGAAGAACTATGAACTGGTATCACCCGACCCTGAGGAGAGAGTTAGCTTCCCTCCCTTAGATCGGACAGAGCGTCCTTTCTTTTTTGCTTATGACTATTTCTTTAGCCAACTAGGTATTTCCCTTACTTTTATTGCTTTCAAAACCGAACTCTTGTGGAACTGTAATGTGGCCCCTTTGCAGCTTCATCCGAACTTTTGGGCTTTCATAAAAATTTTTTAGTTGCCGTGTCAAGAACTAGGTGTTTGTCCTTCCCAGCCCTTTTTCCTTTACCTGTTTGTGCTGACCAAACCATGAGTGGCTAAGAAGAAGGCTTCTTGGTTCTCCTTTCGAGCTACCTAAGGGAAAAAGGTTTTTTCCATGTTTGATGACTCTTTTTGGGACTTTAAAAAATTTTATTTTAAAGTCCGAGCTGTTGAGGATGTCCGTCCCTTCTTTCTGGATGAGAACGATGAGCGGACCTTCCCTTCATGATGGCCAAAAGATCCGGTAGTTCTTAAGTATCCTTGTGAGAGTTTAGATGAGGTAGAGAGGGTTTTGTGTGTGTTTTAGAGGAGCATTAGGGGTAGCCTCCTTATCTGGATATGATGAGATTTCTAGGAGATCCTTCCCTCCTCTATTCTGAGCTAGCATCCGACCTCTTTCTTCATAGACAATTTTCTTCTATTGTTTGTGAACTTATACTTTTTCTACTGTGTAATTGTTTTCCTGGCTTCTTTTCAGAGATGATGACATCTTCGGATTTGATGAAATTTTTTCGCAAAGCGAAAAAGGCAGTGGCTGCCAAGAATTTGTCGAAGAAGACTTCGAGGGAAGGTTCTTCGGAACAGTTGCCTCCGAAGAAGCCGGCAACTGGTCCGAGGAAGATTATCCTGACCTCTCAAGTTCGAATAGCTTCCTCTAACCTGCCTCAAACGACCTCTGGTGCTGCCTCCTCCCCTACTTCTGCTGGTCCCGCTCCCAAGAAGCAAAAGATGGTGGGGACTTATAATCTGAATGACAAAGAATTTGATTGTGTGGCCTTTGCCACAGAGTTGATTGCTCCTCATGGTAAAGTTCATCTGGATGATGTGTCGATTCTTCATCATCTTGATTTTATATAAAGTAATAGTATTTGGATGGCCAATATTAGTGCTACCTTATCTCGGGTTTACTGGGAGTCCCCGGTCCATGCTACCAAGGCCATTATGGAGGAGGCCAAGGCTGAATACAACAGGATGAAGGGTCTGAAGAACGAGCTAGATGTCAAGATTGTTAAATTGGAGATTGATGTAGAGAGGGAGAAGGCTCGGGCTACTGCTGTAGAAGTGACTGCCAATCTGGTCGAGGAGATGGCCAAGAAGTTCAAGGAGAGCTATACCCGCACATATGGCGAGCTCCTGGAAACTAGGGAGAGACTTCAATCTGCTTAGGATGATTACGTCGAGCTTCAAGGCCATATGGTGAGTAACATGACCGACATGTATGAAAATCTAAAGGCCCAGTTTTGGGTTTTTGCTCCCGACGTCGACCTCTCTTCATCAGTATGGACAATGTAGTGGAGGATGGCAAGATTGTGCCTGCCCCAGATGATGATGATGAGGGTCCTCCCCTTGTGCCGCCAGCTAAGATTTCTACAGCTTCAGCTACTGCAGCCCCTTCTGCCGAGGTTTTCCCTCCTGGGCCTGAGCCTGATTTAGAGATTCTAAATGGGTCGGATGGAGTTGTTAATGCCACTCCGATCTCAACTGTCCCACCTTCTCCCAAAGATGTAGCTACTGGGGCAAACTTGGACCCCTTATGATGTTATTTTTATTTCTTTGTTTTGATTATGTATTGATATGGTCCAGTCTGTGACCTTTTGAACTTTGGCTATGTATGTCTTTATGGATGACTCTCTAACACTTGTGCTAGTTGCTTCTTAGCAACTTTTTGCTTTTAATCAAAAACACTTTGAACTCTTGGGTTGCTTTTGAGCAGTCGTTGAGCCTTTAATGTTTTTAACCTTTGTGTTTGCTTGATATGTGAATTTTAGCCTTTGGCGAGATGCCTTTGGTTCTTAGGTTGTTCTTTCAACCCTTACATGGTTTTCTGTTTCTTGGCGACATGATACTTTTGTGGGCTCTTTTTGGTTATATCACCCCAAGATTTGCCATCCAGACTTTCTAGTCACGTTCCAAATAACTTTTTAGGTAGTGTTCTCATGTGGAACCTTTTCTTTTTAGTTTATTTGGACGACTTCATAGCATTCTTCCGACTTGAGGTTGTGCTTTCACTTTTTAGGTAGTGTCTCTTTTTAAGATTTGTACCCTTTAGCTAAGCACCTTGAGCCTAGGTTTTTTCAACCTTTTTTGGCCTTTACTTGTTCCTTTTTCAGTGATCCTTTTATTGGTCCGACTTCTCTGTCGGGCCTTCTCAAGTTATTTTTAGTAATCCCCATATCTAGTCTGATCTCGTCAGGTCGCTTTATATGGGTTACTTTTTATAACTTCTTGCATTAACTCGAGCTTTGTCGCTTCACCTTGCCGACCTCTTTTTTCTTGGTCGGGCGATGAATTTTGCATTTTTTTAGCGTAAATTAATCAGTCTTGGGAGGAAACTTTTTAGGGAATCAATAACTTTTATTCAAATAATAAGATAGAAATATAAATAAAAGTGTGTACATGTGAGTGCTTACCCTTCTAGTTCGGGCAAATTTTAGATCTTGGCCTAGTACCTCATTAAAAAACCTTTTAGGAAAAAGAGTGCGCATTGGCATAAGATCTTTACCTTTTTCTAGATATAGTACCTTCTTAGGTTACATCCATGCCATGACCTTGGTAGCTCCCGCCCTTCGAGGTAGGCCACCCTATAGTAGCCTTTTCTCTAGTACTTCTGTAACTCGGTATGGCCCTTTCCAGTTGGCTGCTAGCTTCTCTTTTTTTAACCGACCTGCTATGATATCATTTCGGATTAAGATGAGATCGGTGGTGGCAAAGCTTTGCCGAATTAGCTTCCGATTATACCTTAAAGCCATTCGACACTTTAGCGCTTCCTCTCTAATCCAAACTCTTTCTTGGACTTCTGGAAGTAGGTCGAGCTCTTCCCTATGAGCTTGGGAGTTGGTATCTTCATTTTAGAGGATCACTCTAGGGGATCCTTCTTCTACTTTTACGGGAATCATTGCCTCCGTTCCTTAAGCAATTCAGAAGGGTGATTCCCCGGTGGTGGAGTGTGGTGTTGTGCGGTATGCCTATAAGACTTGCGGGGGCTCTTCAGTTCAAGCTCCCTTAGCGTCCTGTAGTCTCCATTTTAGCCCGGCCAATATGACTTTGTTGGCGGCTTCCGCTTGTCCATTGGCATGTGGGTGTTCTACAGAGGTGAACTAGTATTTGATTTTCAAATCGGCTAGCAGGTTTCTGAAGCCCGTGTCAGTGAATTGAGTGCCATTGTCTGTGGTGATGGAGCATGGGACCACAAACCTTGTGACAATGTTTCTGTATAGGAACTTTTGACTTCTCTGGACGATGGCAGTGGCTAATGGTTCTATCTTGATCCTTTTTGTGAAATAGTCTATTCCTACAATGAGGAACTTGACTTGCCCTGATCCCTGGGGGAATGGTCCAAGGAGGTCAAGCCCCCTCTTTGCAAATGGCCAGGGTGAAGTGACGCAGATGAGTTCCTCGAGTGGTGTGATATGAAAGTTGGCGTGCTTTTGGCATAGGGGGCATGTTTTGATGAACTCTGTTGCTTCCTTTTGCAAGGTCGGCCAGTAAAACCCAGCTCGGAGTACCTTTTTGGAAAGAGCTCGTGCCCCGAGGTGGTTGCTGCACATGCCACCATGGACTTCCTCTAGAACTTCCCTCATAGCTGAGGTCGAGATGCATTTTACGAGGGGTGTAGAGATTCCTCTCCTATATAGGACGTCATGTACTATGGTGTAGTACTGTGCTTCTCTCACTAGCCTTTTTGCCTCTTTTTTTATCTGCGGGGAGTGGTTCAGACTTGAGATAGCTGATTGTGGGAGTCATCCACCCTTGGTCCTGGTCTGATATGCTTAAGACCTTCTTTTCTTCCGAGGTTGACGGATTTTGTAGTGTTTCTTGGATGAGGCTTCTATTGTTTCCCCCGGGTTTGGTCCTGGCTAGTTTTGAAAGTGCATCAACTTGGGCATTTTGTTCCTGAGGTATATATTAGATCTCATATCCCATAAATTTTCCAAGCTGTTCTCTGGTCTTGTCTAGGTATTTCTTCATGGTGTGATCCTTAGCCTGGTAGCTCCCTTCTATTTGCGAGGTGATTACTTGTGAGTCACTGAAAATGGTAAGCTTTTGAGCTCCAACCTCCCTAGCCAGCTTCAAACCTGCCAATAGGGCTTCGTACTCGGTTTGGTTATTTAAGGCAGGAAACTTGAACTTTAAGGAGAGCTTGAGTTGAGTTCCTTGATTGCTTTTGAGGATTACTCCGGCTCCACTTTCGGCTTTGTTTGATGAATCATCAACGTAGAGGTTCCAGCTAGTGGGGGTGTTTGGGGTGTCGGTGTATTCTACAATGAAGTCGGCCAGGTATTGGGACTTGATGGCTGTCCGAGCTTCATACTTGAGGTCAAATTCGGACAACTTGACTGCCCATTGTAGGATTCTTCCAGCTAAGTTTGTTTTCTGCAGAATACTTTTTATGGGTTGATTGGTTCGCACTCTGATTGTGTGGGCCTGAAAGTATGGTCGGAGTCGTGGAGAAGTGAGTATATGGGCGTAGGTGAACTTCTCTATCCTTTGGTAGTTTAGTTCAGCCCCTTGTAGATCCTTACTGATAAAGTAGATGGGTTGTTGCCCTTTTTCGTCGTCTTTAACTAGGGCTGAAGCTATTGCCTGGCTTCCCACGGCGAGGAATTGGATAAGTTCTTTTCCTTGCCGAGGTCGGGTAAGGATGGGTGGCTGCCCTAGGAATGTTTTGAAGCCCTGGAAGGCTTGTTCACATTTTGGGGTCCATTCAAACCTCTTTCCTTTCCGTAGTGTGGCATAGAAAGGGAGAGATCTCAAGGCCGACCCAGCTAGGAATCTAGACAGGGCCGCTAGTCTTCCATTTAGCTATTGTACTTCTCTGATGCAGGTCGGGCTCTTCATGCTGAGTATGGCCTGGAATTTATCTAGGTTTGCTTCAATCCCTCTCTAGGTGAGCATGAAGCCCAAGAATTCGCCAGCTTCTACCACGAAAGTGCACTTTGCGGGATTAAGTCTCATCCCATGCTTTCTTATGGTGTCAAACACTTCGGCAAGATCGGATAATAAGGTTTCCACTCTTTGTGTCTTTATCAGCATGTCGTCGACATAAACCTCCATCAACTTTTCGATGTGGTCAGCAAAAACTTTATTCATCAGCCTCTGGTACGTAGCCCCTGCGTTCTTGAGTCCGAAGGCATGACTATGTAGCAGTAGTTCGCTCTTGGGGTTAGGAACGAGGGTTTTTCTTGGTCAGGCTGATACAGTGAAATTTGGTTGTATCTCGAGTAAGCGTCCATGAAGGAAAAGTACTTATATCCCGATGAGACATTGACTAGTGTATCTATATTTGGGAGTGGGTAGGGATCTTTTGGGCAGGCTTTGTTGAGGTCGGTGTAACCAGTGCACATCCGCCACCTTCCATTTGACTTTTTGACCAGTACGACATTGGCCAGCCATAATGGGTACTGTACCACCCTTATGAACCATTCCTTTAACAAGGCCTATACCTATTCCTCTACAGCCTGCAATCTCTTTGGACCGAGCTTCCTACATTTTTGTTGTACTGGCCGAGATCCAGGGTACACTGTCAGTTTATGGCACATTAGTTCGGGATTAATATCGGGCATGCCTGCGGCCTTCCATGCGAATAGGTCGAAGTTCTTTCTTAAGAACTTTGTCAGCAGTTCCTTTAAGTCTTCTTTAGGTTTGCCCTTATATTTGTTATTTTGTCTTGAGTATCCCTGATTTTAACTTTTTTGGTCTCACCTTCTGGCTGAGGACGAAGTTCTTCATGAGCTCTGATTCCCCCGAGTTCAATAGTGTTAGTTTCTTTTCCTCTGAGGTCACCTTTAAGGTTCAGACTTTTGTTGTAACAGCGTTGCGTAAGTTTTTGATCTCCTTTTATGGTGGCAATCCCTTCTAGAGTTGGGAACTTCATGCATAGGTGCAAAGTAGAGACTACTGCAGCAAGCTGATTTAGCGTTGTCTGACCTATGAGGGCATTGTATGCAAAGCTCACATCGACTACTATGTAGTCTATGCTTAGCGTTCTAGACCTTGTTCCTTTCTCGAAGGTTGTGTGCAGTGGGATGTACCCAAGTAGCTGGATTAGGGTGTCTCCAAGTCTGTATAGGCTATTAGGATATGCTCAGAGCTCTTTTTCTTGTAGGCCGAGCTTGTCGAATGTGGATTTGAACAGGATATCCGCAGAGCTTGCTTGGTCTACCAATGTTCGGTGGAGATTGGCATTGGCGAGTATGATGGTAACGACCACGGGATCATCATGCCCCAGGATGATGCCTGCAGCGTCTTCTTGAGTGAAGGTAATAGTGGGGAGGTCGGGCGACTTGTCCCCTTCTCCGACATGGTACACCTCTTTAAGGTGTCTTTTGCGGGATTACTTAGAGATCCCTCCTCCTGCGAATCCTTCGTTTATCTTGTGAACATGTCTCTCCGGGTTATGAGGGGGACGTTTAGCTCGTCTGTCCGCTTCGTCCCTTCTTCTCTTTTTTGGTTCGTCTGCACTATTGGCTAAGAACCGATCTAGTCTCCCATCTCGTAAAAATTTTTCTATGACATTCTTCACGTCGTAGCACTCGTTGGTAGGATGCCTGTAGATTCGGTGGTATTCACAATACTCTGTCTGACTTCTTCCTCTCTTGTGTTTAATCAGGAGAGGGGGTGGGATCTTCTCAGTGTTGCATATCTCTCGGTAAACATCCACAAGTGTTCCGAGGGTTACCTAAAACTGTAGGTCGATCTCGGACGAGATCTTCTGTATTGGTCGGAGCCGACGTGTCCGGCAGGTGTACGGTGGTCAGAACTTATGTGTCCGATTTGTTGGACTTGGTGGTGGTGCTGATCCTGTGTCCCTGGAGGGTGGGGGGTACCTGCAAGGGACTCTGATGCTTAAGTTAGCAAGGGTACTAAGCAGGTATTAAGTAGAATCAGAGTATGAGTTATACCTGGGTGCTCCAGTGTATTTATAATGGTGAGAAGTGACCTTTCTAGATAAGATAAGTTAGTTATCTTATTTTATCTTATCGTATCTTTGGATGAGGTCAGCTTATCTTCAACGGAACCGCCTTTATCTCTGTAGGCTAGGATTGCCTCTAGATTTGGGTCGGGTTCCTCTATTTGGGCCCTTTATTTGGGCTTTCCTGTTGATTTGGCCGAGCTCTTTGAGAAGTGGTCGGATAGTCTGACCTGAAGAGGTCGGTCGCCTTGTCGCTAAACATCCCGGGTCGGTCATCTCGACCCAGGGTATGAACAGTGCCCCTGCTTGAGCTTGGTTCTTCCTTTGGAGGTCGAGTCCTTGACTTCGGTCCTTCTTAAGTGAAGTCGAACTCAAGCATTTTGTGGATTCCTTTTCTTTGTAGAGTCTTTTTTGAATGTAGAACGTTTTCTTCTAAAAGACGCGCGCTTTTATACCAGCACTTTTTTGGGAACGTGCGAGGGTTTAATGCTTTTTAATTTTGAGCATTAATTGCCTCGTTTCCTTTAAGCTCTTTTACTTTGGATTTTGAAACCCCGAAAACCTTCTTTTGCTTTTTTCGTAACTTCTTTTCTTAGTTCTCTCCACTCTTTGTTTTTTCGTTTGCATTTCTGTTTTCTTTGTGGTGCAGCGTCATTTGGCGTTGGAGCTTGGGGTCTTTGTGTTTCTTCCGGCGACATTGCTCTTGTTCATATTCCCAGATTTCGTCTTCCTCCTTTGGTTTTTTGTTGAAGCTCGCTTGTTCTTTCCAGGTTGGTAATAGCTTTTCTCGTCTTCTTCGTGGCTTCCTCTTTAATTTTGGTGAAGTTCTGGTTTTGCATGTTTGAAAGTTTGGATCTTTTGCGATCTTTTACTCGTTGCTGTGATATGCTTTTCTTATCTTCCTTCTTGTGGTTTTTCTTGGAATTTCTGTTGAGGCTTTCTGGGGTTTTATTGTTGCTTTCTGGTTGCTTTTGATACTGATAAAAGATCTGTATCTGTTTTTTGGAGATTGCTTCCTGTCTGATCTTTTTTCAAAAAAGGTTGCGTCTTTAATGGTCTCATGCTTTGTTGCTTTGGGAATGTTTTGTTTGGTAGGCTTTGTGATGATTTGCTGTGTTTTTTCTTTGAAAAAATGCTTGTTGCTTTGAATCCAAAGGATGTGTTCTGGAAACCTTGCATTATTGCTGCCTCCAAAGGATGCCCCGGGACTTTGGTTTGAGTCTTGGGGTTTTCCTTTTCTTGCTTTTCATTGCATCAGAAGCATTGACCGAGTTGTTTTCTCCTTTGTCCGAGATGTTTGTAGTAACCTTATTTTCTTTTCTTACTTGTAGGATTTAGTTGGCCCCATGTCTTCTCGCAATAACATTGTAGAGATGTCTTCCAGAGTTCCCGAGGGGATGTCCGATTGGCTGGACTCCCTTGTTTTGTTGTGTGTTTTCGTTGTGGACGCTAAATTTTGCATAGAGCTGAGGAAGTGTCATAGGATTTGTGGTAACAATGCTCGCGAGGATGATTACGAGCTTGTTGCTCCTGATTCTGATGAGAGGGTTTGCTTTCTGACTTCCATTGAGAGGGAGCGTCCCTTCGTCTATGCCTATGAATACTTTTTCAGCCAGTTGAATGTTACTTTTCCTTTTACTGCTTTTGAAACCGACCTGTTGTGGTCGTGTAATATTGCTCCATCCCAGCTTCACCCCAATTCTTGGGGTTTTATTAAAATTTTTCAACTTCTCTGCCGTGAACTAGATGTAATACCTTCCCAGACTCTGTTTCTTTACTTGTTCGTTTCTGCCAAGCCTGGCGGTTCTTCAAAAAAGAAAGCTTCTTGGGTTTCTTTCCGGTCCGCTCAAGGCCATAAAGTGTTTGCAATGTATGATGAGTCCTTTAAGGACTTCAAGAATTACTTCTTTAGAGTTCGAGCTGTTGAGGGGGCCCGCCCCTTTTTTCTTGATGAAAATGACGAGCCCTCCTTCCCTCTAGAGTGGTAGAAAGATGTAAGAGTGTCTCGCTATACCTGGGAGATGCTGGATGATGTTGAATGCGCTTTTGTAGTTGTTCTTGAGGATCTCTGGGGGAAACCACCTCATCTTGATACAAAAAGATTTTTGACTAATCTGTCCTTGGTTCGGACTGCTTTGGGTATTTGCTTGTCTATTTGTCTGACTTGTTTCTATACTTATTTCCTTTTTTTCCTCTTTTGTAACTCTTTGTCGTGGCTATTTTTGTGTTTTGTAGAGATGTCAAAGAATAATGACTCTGTGAAGGCCTTCAAAAGGGCAAAGAAGGCAACTGCTACTCTGAACATCTCGGCCAAGGTGGCCGGCAAGGGATCTTCACAGGTCCCCCTGAAGCCTCCTGTGTCGAGTTCCCTTGGGCCGAGGAAAGTAATTCCTACTCTCCAGTTTCATCAGGTCGATCCTCCTCAAACTTCTGCTACTGCTTCTAATGCCCCACCTTTGAAAAAGCAAAAAACATCCGAGCCCTTTAACTTGGATGCCCCAGACTTTGATGCCATTGAGTTTGTTGACCAGCAAATTGCCCCCTATGGTGGGCTTTCCATGGACGACGTGTCTCTTCTTCGGCATTTGGATTTTATTACTAAAAATAGTGTGAAGATGGCTCATATAGGTGCCACTATATTCCGAACAATTCAGGGGATTCCGATTCATGCCACAAAATCCTTTATGGAAGAAGCCAAGTCAGAATTTGATCGAATCAAGGGTTTGAAGGAGGAGTTGGAGGTGAAGTTAGCGAAGGTGGAGAGGGAGTTGGAGAGTGAGAAGGCCAGCTCTATTGCCCTTGCTGCTTCTTTGAATCTGGCCGAAGACATGGCGTTGAAACATAAGGACAGCTATGTCTCGGCTTATAGGGAATTGATGCATCTTCGGGAGGATTTGGAAACAGCCCGGGTTAATTATGGTGAGCTTCAAGGTCATCTTGTGGGTAGCGTAACTGCTGCCTCCGAGAACCTGATGGAACAGTTTCGGGTTGTTGCTCCTGATACCGACTTGACTCTCATTAGCCTGAACAATGTCGTGAGGGATGGTAAGATTGTCCCTGATGACCAGGATGATGATGAGGCTGATCCTCCCCCAATGCCTTCTTTTAAGGTGTCGACCTCCTCTGTTCCTCCCGTTGCATCTGATCCGGATTGCCAGATTCAAAACCGGGATGATGGAACCGTAGATGCTGTGCCCCTTCAGACTCATCCTCCTTCTCCTCATACCGATGCTGCCGGGAACGCTGATGCCAGGGCATTTTGGCTAGTTTCACTGACCTTTTCTTTACTGTTTTTAGGTGTTTTCATGCATTTTCTTAGGAAATAAGTTAGTTTTGGGCAGATATTCACTCAGACCTTGATTCAAGCATACATTGTGCATTTTACATTATTTCATGAGGATTTTGCATGATTTTAATGACAAAATTGTATATTGCATTACCCATGATGTGGACTAGAACTTTGATGCACTCTATTGCTTGATTTCAGGACCAAAGGAAGCAAGGAATGGGAGGTAACTTGCAAAGTTAAGGAGAAAAATGATTGCCAAAAACACTCTCAAAAGCCATCAATGCCCACGTTAAAGAGTCACGTTAACTTACGTGAACTCTAACATGGAGAAGAGAAGTTGAGCCAACGTTAGTGACACTTAACATTGTCACTAACGTTGGCAATTGCTCACAAATAGCCACGTTAGAAGCCACGTTAGCCTAGTTAACGTGGCCTCTAATGTTAAAGGGGGAAGAGAAGCCAACGTTAGTGACACTCAACATTGTCACTAATGTTGGCCTAAGGTGCAAAAAGCCACGTTAACTCCCACGTTAACCTAGTTAACGTGGGAGCTAACGTAAGAGATGGAGAGTTGTCGACAACGTTAGTGACACTCAACATTGTCACTAACGTTGGAGCAACCACACAACCCCCAAGAGCCACGTTAACCTTCACGTTAACTTGGTTAACGTGGAAGCTAACGATGAGGAATGAAGAATGAGCCAAAGTTAGTGACACTCAACATTGTCACTAACGTTGGGATGGCTAAGAATGGCCACGTTAGAAGCCACGTTAACCCAGTTAACGTGGACTCTAACGTGAGACCTAGGGGCACACTTGAACGTTAGTGACAATGTTGAGTGTCACTAACGTTCTCGAAGGTTCGCAAAAGCCATGTTAGAAGCCACGTTAACCTAGTTAACGTGAGCTTTAACGTGAAGCAAGAAGGGGCACACTTGAATGTTAGTGACAATGTTGAGTGTCACTAACGTTCTCGAAGGCTAGCAAGGCAAAGTTAAAAGCCACGTTAACCCAGTTAACGTGGGCTCTAATGTGAGGCAAAGGGGTGCATGGCAACATTAGTGACAATGTTAAGTGTCACTAACGTTCTCGAACTTGTATTTTCACTAAATGTTAAACACCCCTAACGTCTTGAGCTAAAGTCTCTACCCACTTCACACTTTCTCTCTGCAAGTAAGCCAAGCCCAATTGAAGAAAGGAACTGCTTCAATCTCAAAGATCCAGAGGCCCAAGACTTGAAGAGCTAACTAGAAGCTGAGAAGAGTAGTATATATAGGAGTAGTTTTGAAATAGAGGGGAGCTTTTTGGGAGGAGCTAGGAAAGAGAACTACTCTTTGTATTTACTTTCTTTGCAATTCTAGCTTTATCATGTATTCTCCATCTTTGATTTTGATTTCTAGAGCTATGAACAACTAAACCCCTTTCATTGGGTTAGGGAGCTCTGTTGTAATTTGATGGATCAATACTAATTTTCTTATTCTTCCTCTATCTTTCCTTTTGATTTTACTTGAAAGCCTTCGATCTTCATCCAATTGGATAGTGATCTTGGAAAAGAAGCTCTTCAAACATGGATCTCTTCGGATCCTTGAAAGAGGAATGAAGAGATTAGCTAGAAATGCTTTCTCATGCTGGACCAAATTGAGTGTGGATGGGTATGTGGCTATAACCCTCTAAGCATTTGATTTGGGAAGTGCATGTGGTATAATCAGTGACCACACTTCATCTCTTCTCATGAGCAATTGACCAAGGAATTGGCTATTGATCAAGATTTGAGAGATTGAATTGCAAGAAATTGTGATTCAATCACTTAAGATTGCCAAGGAGATCAATGAGTGCATTGATTGAGGAAGAGATGAAAATGAAATTGATCCGGAGAATGCAACATCTCCTAAGCCCAATGAACTCCCCATTTCTGATCTTTCCCATTCTCTTTATTTTCTGCAATTTACTTTTATGAGCGATTCCCCCATTCCCATTTACAATTCTGCTATTTACTTTCAGTCATTTACTTTCCTGCCATTTTAATTTCTGTAATTATCAACTCTATTCATGGATTCGCTCAACTAGATCATTCCTCTAATTAAAGTTGCTTGATCAATCAATCCCTGTGGGATTCGACCTCACTCTATTGTGAGTTTTTACTTGACGACAAATTCGGTACACTTGCCGAATGGGAATTTGTTGAGAGACACGTTTTACCCCGATCAAGTTTATGGCGCCGTTGCCGGGGATTGATTGTGCATCGACAATGATTACATTAGAGGATAACTAGATTGAGCATTTGTATTTTTTTGATTTAATTTTCTATTTGGTTAATTTGCTTTCCGTCTTAGTTTAATTCTTCCCCTCCCCTGTTTCTTAGTTTTTCTTTGCTATTTACAATTCAGTTCACTAACTGACGAATGGATTTTTGCCGGTATAGAAATTATCAAGTAATCAATCGTAGTATAGTCTAAACCGACGCAGAATCCATCATCAAAGTAATTCTACAATCTATAACCGAGAGTATTAGTCCCGAGTCGTTCTTCCCTAGGAATGCTACAAGGATGCATGTTATTGGTTAAGTGGTCTTTTGTGGCTTGAAGAGTGTGGCATAAAAGTGCTAATAAAAGAAAACAACAATCAATCAATATTAAAAGCCTTGGCCAAGGTTGAACATTGGAAGTTCCATCACTATAGCTTCCTTCAATTGTGATGACAAAGGAGTGTTGCTTTACTTAGTTAACCCCTAATTATAGAGGGAAGTCAAGTAAAAGTAACTAACTTGAG
Organism: Arachis hypogaea; assembly: GCF_003086295.3. Taxonomy (NCBI): domain Eukaryota; kingdom Viridiplantae; phylum Streptophyta; class Magnoliopsida; order Fabales; family Fabaceae; genus Arachis; species Arachis hypogaea. Next base: position 52,439,292 of record NC_092040.1, read on the forward strand.
TCACAAGTCCTAGTCTTACCCTAGGGAAGTCTAGCTTTAGTGCACTCCAAGTCAATTAGCAATTCTCAATTCTTAATCAACAATTGACATCCATTATTTAAGTGTCTCCAATGACTCAACTACTAGGCCAAGTGAGGGGATACTACTCCATATCTAAAGTTGGCATTTTCTCAAACACTTGGAGAGCGAGAATGAAAGACATAGTAAAATTGAGAGGAAATTTAGAATCAAAGTAATTCAACACAAGAAATCAACAAGAATCAACAATGAACAACAATGAAAATGAGATCTTCAATGAATTAATGGAATCCAAAACAACAAAGTTAAACCTAAGATCTATGAGAATTGAACAATTACAAAAACTAATTGAGATTAGAGAAGAGGATCTACAACATGAACAAAGTAAATTGAGAGTTGCAATGGATCTCACCAAGGAATAGTTGAGAATTGAGAAAATGAAGATGAATCCTAGAGAGAAGTTGGAGTTTCTCTCTCTACAAATGTAACTAACTAAAAATATCTACCTAAGGATCTAAAATTAGTCTATGGATGTGAATGTGTGTCAATCCCCTTCAATCCTTGGCTCTTATATGCATTTTGGCGCCAAAGTTGGTTGCTGAAACCTTCCAAAATCGCCAGGCACGTGTTGCAATAAAAGAATCACGTGCGGACTACGACGCGTGCGCGCATGGTACGCGTGCGCGTCCTTGGCTAATTCTGCGATGTGAGCGCGAGCGCCTTGTGCGTGTACGCGTGCTTGGCCGAGATCAACTCTTTGGCTTTTTGTGCTTCTCTCCACTTGCATGCTTCCTTCCTTGCTTCCTTTGATCCATGCCTAGCCTATTTCAATCCTGTAATTACTAGCAAACACATCAAGGCATCTTATGGAATCAAAGAGAAATCAAAATAAGGATTGAAAAGCATGTTTTTACACTTAAGCACAAATATGGGAGAGATACAAAACCATGCTAATTCATAGGCTAAATGTGACAAAAGGTTATCAAAAATACTCTAAATTCAATACAAAACAAACCGTCAAATTGGGGTCCCCACACTTAAACCTTAGCATGTCCTCATGCTAAAATAAGAAGGAACTAAGGGTTATGACATTCATTGAATGCATCTAAACTATATGAATCCTATCTAAATGCAATTATCTAAGCAAATGAAAATGCTTAGTTCAAACATGTCAAATTGCCAAGGGAGCATGTGTAAGCACAAGGGCTAGGCAATAGGAATTAAGTCCAAACCACAATTGTATTGAATTATCAAAAAGGAGTTCAAACTTGCAAGAATATAGATAATATAGGTGAACACATGTGATTGAACTTTTGAACCCTCACCGGATATGTGTATCCGCTCTATTCACTCAAGTGTTTAGGGGTCAATTCGCTCAATTCTCTTCTAATCAAGTTTTCCAAAATTTGATTTTCTTCTAACAATCAACATTTATTCAATGCATGCATACATTCATCATGAGGTCTTTCATTTAGGTTGTAATGGGGTCAGGGTCAAGGTAAGATCATTTATGGTTAAGTGGACTAGGATTTGAATTTTGATTAGCATAGACTTCCCCACCTAACTATACAATGACCTATACAAGTTCAAACTATTCTAACTACCCATTCTTCATTTTTTTCTTACATATTCATGCATTTCCTATTTGATTCATAACACCTATGCATTGATTCCTTTTTATTGACTTCACTTTGGGGCAATTTGTCCCCTTTTTATTATTTTCTTTCTTTTGTCTTTCTTTTTCTATTCTTTTTTTTTCTTTTCATCATTTTTCATTTTTTTTTCATTTCTTTTTCTTTTGTCAAACTATATACAAGAACATCAATGCATAAGGTCTATTCATTTAATCAATACATGAGTATGTACTCAATTCCTAAACATGAAAGTGTACTACCCCTTTTATCCCATCCAATGTTCCCAAGCCTCGCCAACTTTGAATAATAAACACTCTCACTAGCCTAGGCTAATCAAAGATCCAAACAAGGACTCTTATTGGTTTTCCGCCTTGGGCTTGTAATGTGCTAAATTGAGAATAAGTTGGTTAAGCATAGGCTCAAAATTGGCTAACAATGGAGAATAAAAAGGTTGGCTATTTGGGAAAGTGGGCTAATGAAATAATGGCCTCAATCATATAAATGCATAAATACAAGAAATAAATGGACATATAGAATCAAGCAAATCAAGGATTACAATCATAGAAAGAGAGCAATTTCACACAAGAATGGAAGATAAGTGGCTATAAAATGTAACCACATCAATAGGCTCAAGTCTCACAAGCTTATGTTCTTAGTTCAATACATGATTCACAACGTATGAAATTCAAGCAAGTTCCATTAGAAATCTTCTTTCAATCAATTGGGTTGATGCCCTATATTTAAACTTCTTGGAAAATTTCAATATTTGACTAAGCATTGTTGTGATTGAAAAATTCAAAAAATTTCTTAGTTCACCCTTTCCTTTTCACTTAAAGCCAATTTCTTATGCAAAAGAAAAGGATAGCTAAATATTTGCAAGTCAAAATATGATTTCTAATCACAACCACGAATTAAAAAGAAAGATATGCAAAAATGTATAAAGAAAAATTCAACTAAAAGTAAAAGTATGAAATCTATCATCTAAAACATCTAAGGATATCCATAAGCATCAAAGTATCTAAAATCCAAAATAAATCCAAAATAAGTAGTAAAAGTATCAAGCAGTAAAAGTATCCAAAATAAACTCAAAATACATCAAATATATACAAAGAGTGTGCAAAGTAAGATAGCTAGAAAAGTGGCCAAAATGTTCACCGGTATCTAGTGATGCCACCGGCTACCTCCCCACACTTAAGATTAAGCATCGTCCTCGATGCTAATCCTGAGGATCGGGGAGGTGGTGACAGGGAGAAGAAGAGGGATGAGAGGGGGGAAAGACGGGCGCGACTGCGCAATGCTCGTTGCGCATTAGGTTATCATCTTTTTGAATCGACGCGCGCGCGCCATCTGCGCGTCCGCGTCCTTTGACGAAACTTGGGACCTACGCGTGCGCGTACAACGCGCCTGAGCGTGGATGAGCAGAGTAGGAAGGGACGCGTGCGCGTACAGTGCGCGCACGCGTGCAAGGAGTTGGGCTAGGGGCTTAGAGTTGGCCCATATGAGGCCTAACTCTCTGGTCGATGGCCTGGAGGTTGCACTACTTAGGCCTGCGCGTACGCGGCACGTACGCGTCTGCACGCGTTGAATTGGGCCAGGGGCTTAAGGATGGCTCAGAGCTGGCTTAACTCTCTGGGGCTTGGCGCAAGATCTTGCAGCAGCAATTCGACGCGTACGCGGCTGGTGCGCGTACGCGTGCTTTTTCCCTATAGTTGTATTGACGCGCACGCACGTAATGTGCGTCAGCGTGGAGTGAATTGGGCTCGAGGCATAATGCTGGCCTAGGAGAGGCCCAACTCTCTAGAATATGGGTGATGATGTATCCGCTCATGGACGCGTGCGCGTGCAGCGTGCGCGCGTGTCCACCCCCTCTTTTTTTTTTTTTTTTTTGAACAGGATAATGCCTAAAAGCTCTACTTGCCCAAAGACTCCCCATGGTGCCTACAACTCCTTATTTAGTCAAAAACCTACACTTTCTAAAATGCAAGTTGGTTTTGAGATTTATTCTATTTCTACTAATCACAACATACATGTTAATATTCTAGCTACTAATGTATACAAACAAGCTAATTATAATATGCAGACCTACCTACAATGGTAACTCAAAACACTTATTAAACAAGGTTAGAAGAGAGTGGAAAGAGTTTACCATGGTGGGGTGTCTCCCACCTAGCACTATTAGTTAAAGTCCTTAAGTTGGACATTTGGTAGAGTCCTTGCTAGGGTGGCTTATGCTTAAACTCTTCTTCGAATCCCCACCAGTGTTTGCACTTCCAATAGCCTCCGGGATCCCAATTTAAACGTACAAGGCCTTCAAGGGGGCCTAAGCAAGTAACGAGGCCCTTAAGTTGATAGTGGTCTATGTATGTTCCGGGGTCCCATACTTTATTTGTTAACTCCTTTTCTTCTTGATCTTCATGCTTCCAATAGGGTAACAAACTTATTGAATTCTCCTTGTAACTCATACTCATCATCCTAATCCCATTGAATTTGGCTTCACTCCACCTTTGAGACTCAAAGTTTGATATTCCATCCTTTATGCACCTTGATTCAAATTGTCCACCGACATCTAATCCATTCTTACTTTCTAGCCCACAAAGAGCTCTAAGTTGACCGTCTGTTTCTAACAATGCATATTGATATGGGCCAAGAAAATTAAAGGATGAGATGATTACCCACTCAATTTGTGATTGGGACGGCGACTTAGCAAGGAAGATATTCAATGATCTTGACATTGTAGGTTCCACTTCCTTTGGCTCCTCCATGATGATTTCCATCTTTTGATAGCTCTTTTTAAATTCTTCTTGTTTGCTAACTTCCTCCAAACCTTTATCATTGATCAAGTTATGTGTTGGAGGTTGCGCACCCTCCTCAACATTGATTTCACATTCGATGGGGGAAGCTTCAACAAGATTACTGTTCATACCCTGACCAGGGTCCTCCAACTCGGCAAACCCATAAGAGGTCCGACCTTGTGGTTAAGCTCACACCTACAGGTCGGACCTCGGACAAAAGAGCAAGGAAGGCCCACCAAAAGGAACGCAGCCCAAACCTAAAGGCCGAAAAGGCCTAGAAAAGGCGGTTCCACAAAGATAGAGATAAAACTCCCAAAGATAAGATAAGATAAGAATATCTTATCCAGGGAAGATCACGGCCAAACTACTATAAATACACTGGAGCACCCAGGTATGGCATTCATTCCACATCTACACATATCTGCTTGGACCCATGCTAACTTAAGCATCGGAGTGTCATTGCAGGTACAACCACCAACCAGTCTGCATATCAAGCTCGGGTCACCGGACCCCCACCTCGGGCCTCTCCAGACGACCGAGCTACACGTTTCAGGCAAACCCTCGGAACATTGGCGCCGTTTCCGGGGACCTGGAAAGTCATCCCTCTACCATGGCGGACAACCCTCTCAACGATGAGCACGCTACATCTGAACAAGAGGACGAAATTGACACCGGAGAAAGACCAGACAGCCCTCTATCACCCCGTACTCCAGGAGGAAACAAACAGAATCGCCCAAAAACATCACCCCCAAACAAGGACCCACAAAATTCCGAAAGAGAGAAGAGCTCGGAAATTCTAGAAGCAGTCCGAGCACAACAAGACCGACTGAAACAACTCGAAGAGGACATAAAGAAGCAGAAAGAAACTGAACAAGATCTGAGAAGGGAGACTCGAAAGCGCAGAGAATTAGAAGAAAAACTGCGGAAAATAGAGGCCAACCTGAAAGACCGGACAGAACGCGGCACCACCACCGAAGGCAACCATGATCCCTTCACGCAAGAGATCATGAAGGAAAAGGTACCGCGAAACTTCAAACCACCCGACATGGACCTCTACGACGGCACCACCGATCCGAGTCACCACCTCAGCAACTTCAGAAGCAGAATGTACCTAGTCGACGCCTCCGACGCGACTCGGTGCAAAGCCTTCCCCACCACCCTCACCAAGTCAGCCATGAAGTGGTTCGACAACCTGCCACCAAGATCAATCACCAGCTTCGAAGACCTAACCAAAAAATACCTAACAAGATTCTCTATTCAAAAGGACAAGACAAAACATGCCCCCAGTCTACTCGGGATCAAACAAGGTAATCAAGAAACTCTCCGAGAATACATGGAGCGATTCAACAAAGCCTGCCTGGACATACAACACTTGCCCACTGAAGCAGCCATCATGGGACTAGCAAACGGCCTAAAAGAGGGACCGTTTAGCCAATCCCTATCCAAACGATACCCGACCTCCCTATACGAGGTACAGGAGCGGGCAGAAAAATATATCAACATGGAGGAAACCTCCCAGCTAAGAGACTCTTCTAGGAAGGAATCAACCTACCCACTCCGAGATCGGGATCGGGAACAGAAGAAGAAAGAAGAACCCAACTCGGACAACCAACGGAAGTACCACAACTACACCCCCCTCCGAGTCTCCTTGGTAGACGTCTACAGAGAAGTATGCCACACCGAAAAGATCCCACCGCCCCGACCGCTAAAACACAAGAAAGCGGGGAGAGATCGGTCCGAATACTGTGAATATCACAAGCTCTACGGTCATTCTACTAACGACTGCTACGACCTAAAAAATGTTATAGAAAAGCTAGCCAGAGAAGGAAAACTCGACAGATACATAGCAGAGAAAGGAGAAGAGACCAGGAAGAGAAGGCGGGGAGACAACGAAGATCGGGCCGAACAAACCCCGCGAACCCCTGAAAGACATGTTCACATGATAAATGGAGGTTTTGCAGGCGGAGGAACATCCAAATCCTCGCGAAAAAGACACCTCAAAGAAGTTTATCACGTCCGAGAAAACAGTCCCCTGCCCGAATTACCTACTATCTCATTTACCCGAGAAGATTCTCAGGGGATAATTCCCGGACACGACGATCCAATGGTAATCACCATTATCCTAGCAAACACCAACTTACATCGAACCCTGATTGACCAGGGAAGCTCAGCAGATATCCTGTTCAAAACGGCCTTCGACAAGCTCAGACTTGAAGAAAAAGAACTAAAGGCCTATCCCACCGACCTATTTGGACTAGGGGATACTCCGATCCATCCCTTAGGATACATCTCGCTACACACTACCTTTGGAAGAGGCGAGCAATATAAAACATTAAGCATCGACTACATTATAGTCGACGTCACTTCAGCATACAATGCCCTCATTGGGCGACCAACCCTAAACAGACTGGCAGCTATAGTTTCGACCCCACACCTCTGTATGAAGTTCCCTACCGCAAAAGGAATCGCTACCCTAAAAGGCGACCAAAAACTAGCGCGGCGATGCTACAACGAAAGCCTGAGCCTAAAAGGGAAAGAGGTAAACACAATAGAACTCGGACGAGTTCAATCCTGAGAAGATCTTCGGCCACAACCAGAGGGAGAAACCGAAAAAGTCCAGATCGGGAACACACCTGAAAAAATAACAAACATAGGAGCAAACCTCGAAACGGGCCTAAAAGAGGAACTCATAACCCTCTTAAGGGAGAATTCCGACCTCTTCGCCTGGAAAGCCTCCGACATGCCAGGCATAAGTCCCGACCTGATGTGCCATAAGCTATCAGTTTACCCGGGATCCCGACCTGTCCAACAAAGACGCCGGAAGCTCGGACCCGAGCGCATGCAAGCGATAGAAGAACAAGTACAAGCACTGCTAGATGCAGGGTTCATTAGGGAAGTAAAATACCCCCTATGGCTCGCAAACGTGGTCCTGGTAAAAAAGCCCAACGGAAAATGGAGGATGTGCGTCAATTACACGGATCTCAACAAAGCCTGCCCCAAAGACCCCTATCCACTGCCAAACATCGACGCCTTAGTAGACGCAGCCTCAGGCTATAGATATCTCTCCTTCATGGACGCATACTCGGGATACAATCAAATCCCGATGTACGGACCCGACCAAGAAAAGACCTCGTTCATAACCCCAAAGGCAAACTACTGCTACGTAGTAATGCCCTTCGGGCTGAAGAACGCAGGGGCAGCCTACCAGAGGCTAATGAACAAAGTGTTCTCAGAGCACATCGGACTACAGCTGGAGGTGTACGTCGACGACATGCTGGTAAAGACACAAGAAGACAGAAACTTGCTGACCGACCTCACCAGTATCTTCGGCACCCTCAAAAAACACAACATGAGACTTAACCCGACAAAGTGCACCTTCGCCGCAGAAGCCGGAAAGTTCTTAGGCTTCATGCTAACTCAAAGGGGCATCGAAGCAAACCCGGACAAATGCCAAGCGATACTCAATATGAATAGCCCGACGTGTGTCAAAGAAGTACAACAACTGAATGGAAGGCTAGCCGCCCTATCAAGATTCTTGGCAGGATCAGCAATAACGTCACTACCTCTCTACTCACTCCTAAAGAAAGGGAAACCCTTCTCATGGACCCCGGAGTGCGAAAAAGCCTTTCAAGAATTCAAGGAATTCCTCGGGCAGCCACCAATCCTAACCCGACCTCTAAAAGGAGAAGAACTCGTACTATACCTCTCGGTTGGAAACCGAGCAGTCGCTTCCGCGTTAATACGAGAAAATGACCGAGAACAACACCCCATATACTTTGTAAGCAAGGCACTACAAGGGGCCGAATTAAACTATCAGAAGATAGAAAAATTCGCCTACGCCCTAGTGTTCACAGCTCGGAGGCTCCGTCCCTACTTTCAAGCCCACACCATCAAAGTCCGGACAAACCAACCAATGAGACACATCCTCCAAAAAACAGACCTGGCAGGACGAATACTGCAATGGGCGGTGGAACTGTCCGAGTTCGACCTCCACTATGAAACCCGGACTGCCATAAAATCCCAGTATCTAGCCGACTTCATCGCAGAATATACTGAGACCCCTGGAACCCCACTCTCGTGGAACCTATATGTCGACGGGTCCTCAAACAAAACTGGAAGCAGAGCCGGGGTTATACTCGAAAGCGACCAAGGAACGCGGATAGAACTATCCCTAAAATTCGAGTTCCAGGCTTCGAACAACCAAGCCGAATACGAGGCCCTACTAGCAGGTCTAAAGCTAGCCGAATAGGTCGGAGCCCAGAAAATCACGATCTTCAGCGACTTCCAAGTCGTCACATCACAAGTAAATGGAAGCTACCAGGCCAAAGACCCCACCATGAAAAAATACCTGGACCAAACACAGGCACAACTACGCCACTTTTCAGAGATACAGATTCAGCACATACCTCGGGAACAAAACGCCCGGGCAGACGCCCTCTCAAAGCTTGCCAGCACCAAGCCCGGAGGCAACAATAGAAGTCTCCTCCAGGAAACCTTACAATCCCCCTCCGTGCTAAGAGAGGAAGAAGCGCTAAATATATCCAACCAACAGCAAGGATGGATGACCCCCGTACTCAACTACCTAAAGTCGGGAACCCTCCCCGCCGAAAGAAAGGAAGCTAGAAGACTCACGAAAGACGCCCAGAATTATACACTAATTCACGACATATTATACAGAAGAGGATTCTCAAACCCCCTCCTTAGGTGTATCCCGACCTCAGAAACAAAGAGCGTCCTCGAAGAAGTCCACGGAGGCATGTGTGGGAACCACCTCGGAGCTCGAGCATTATCCAAGAAAGTAGTCCGAGCCGGGTTCTACTGGCCGACTTTGCAAAGAGACGCAACGGAATTTGTGAAAATATGCCCCCTGCCAAAAACACGCCAATTTTCACAAAGCACCACCCGAAGACCTTATCAGCATCACCGCACCATGGCCCTTCGCAAAATGGGGACTTGACCTACTCGGCCCGTTTCCCCAAGGACCAGGGCAAGTCAAATACCTCATAGTAGGGGTCGACTACTTCACAAAGTGGATCGAAGCTGAACCCTTAGCCACCATCACGGCTCAGAAAAGCCGCAAATTCCTATACAAAAACATTGTCACAAGGTTCGGAGTCCCCTACTCCATCACCACAGACAATGGAACACAGTTCACAGACACAAGTTTTCAGAACTTGGTGGCCGAGCTAAAAATCAAACAGCAATTCACCTCAGTCGAGCACCCACAAGCCAATGGACAAGCAGAGGCCGCGAATAAAGTCATCTTGGCCGGGTTAAAACGAAGACTCCAAGAGGCCAAAGGGGCATGGGCCGAGGAGCTCCCCCAGGTACTGTGGGCATATCGGACAACTCCACACTCTACAACGGGAGAATCGCCATTCCGACTAGCTTACGGGATGGAGGCAATGATTCCTATCGAAATAGATGAAGGGTCACCCAGAGTCATCTTCTACAACGAAGAAGGTAACCCGCAGGCACAAAGGGAAGAACTCGACCTCCTCCCCGAGGTCCGAGAAAGAGCCCGGATCCGAGAAGAATCCTTAAAACGGCGAACGGCCCTCAGATACAATCAGAAAGTAATAAAGCGAAGCTTCTCCATTCACGACCTGATTCTAATCCAAAATGACATCGGAACACAAAAGTCGGGAGAAGGAAAGCTAGCTGCAAATTGGAAAGGACCCTACAAGGTAACAGAAGTCTTAGGAACAGGCTATTACAAAGTATCCGACCTAGAAGGCAATGAGCTGCCCAGGGCCTGGCACGCCTGTAATCTAAGACGATACTACAGCTAGAAAAATATAACCCGAGGTGTACTCTTTTTCCCTACAAGGGTTTTTTAATGAGACACCCGGTCAAGAAAGGCACCTGACCTAGCCAAGGGTAAGCACTCTGTAAATATTCTTTCTTTTTTAATACTAATAAAATTTTTCTCTTTTCTTTCTCTTTCTTCTTCATGATGAAACAAATCCTGGAAAGTACCCCGCCAAGGCGCATTAATTTATGCTCGGCAAAACGCAAAAAATCATTGCCAAGAGACCATACAAGGTCGGCAAAGATAAAGCGACGAGGTTCAAATTAATGTGAGAAGTTATAAAGCAACTCTGAAAAGGCTCAAAAAGCCAAATAAAAAGAGATTACAAAAATAACTTAAAAGGCCGACCAACGACAAGGTCGGACCCAACAAAGGGAAGTACTCAGCCGCACCCCCCCGAGGTCCGAGAAAAAGCCCGGATCCGAGAAAGAAGCCTTAGAACGGCCAAAGCAAAGTTTCAAAAAAGCGCTAGCTAAAAGGTTGTTATCCAAAAACAACTAAAAAGCATAAAAGCGGAACTAAGAGTCAAAACGCGAACAAACACCGCATAATAAGCTAAAAAGTTACTACAAGTAGCTAATAGCAAAAGGGTGTCCAAAGCATTAAACAGAAACCATCCAAAAAGAGCCCACAGGCCGGGCAAAAAAACCAAAGATAAAAGGATTACAGAGAATCAAGATCCTTTCCAGACTCCACATCCGCAGAAGGCTGCGGAGGAAACATAGAAATCGGGACAGCATCGACGGCGCCATCATCTCGGTTTAAAACCTCCACGCCAGATCCATCCCCGGCCAAAGGTAAAGTCGGGTTCGCAACCGAAACTTTGGGGTCGGACACCGGAACCTCATCCTCGTTGGGAGCAGGAACAATCTTTCCCTCCACAACAACGTTATCCGTACTAAATAAGCTCAGATCCAGGTCAGGAGCAAAAACCCGGACCTGAGCCTTCAAATTTTCAAACATAGCATCCATACCCTTAGCCACATGACCTTCTAGCTCGTAAAAATCATCCTGAGCGGATTGCAACCTCTCCTTTGTCTCCACAAGCTCAGCATATGTCCGAGTATAACGCTCCCTCGCCGCCTTCGCCATCTCCTCAGATGCATTCGCTGCCGCCACAGCTGCGGTAGCCTTAGCTTTCTCTTTCTCCAAAGATGCCTCCAGCTCAGCAATCCTAGTAGCCTTCAGTTCACTAATCCTCTCGAACTCAGACTGAGCCTTCTCAAGTCGGGTACTGGTCGCACCAAGGGGGGATTTCTTGAACTCCCGGGCAATAGCGGCATGAAGACTAGCCATCCGGACACAGCTCCGCGCCATATACTGAAAATGGTGCTCCATAGACACATCATCAGTAGAAATAAAAGTCTGAGGGAGAATATGCTGTTCAACCCAACCAAGAGCATCAAAATCCTTATCATTAAAACCCGCAAGCTCTTGAGAGGTCTTCTGCTTCTTGGGAGGAGGACCCGAGGACGAAGGCGGGGAAGAGTTACCAGGTCCAGAGGTCGGAGGATCTTGAGTTATAGGTCGGAACTGGGGAGTCGGAACAGTCTTCGACCGAGTAGTGACACCCACAGTAGCCTTCTTCGGAGAAGATCGAGCAGAAGCCTCCCCAGCCTCGATATTTCGAGCGGCCACAGACTTCTTCGTCCGACGAAGGTACTTCATGGAATCAGCCTGAGAAGACATCTCTGCAGAAATAAAAGAAAAGGATTACCACAACAGAAATTCCACCAAAACAAGCAAAGCCAAAATACTAAAAAAGATGAATCTCGGAGAGGTCGGGAACTACCTAACTCGGAACGGAGAAGGCTTGGATCTCCCAACATTTTCTTCGTGTCCAAGTGAGGTCCCCGACCCCATAAACTGCTTACCACACCCACAAAAGCCTGCTCCACCTCATCTAGACTCTCAAAGGTATACTTAGTAGACACTACATTCTCCTGCCAACAAAGAGGAAAAGAAGGCTCCCCACTCTCATCTAGAAAGAAAGGTCGGACGTCTCCAGTAGCCCGGACCTTGAAATAAAAGTTCTTAAAATCATGAAAGGACTCATCATACAGGGTACAAAACTTCCTTCCCTGGTTAGCCCTAAAAGAGACCCAAGATACCTTCCCTCCACCCGACCCCGGCTTCGTCAACACAAACAAATAGGAAAAAAGAGAAATAGAGGGAGCAACGCCCAAAAACTGACACAAAAGTTGAAACAGCTTTAAAAACGCCCAAGAATTTGGATGGAGCTGCGTAGGAGCAAGATTACAAGACCATAACACCTCGGACTCCAGATCGGTAAAGGGAAGTCGGACACTCAGCTTAGAGAAAAAACAATCATAAGCATAAAAGAAGAGCTTCTCGGAACTATCTAAAGGCGGGAAGCACACTCTCTCCTCGGAATCCGGGGCTACTAGTTCATAATCCCTCTCAGACTCTCTATTTTCACATATGCTACAATGCCTACGGAACCTAACTAAATACTCAGAATCTACCACAGAAGGGACTCTTAGAGGAAGAGGGTCTACCCAATCAAGACCACATGGAATTTTAGTCGACATCGCTTGGAGAACCTTTCGAGACATAAAATTCTTACCTACAAAGAAGAATACAACAGCAAGCAAAAATCACATAAAGAAGACAGCAAAAACCCATTCAGCAAAGCAAAAAACAAAAACCCCACGAAGAAAATGGGGCAACTCGGAACAAAAACACCAGAGAACAAAAAAGAGCCCCCCCCATATACAAACAACAGCAATGGCGGCGCCTCTTTTTGGGGCAACCCAGGCATAAAGAAAAAGAAACAAACAAGAGCCACACAAAGAACAAGAAGCATATGATCACAAGAAAAGAGAAACATGGGAACAAACCTGGAAGAAGAAAACGAAGACGAAGACCTCCGAAGCAAGGAGAACGAAACGACGGCACAGAGGAAACTCCGGAAAGACACACAGAGAGATTCGGGAAAGCAGAACAAAGAGAAAGAAGAAGCGGTGCTCGTAAAAGCATAAGAAAAATAAAACGCAGAAAAAAGGAAGGGAGCAAATAAATAAAGCCTTCACAGAAGCCCGAACGGAAATCGAGGAAAAAAGGTAAAATGCAATAAATGCAGGAACGGCCATTTTTGAATTTTGAAAAACTACTATGCCCGAGCACGACCTCCCAAAAAGGACGAACTCGGGCAGGGGCACTGTTCATACCCTGACCAGGGTCCTCCAACTCGGCAAACCCGTAAGAGGTCCGATCTTGTGGTTAAGCTCACACCTACAGGTCGGACCTCGGACAAAAGAGCAAGGAAGGCCCACCAAAAGGAACGCAGCCCAAACCTAAAGGCCGAAAAGGCCTAGAAAAGGCGGTTCCACAAAGATAGAGATAAAACTCCCAAAGATAAGATAAGATAAGAATATCTTATCCAGGGAAGATCACGGCCAAACTACTATAAATACACTGGAGCACCCAGGTATGGCATTCATTCCACATCTACACATATCTGCTTTGACCCATGCTAACTTAAGCATCGGAGTGTCATTGCAGGTACAACCACCAACCAGTCCGCATATCAAGCTCGGGTCACCGGACCCCCACCTCGGGCCTCTCCAGACGACCGAGCTGCATGTTTCAGGCAAACCCTCGGAACAATTACCATTGTCACTTGATGTAGAGTTATTTTCGTTGATGGAACTTCCTTCTTGTTCAACCTCCTCTAGGTTTTCTTCCACTTCTTTATTTTCAACAATCTTCATTTCCTCCGCTTGTTGCAACACATACTCCAATTCCTTGCACTCAACTTGAGATTCTAAAGTCTCCCTCATACCTCCTTCTTTGGTTGCTTTCTCACAATCATCTGTGAACTCATTTCGGTTGTGATATGAATCCCAAGAATCTATCTTTTGACGGATGGTTGCTTGAAGTCAATCCATTTCTTCCTTGAAACGATCCCTTAATTCTTGTTCCGCTTTACTAACATAAGTAGGATCATATTGCTCTTGGATTAATGGACATTGATATGCTTCCATGGAGGTTTGTGGCGGAGAGGAGAAATCATAATATGGTTGGAAAGAAGATTCATCAAAGCTTTGAGGTGGGAAGTTGTTTTGGTTATTGGTAGAGGGTGGAATTATACGGGACGTAAATTCTTGGAGGGTAGAGGTGAAACTAGTGAAGGCGGTTTGGAGTTCTTCTTGCTCTTGAAGAATGATATCAAGTGTATCATTCATGGGGATTTGAGTTGGAAGGTAAAGATGTTGGAGTGGAGGTGATTCAAGGGTTGCTTGTTCATAATCATCACAAGGGTATGCGTAGGGAGAATATAGATTTGGATCATATGTAGGCAATTGGTGGAAATAAGGTGTGGGTTGAGAATATGGTGTGTAGAATGATGGTGGTTGAGCGGTATAACCATGATAAGATTCATCATATCCATAGGAATGATATGCATTATAGGAGGGATTACCATCATAGTAACTTGAAGGGGAAGGTTGCCATGGTGATTGCTCATATGGATATGGCTCCCTTCCTGAGAATTCATCTATCCCATAATGTGAGCCATCATTCAAGTTTTCATCGCCTACAAAGTAGTCATAGTCATATCCAAAACCACAAGGACGAGAATTCATAGTGGTAAATAGAAACAAAACCAATAGAGATCTTAAAACTAACAAAAACTAACAAACAAACAAAAGACAAACATATTCACAATATTCACATATTTACATTAACCAAAAACATGGCACTCATGCGCATTCCCCGGCAACGGCGCCATTTTGACGAATGGATTTTTGCCGGTATAAAAATTATCAAGTAATCAATCGTAGTATAGTCTAAACCGACGCAGAATCCATCATCAAAGTAATTCTACAATCTATAACCGAGAGTATTAGTCTCGAGTCGTTCTTCCCTAGGAATGCTACAAGGATGCATGTTATTGGTTAAGTGGTCTTTTGTGGCTTGAAGAGTGTGGCATAAAAGTGCTAATAAAAGAAAACAACAATCAATCAATATTAAAAGCCTTGGCCAAGGTTGAACATTGGAAGTTCCATCACTATAGCTTCCTTCAATTGTGATGACAAAGGAGTGTTGCTTTACTTAGTTAACCCCTAATTATAGAGGGAAGTCAAGTAAAAGTAACTAACTTGAGTCACAAGTCCTAGTCTTACCCTAGGGAAGTCTAGCTTTAGTGCACTCCAAGTCAATTAGCAATTCTCAATTCTTAATCAACAATTGACATCCATTATTCAAGTGTCTCCAATGACTCAACTACTAGGCCCAGTGAGGGGATACTACTCCATATCTAAAGTTGGCATTTTCTCAAACACTTGGAGAGTGAGAATGAAAGACATAGTAAAATTGAGAGGAAATTTAGAATCAAAGTAATTCAACACAAGAAATCAACAAGAATCAACAATGAACAACAATGAAAATGAGATCTTCAATGAATTAATGGAATCCAAAACAACAAAGTTAAACCTAAGATCTATGAGAATTGAACAATTACAAACACTAATTGAGATTAGAGAAGAGGATCTACAACATGAACAAAGTAAATTGAGAGTTGCAATGGATCTCACCAAGGAATAGTTGAGAATTGAGAAAATGAAGATGAATCCAAGAGAGAAGTTGGAGTTTCTCTTTCTACAAATGTAACTAACTAAAAATATCTACCTAAGGATCTAAAATTAGTCTATGGATGTGAATGTGTGTCAATCCCCTTCAATCCTTGGCTCTTATATGCATTTTGGCGCCAAAGTTGGTTGCTGAAACCTTCCAAAATTGCCAGGCACGTGTTGCAATAAAAGAATCACGTGCGGACTACGACGCGTGCGCAGACGGTACGCGTGCGCGTCCCTGGCTAATTCTGCGATGTGAGCGCGAGCGCCTTGTGCGCGTACGCGTGCTTGGCCGAGATAAACTCTTTGGCTTTTTGTGCTTCTCTCCACTTGCATGCTTCCTTCCTTGCTTCCTTTGATCCATGCCTAGCCTATTTCAATCCTGTAATTACTAGCAAACACATCAAGGCATCTTATGGAATCAAAGAGAAATCAAAATAAGGATTGAAAAGCATGTTTTTACACTTAAGCACAAATATGGGAGAGATACAAAACCATGCTAATTCATAGGCTAAATGTGACAAAAGGTTATCAAAAATACTCTAAATTCAATACAAAACAAACCGTCAAATTGGGGTTTGTCACTAACCCACTAACTGTTTGATATATTGCATCACTGACACTAACAAGTAATTCTAACAAGATACTTTCTGCATTGCTTTTCTTGCTTGTACTCTGTTGGTTGTATGACAGGGAGAAGAAGCGGAGCTTCAACTTCCTTTGATTCTGAACCTGAGAGAACCTTCTTAAGATAAAGAAGGGAGGCAAAAGAAAAACGTGTAGTGGGTGCTGAAGAAGAGGAGGAACACTGTGAAGAATACTTTGAAACAACCATGGAAGACCATCGTGAGGAAGAGGTGCATAACCATGGTGGAGGAGGTAGAGCAAATCCTGGTGGGGAAGATAGAAGAGTCTTGGGCTCTTACATTAACCCAAACCCAGGGAACTGCGGAAGTAGCATCCAAAAACCAACCATCCATGCCAACAACTTTGAACTAAAGCCACAGCTCATCACCCTTGTTCAGAATAATTGCTCGTTCAGAGGAGGTGTCCAAGAAGACCCCAACCAACACTTAAACACCTTCCTGAGAATATGTGACACAGTGAAGTCCAATGGCGTTCAACCTGATGCCTATAGACTGTTGTTGTTCCCATTCTCTCTCAGAGACAAGGCAACCAAGTGGTTGGAGTCTTTTCCAAAGGAGAGCTTGACAACTTGGGATGATGTTATGAACAAGGAGATGTCCATCTGATATGTTCAATGAATGGGTGCAGCTGCACATCTTTTATGAAGGACTGTCATATGAATCAAAGAAGGCCGTAGACCATTCATCCGGAGGTTCTTTGAACAAGAAGAAGACCATTGAGGAAGCCATAGATGTCATTGAAACTGTAGCTGAGAATGACTACTTCTATGCTTCCGAAAAAGGGAACACTAGAGGGGTAATGGAGCTGAACAATGTAGATGCTCTGCTGGCTCAAAATAAGCTCATCACCAAGTAGCTAGCTGACCTCACCAAGAAGATGGAGAGAAGTCAAGTAGCAGTGATCACCACTTCAACTCAAGAGAAAGCAAGTGAAGAGGAAGAAGGCACTCAGGAGCAAGCCAACTACATTGGGAATTCACATAGACACAACCATGATCCATACTCCAAGACCTACAACCCTGGATGGAGGAATCACCCAAACTTTGGGTGGGGTAATCAACAAGACCAAGGCCAAGATCAGAGACGTCACAACCCCAACAACAATACAGCCCATTCCTTCTTTAATGACCAAATCTCTAAAATTGAAACCCTGCTTGAGAGCATATGCAGAGACATCCAAGACAGTAAAGCATTCCGAGAGGAAATGCAGTCAAATATGCAGAACCAAGATGCTGCCATTGAGAAGCTTGAAACACAAGTTGGTTACTTATTCAATCGAACTTCTAGCAACAACAGAAGTAAAAAGGAGGAGTGTCAAGCTATCACTCTTAGGAGTGGGAAGGAACTGAAGGGATTTGACCAGAAGAAACTAGAAGAAGAGTCAATTGACGAAGGAGAAATGCAAGATGGAGATCCGAGCCCAACTTCTAAAAGTCAAAAAGAAGAAGGGAAGCTGAAGTCGGATGTCCCGAGAGTTCCATACCCTCAGCAATTGAAGAAAAAGGGGGATGACAACCAATTTTTGAGATTTTTAGAAATCTTCCAAAAGCTACAAATCAACATACCCTTTATTGAAGCAATAGAACAAATGCCTCTCTATGCCAAGTTCTTAAAGGAGCTCATGACAAAGAAGAGAAGCTGGAAGAACAACAAAACTGTGATACTGACCGAAGAATGCAGTGCTATCATTCAGCACAAATTACCCCAGAAATTGAAGGATCTAGGGAGTTTTCAGATCCCTTGTGTCATAGGTGAGATCACAGTGGAGAAGGCTCTTTGTGACCTAGGAGCCAGCATCAATTTGATGTCAGTAGCTATGATGAGGAAGATGAAGATCAAAGAGGCTAAACCAACAAAGATGGCCCTACAATTGGCAGACCGATCATTCAAGTTCCCTCACAGCATAGTAGAGGATTTGTTGGTAAAGGTGGGAGAGTTCATATTCCCAGCAGATTTTGTGGTCCTAGATATGCAAGAGGAACCCAAGGCTTCCATTATCCTGGGGAGGCCCTTCTTGGCCACTGCAGGAGCTGTCATTGACATCCAAAAAGGTGACCTCACCTTGAGATTACACAATGAAGAGATGACCTTCAACGTATTCAAGGCCATGAGTTACCCACCAGAGCAATTCGGGGAATGCATGAGGTTAGATGCGCTTGAGGAAGAAGTACATGAGGACTTTGAGGAAGAAGAACCTGAAGAGCCAGAGAGGGTAGTAGGGGAGGAATATGAATCAAGTGAATAGGTTGCAGCAACAGAAATTCATACACAAGAAGCGCCCAAGGTGGAAAATCAAAAGTCAGAGGCACCAAAGCTTGAGCTCAAAGCACTGCCACCTACACTCAAATATGCATATTTGGGGAAAAACGAAAGTTACCCAGTAATCATAAGCTCATCCCTCAACCAGAATCAAGAGGATGAACTACTCCAAGTACTGCGGAGACACAAGGATGCCATTGGATGGAATTTTGCTGACCTGAAAGGAATAAGCTCAGCCATATGCATGCACAAGATACTGCTAGAAGAAGATGCCAAACCATCCATTCAATCTCAAAGGAGGCTGAACCCAATTATGAAAAAGGTGGTGCAGAAAGAGGTTATGAAGTTATGGCAGGGAGGGGTGATATACCCTATCTCAGACAGCCCATGGGTCACCCCTGTACATGTTATCCCAAAGAAGGGAGGAATAAATGTAGTTCCGAATGAGAGGAACGAATTAATTCCTACAAGGACCGTCACTAGATGGCGGATGTGCATAGACTACAGAAAACTCAATGAAGCTACACGAAAAGATCATTTCCCGCTTCCATTCATGGACCAGATGTTGGAACGACTTGCAGGCCATGCATTTTATTGTTTTCTTGACGGCTATTCAGGATATAACCAAATAGTGGTTGATCCTAGAGACCAAGAGAAAACCTCCTTCACATGCCCATATGGAGTGTTTGCTTATAGGCGCATGCCATTTGGGCTATGTAATGCACCTGCAACGTTCCAACGCTGCATGCTTTCTATCTTCTCAGACATGATAGAGAAATTCATGGAAGTTTTTATGGATGATTTTTCAGTATTTGGAGATTCTTTTCTGTTCATACCCTGACCGAGCTCCCCCAACTCGGAAGATCATAGAAGGTCCGACCTCGTCCCAAGGCCCACGCCTGTGGTCGGACCTCGGACAAATAAGCCAAAGAAGGCCCATCAGAAGGAACGAAGCCCAAAACCTAAAGGCCGAAAAGGCCTAAAGAAAGGCGGTTCCACAAAGATAGGGATAAAACTCCCAAAAGATAAGATAAGATAAGAATATCTTATCCAGGGAAGATCACAGCCAACTACTATAAATACACTGGAGCACCTAGGTATAACTCATACTCTAATTCTACTCAATATCTGCTTGGACCCATGCTAACTTAAGCATCGGAGTGTCATTGCAGGTACAACCACCAACCACTCCACATATCAAGCTCGGGTCCCTGACCCCCACCTCGGGCCTCTCCGAAGACGACCGAGCTACACGTTTCAGGTAACCCCCGGAACATTGGCGCCGTTGCCGGGGACCTGGAAGTCATCCCTCTACCATGGCGGACGACCCCTCCAACAATGACCGCACGGCATCAGAACAAGAGGAGGAAGTTGACACCGGAGAACGACCGGACAGCCCTCTATCACCACGCACTCCAGGAGGAAACAAACAGAATCGCCCAAAGACGTCACTCCCAAACAAAGATCCACGAAATCCCGAAAAAGAAAAGAGCTCGGAAATTCTAGAAGCAGTCCGGGCACAACAAAACCGACTAAAACAACTCGAAGAGGACATAAAGAAGCAAAAAGAAACTGAACAAGATCTGAGAAGGGAAGCTCGCAAGCGCAGAGAATTAGAAGAAAAACTGCGGAAAATAGAGGCCAACCTGAAAGATCGGTCAGACCGCGGCCCCACCCTCGAAGGCAACCATGATCCCTTCACGCAAGAGATCATGAAGGAGAAGGTACCGCGAAACTTTAAACCACCCGATATGGATCTCTACGACGGCACCACCGACCCAAGTCACCACCTCAGCAACTTCAGAAGCAGAATGTACCTAGTCGACGCCTCCGACGCGATTCGGTGCAAAGCCTTCCCCACCACTCTCACCAAATCAGCCATGAAGTGGTTCGACAACCTGCCACCTAGATCAATCACCAGCTTCGAAGACCTAACCAAAAAATTCCTAACAAGATTCTCCATTCAAAAGGACAAGGCAAAACATGCCCCCAGTCTACTCGGGATCAAACAAGGTAACCAAGAAACTCTCCGAGAGTACATGGAGCGATTCAACAAAGCCTGCCTGGACATACAACACTTGCCCACTGAAGCAGCCATCATGGGACTAGCAAACGGCCTAAAAGAGGGACCGTTTAGCCAATCCCTATCTAAACGATACCCGACCTCCCTATACGAGGTGCAGGAACGGGCAGAAAAATATATCAACATGGAGGAAACCTCCCAACTAAGAGACTCTTCTAAGAAGGAATCAACCTACCCGTTCCGAGATCGAGATCGGGAACAGAAGAAGAAAGAAGAATCCAACTCGGACAAGCCACGGAAGTATCATAGCTACACTCCCCTCCGAGTTTCCCTGGTAGACGTCTACAGAGAAGTATGCCACACCGAAAAAATCCCACCGCCCCGACCTCTAAAACACAAGAGAGCAGGGAGAGATCGGTCCGAATACTGTGAATACCACAAGCTCTACGGTCATTCTACTAACGACTGCCACGACCTAAAAAATGTTATAGAAAAGCTAGCCAGAGAAGGAAAACTCGACAGATACATAGCAGAGAAGGGAGAAGAGACCAAAAAGAGAAGGAGGGGAGATAACGAAGATCGGGCTGAGCAAACCCCGCGAACCCCTGAAAGGCACGTTCACATGATAAATGGAGGTTTTGCAGGCGGAGGAACATCCAGATCCTCGTGAAAAAGACACCTCAAAGACGTCTATCATGTCCGAGAAGACAGCCCCCTGCCCGAATTACCTACTATCTCGTTTACCCGAGAAGATGCTCAAGGGGTAATACCCGGGCACGACGATCCAATGGTAATCACCATCATCCTAGCAAACGCCAACCTACATCGAACCCTGGTTGACCAGGGAAGCTCAGCAGATATCCTGTTCAAAACAGCCTTCGACAAACTCGGACTTGAAGAAAAAGAGCTAAAGGCCTATCCCACCGACTTATTTGGACTAGGGGACACCCCGATCCATCCCTTAGGATACATCTCGCTACATACTACCTTTGGAAGAGGCGAACAGTCTAGAACATTAAGCATCGACTACATTATAGTCGACGTCACTTCAGCATACAATGCCCTCATTGGGCGACCAACCCTAAACAGACTAGCAGCTATAGTCTCAACCCCACACCTCTGTATGAAGTTCCCTACCACAAAGGGAATCGCTACCCTAAAAGGCGACCAAAAACTAGCACGGCGATGCTACAACGAAAGCCTGAGCCTAAAAGGGAAAGAGGTCAATACAATAGAACTCGGACGAGTTCAAACCCGAGAAGACCTCCGGCCACAACCAGAGGGAGAAACCGAAAAAATCCAAATCGGGAACACACCTGAAAAAATAACAAACGTAGGAGCGAACCTCGAAGCAGGCCTAAAAGAGGAACTCATAACCCTCTTAAAAGAGAATTCCGACCTCTTCGCCTGGAAAGCCTCCGACATGCCAGGCATAAGCCCCGACCTGATGTGCCATAAGCTATCAGTATACCCGGGGTCCAGACCTGTCCAACAAAGACGCCGGAAACTCGGGCCTGAGCGCGTGCAAGCAATAGAAGAACAAGTACAAGCATTGCTAGATGCAGGGTTCATTCGAGAAGTAAAATACCCCCTATGGCTCGCAAACGTGGTCCTGGTAAAAAAGCCCAATGGAAAATGGAGGATGTGCGTCGATTACACGGATCTCAACAAAGCCTGCCCCAAAGACCCATATCCACTACCAAACATCGACGCCTTAGTAGACGCAGCCTCAGGCTACAGATACCTCTCCTTCATGGACGCATACTCTGGATACAATCAAATCCCGATGTACGGACCCGACCAAGAAAAGACCTCGTTCATAACCCCAAGGGCAAACTACTGCTACGTAGTAATGCCCTTCGGGCTGAAGAACGCAGGGGCAACCTACCAGAGGCTAATGAACAAAGTGTTCTCAGAACACATCGGACTACAATTAGAGGTGTACGTCGACGACATGCTGGTAAAGACACAAGAAGACGGAAACTTGCTGACCGACCTCACCAGTGTCTTCGGCACCCTCAGAAAGCACAACATGAGACTTAACCCGACAAAGTGCACCTTCGCCGCAGAAGCCGGAAAATTCTTAGGCTTCATGCTGACTCAAAGGGGCATCGAAGCAAACCCGGACAAATGCCAAGCGATACTCAATATGAAAAGCCCGACCTGTGTCAAAGAAGTACAACAGCTGAATGGAAGGCTGGCCGCCCTATCAAGATTTTTGGCAGGATCAGCGATAAAATCACTACCTCTCTACTCACTCCTAAAGAAAGGGAAACCCTTCTCATGGACCCCGGAGTGCGAAAAAGCCTTTCAAGAATTCAAGGAATTCCTCGGGCAGCCACCAATCCTAACCCGACCTTTAAAAGGGGAAGAGCTCGTATTATACCTCTCGGTCGGACATCGGGCAGTCGCTTCAGCATTAATACGGGAAAATGACCAAGGACAACACCCCGTATACTTTGTGAGCAAGGCACTGCAAGGGGCCGAATTAAACTATCAGAAAATAGAAAAATTCGCCTACGCCCTAATATTCACAGCTCGGAGGCTCCGTCCCTACTTTCAATCCCACACCATCAAAGTCCGGACAAACCAACCCATGAGACACATCCTGCAAAAAACAGACCTGGCAGGACGAATACTACAATGGGCGGTGGAACTGTCCGAGTTCGACCTCCACTATGAAGCCCGGACTGCCATAAAATCTCAGTACCTAGCCGACTTCATCGCAGAATATACTGAGACCCCCGGAACCCCACTCTCGTGGAATCTGTATGTCGACGGGTCCTCAAACAAAACAGGAAGCGGAGCCGGGGTTATACTCGAAAGCGACCAAGGAACACGGATAGAACTATCCCTAAAATTCGAGTTCCAGGCCTCGAACAACCAAGCCGAATACGAGGCCCTACTAGCAGGTCTAAAGCTAGCCGAAGAGGTCGGAGCCCAGAGAATCACGATCTTCAGCGACTCCCAGGTCGTCACATCTCAAGTAAATGGAAGCTACCAGGCCAAAGACCCAACTATGAAAAAATACCTGGATCAAACACAGGCACAATTACGCCACTTTTCAGAAATACAAATCCAGCACATACCTCGGGAACAAAACGCCCGGGCAGACGCCCTCTCAAAGCTCGCCAGCACCAAGCCCGGGGGCAACAACAGAAGTCTCCTCCAGGAAACTTTACAATCCCCCTCCGTGCTAAGAGAGGAAGAAACGCTGAATATATCCAACCAACAGCAAGGATGGATGACCCCCATACTCAGCTACCTGAAGTCGGGAACTCTTCCCGCCGAAAGAAAGGGAGCTAAAAGACTCACGAAAGATGCCCAAAATTATACACTAATTCATGGTGTATTATACAGAAGAGGATTCACAAATCCCCTCCTTCGGTGCGTCCCGACCTCAGAAACAAAGAACGTCCTCGAAGAAGTCCACGGAGGCATGTGTGGGAACCATCTCGGAGCTCGGGCATTATCTAAAAAGGTAGTCCGAGCCGGCTTCTACTGGCCGACCTTGCAGAAAGACGCAACGGAATTCGTGAAAATATGCCCCCCTGCCAAAAACACGCCAATTTCCACAAGGCACCACCAGAAGACCTTATCAGCATCACCGCACCATGGCCCTTCGCAAAATGGGGACTTGACCTACTTGGCCCGTTCCCACAAGGACCGGGGCAAGTCAAATACCTCATAGTAGGGGTCGACTACTTTACAAAGTGGATCGAAGCCGAGCCCTTAGCCACCATTACGGCTCAGAAAAGCCGCAAATTCCTATACAAAAACATTGTCACAAGGTTCGGAGTCCCCTACTCCATCACAACAGACAATGGAACACAGTTCACGGACACAAGTTTTCAGAACTTGGTGGCCGAACTAAAAATCAAACAGCAATTCACATCGGTCGAGCACCCACAAGCCAATGGACAAGCAGAGGCTGCAAATAAAGTCATCTTGGCCGGGTTAAAACGAAGACTCCAAGAGGCCAAAGGGGCATGGGCCGAAGAACTCCCCCAGGTACTATGGGCATATCGGACAACCCCGCACTCTACAACGGGAGAATTCCCATTCCGACTAGCTTACGGGATGGAGGCAATGATTCCTATCGAAACAGATGAAGGGTCGCCCAGAGTCATCTTCTACAACGAAGGAGGCAACCCACAGGCACAAAGGGAAGAACTCGACCTCCTCCCCGAGGTCCGAGAAAGAGCCCGAATCCAAGAAGAAGCCTTAAAACGGCGAACGGCCCTCAGATACAATCAAAAGGTAATAAAGCGAAGTTTCTCCATTCACGACCTGATTCTAATCCGAAATGACATCGGAACACACAAGTCGGGAGAAGGAAAGCTAGCCGCAAATTGGAAAGGGCCCTACAAGGTAACAGAAGTCTTAGGGACAGGCTACTACAAAATATCCGACCTAGAAGGCAATGAGCTGCCCAGGGCCTGGCACGCCTGTAATCTAAGACGGTACTACAGCTAGAAAAAACTTAACCCGAGGTGTACTCTTTTTCCCTACAAGGGTTTTTTAATGAGACACCCGGTTAAGTAGGATACCCGACCTAAAGGGTAAACACTTTGTTAATATTCTTTCTTTTTTAATACTAATCAAATTTCTCTATTTTCTCTTCCTCATGATGAAGCAAATCCTAGAAAGTACCCCACCAAGGCGCATTAATTTATGCTCGGCAAAACGCAAAAAATCATTTGCCAAGAGACCATACAAGGTCGGCAAAGATAAAGCGACGAGGTTCAAATTAATGTGAGAAGTTATAAAGTAACTCTGAAACGGCTCGAAGAAGCCAAATAAAAAGAGATTACAAAAATAACTTAAAAAGGCCGACCAAATGACGAAGTCGGACCCAACAAAGGGAAAGTTATAAAGTAACTCTGAAATGGCTCGAAAAGCCAAATAAAAAGAGATTACAGAAATAACTCAAAAAGGGCCGACCGACGACAAAGTCGGACCTAACAAAAAGGAGGTACTCGAGCACCCGACGTCCGAGAAAAAGCTCGGACCCAAGAAAGAAGCCTTAAAACGGCAAGAACCAAGATTTCGAAAAACGCTTACTAAAAAGTTGCTTTACAAAAGCAACTAAAAAGTACAAAGCGAAAAGAACGAAATCAAAGGAAGTTTCAAAACGCTAGCTAAAAAGTTGTTATCCAAAAACAACTAAAAAGCACAAAAGCGGAAACAAAAAGTCAAAACGCTAGCTAAAAAGTTGTTATCCAAAAACAACTAAAAAGCACAAAAGCGGAAACAAAAAGTCAAAACGCTAGCTAAAAAGTTGTTATCCAAAAACAACTAAAAAGCACAAAAGCGGAAACAAAAGGTCAAAACGCGAACAAAAACACCGCATAATAAGCTAAAAAGTTACTAAAAAGTAGCTAAAAGCAAAAAGGTGTTCAAAGCGTTCAACAGAAACCATCCAAAAGACAAAAGAGCCCACAGGCCGGGCACAAAACCAGAATAAAAAGATTACAGAGGATCAAAGTCCTTCCCGGACTCCACACCAACAGAAGGCTGCGGAGCAAACATAGAAATCGGGACAGCATCGACGGCAACGTCCTCCCGATTCGAAACCCCCACACCAGATCCATCCCCGACCAAAGGAGAAGTCGGGTTATCAACAGGAACTCCGGGGTCGGACATCGGAACCTCATCCTCGGCAGGAGCAGGAACAATCTTTCCCTCCACGACAACGTTATCCGTACTGAATAAGCTCAGATCCAGGTCGGGAGCAAGAACCCGGACCTGAGCCTTCAAGTTCTCAAACATAGCATCCATACCCTTAGCCACGTGACCCTCCAGCTCGTAAAACTTGTCCTGTGCAGATTGCAACTCCTCCTTTGTCTCCACAAGCTCGGTATATAGCCGAGTATAATTCTCTGTAGCCGCCTTCGCCATCTCCTCAGATGTCTTCGCTGCCGCCACAGCCGCGGTAGCTTTAGTTTTCTCTTTCTCCAAAGAGGCCTCCAGCTCAGTAATCCTGGCAGCCTTCATCTGACTAATCCTATCAAGCTCGGACTGAGTCCTCCCAAGTCGGGAGCTGGTCGCTCCAAGGGGGGATTTCTTGAACTCCCGGGCAATAGCGGCATGAAGACTAGCCATCCGGACACAGCTCCGCGCCATATACTGAAAATGATGCTCCATAGAAACATCATCAGTGGAAATAAAGGTCTGAGGGAGAATATGCTGCTCAATCCAACCAAGAGCGTCAAAGTCCTTATCATTGAAACCGGCAAGCTCTTGAGAGGTCTTCTGCTTCTTGGGAGGAGGACCCGAGAACGGAGGAGGAGAAGAGGTAGCAGGCCCAGAGGTCGGAGGATCCTGACTTAAAGCTCGGAACTGGGGAGTCGGAATAGTCTTCGACCGAGTCTGAACACCTATAGTAGTCTTCTGCGGAGAAGATCGGGTAGAAGCATCCCCGGCCTCGAGATTTCGAGCAGCCACCGACTTCTTCGTCCGACGAAGAAACTTCATGGAATCCGCCTGAGAAGACATCTCTGCAGAAATAAAAAGGAAAAAAGATCACCACAACAGAAATTCCACCAAAACAAAACCCAAATACTAAGAAAGATAAATCTCAAAAGAGGTCGGGAACTACCTAACTCGGAACGGAGAAGGCTTGGATCTCCCAACATTTTCTTCGTGT
Source organism: Arachis hypogaea (assembly GCF_003086295.3). NCBI lineage: Eukaryota > Viridiplantae > Streptophyta > Magnoliopsida > Fabales > Fabaceae > Arachis > Arachis hypogaea. The sequence continues at coordinate 52,466,723 of NC_092040.1, forward strand.
CCAAGTGAGGTGCCCGACCCCATAAACTGCTCACCACACCCACAAAGGCCTGCTCCACCTCATCTAGACTCTCAAAAGTATACTTAACAGACACTATATTCTCCTGCCAACAAAGAGGAAAAGAAGGCTCCCCACTCTCATCTAGAAAGAAAGGTCGGACGTCTCCAACAGCCCGGACCTTGAAATAAAAGTTCTTAAAATCGTGAAAAGACTCATCATACAGGGTACAGAACTTCCTCCCCTGGTTAGCCCTAAAAGAGACCCAAGACACCTTCCCTCCGCCCTACCCCGGCTTCGTCAACACAAACAAATAGGAAAAAAGGGAAATAGAGGGAGAGACACCCAGAAACTGACACAAAAGTTGAAACAGCTTTAAAAACGCCCAAGAATTCGGATGGAGCTGCGTAGGGGCGAGGTTACAAGACCACAACACCTCGGACTCCAGGTCGGTAAAAGGAAGTCGGACATTCAGCTTAGAGAAGAAACAGTCATAAGCATAAAAGAAGAGCTTCTCGGAACTATCTAAAGGCGGAAAGCACACTCTCTCCTCAGAATCCGGGGCTACTAATTCATAATCCCTCTCAGACTCTCTATCTTCACATATGCTACATTGCCTACGGAACCTAGCTAAATACTCAGAATCTACCACAGAAGGAACTCTTAGGGGAACGGGATCTACCCAACCAAGACCACTCGGAATCTTGGTCGACATCGCCTGAAGAACCTTTCGAGACATAAAAATCTTGCCTACAAAGAAGAATACAACAGCAAGGCAAAAATCACATAAAGGCAGACAGCGAAAACCCATTCAGCAAGGCGAGAAAACCAAGTTCTTTTAGAAGAAAATACAGAAACCCGAAAACAAAATACCAAGAGAAAAGAGCCCCCCCCACATACAAACAACCAAAGCAATGGCGGCGCCTCTTTTCGGGGCAACCCAGGCATAGAAGAAAAAGAAAACAGAAGCATATATGCGCAAAGAAAATGAAGACAAGAACAAACCTGGAAGAAAGGAAGAAGACGACGAGCTCCGATGCAAGGAGAACGAAAACGGCGGCGCAGAGGAAATCCCGGAAAAACGCACAGAAAGAATCGGAGAAGAAGAACAAAGAAGGAGCGGCGCTCGAAGGAGAGGTGGCAAAAACTCAGAAAATGGAAAGGGAACAGAATAAATGAAGAAAATGAGGAAAGGGGCAAATAAATAATGCCTTCATAGAGCCCGAACGGAAATCGAGGAGAAACGGTAAAAAGCAATAAATGCTGAAAACGGCCATTTTTTTAAATTTTGAACTATGCCCGAGCTCGACCTCTCAAAGGACGAACTCGGGCAGGGGCACTGTTCATACCCTGACCGAGCTCCCCCAACTCGGAAGATCATAGAAGGTCCGACCTCGTCCCAAGGCCCACGCCTGAGGTCGGACCTCGGACAAATAAGCCAAAGAAGGCCCATCAGAAGGAACGAAGCCCAAAACCTAAAGGCCGAAAAGGCCTAAAGAAAGGCGGTTCCACAAAGATAGGGATAAAACTCCCAAAAGATAAGATAAGATAAGAATATCTTATCCAGGGAAGATCACAGCCAACTACTATAAATACACTGGAGCACCCAGGTATAACTCATACTCTAATTCTACTCAATATCTGCTTGGACCCATGCTAACTTAAGCATCGGAGTGTCATTGCAGGTACAACCACCAACCACTCCACATATCAAGCTCGGGTCCCTGACCCCCACCTCGGGCCTCTCCGAAGACGACCGAGCTACACGTTTCAGGTAACCCCCGGAACATTTTCCTAGTTGCCTACATCACCTAGCCCTGGTATTGAAGACATGTCAAGAGACCAATCTGGTTTTGAACAGGGAAAAATGTCACTTCATGGTGACAGGAGGAATAGTCCTTGGTCATAAGGTTTCTAACCAGGGTATTGAGGTGGACAGAGCTAAAGTGGAAATTATTGAAAAACTTCCTCCACCCGGTGATGTCAAGGCAATTAGGAGCTTTTTAGGACATGCAGGTTTTTACAGAAGGTTTATGAAGGATTTTTCAAAGATAGCAAAGCCCTTAAGCAATCTCCTTGTAGCTGACACACCATTTGTCTTCGATGAAACATGCATGTTGGCTTTTGAGAACTTGAAAATGAGGCTATCCTCTGCACCTATCATCTCCCCACCTGATTGGAACTTACCTTTTGAACTAATGTGTGATGCATCTAATTATGCAATAAGGGCAGTGTTAGGACAGAGGAAAGATAGATTAGTCCATGTGATATACTATGCCAGCAAGGTCCTTAATGATGCTGAAAGAAATTATACCACAACCGAAAAAGAACTGCTAGCAATAGTCTTCGCATTTGACAGGTTTAGATCATACCTCATTGGTGCAAAAGTGATTGTTTTCACAGATCACACAGCACTTAAATATTTGTTTGCTAAGCAGGAATCAAAACCAAGACTAATAAGATGGATCTTATTGTTGCAGGAATTTGATATTGAAATCAGAGACAAGAAAGGAGTGGAAAACAAGGTAGCAGATCACCTCTCCAGAATCCCTCAGGATGAAGGTGGGGCACATGATACTCAAGTGAACGAGCTCTTCCCTGATGAGCAATTGATGATAGTTCACAAGGATCCATGGTTTGCAGACATAGCCAACTTCAAGGCAGCTGGGGCTTTACCACCAGAGATACATAAACATCAGAAAAGAAAGCTCATGAATGATGCAAAATACTTTGTCTGGGATGAGCCATATCTCTTCAAGAAGTGGTCAGATGGAGTCCTCAGAAGATGTGTTTCGGAAGAAGAAGGACGAGAGGTGCTATGGAATTGCCACAGCTCAAGTATTGGAGGCCACTTTGGAGGGGACAGAACTGCAGCAAAGGTTCTACAAAGTGGGTTCTTTTGGCCAACCCTTTTCAAGGACGCCAAAGAACTGGTAAAAAGCTGCAACGAATGCCAAAGAGCGGGAAATTTGCCCAAAAGAAATGCCATGCCACAAAATTTCATTCTAGAGCTGGAACTGTTTGATGTGTGGGGAATAGATTTCATGGGGCCATTTCCAACTTCATATGCAAACAAGTACATCTTAGTAGCTGTGGATTATGTCTCCAAGTGGGTGGAGGCAATTGCAACTCCAACAAATGATAACAAGGTGGTTATGAACTTCCTCAGGAAGAATATCTTTAGCCGGTTTGGAGTCCCAAGAGCCCTCATCAGTGATGGAGGGAGCCATTTTTGTAACAGACCATTAGAGGCTCTTCTCTTACGATATGGGGTAAAACACAAGGTAGCCACACCTTACCACCCCAAACAAGTGGACAAACTGAGATCTCCAACAGAGAACTAAAGAGAATTTTTGAAAAGACTGTGGGTGCATCAAGAAAGGATTGGTCAAAGAAGCTGGATGATGCTCTTTAGGCATACAGAACAGCATTTAAAACACCACTTGGAATGTCCCCATATCAGCTGGTGTACGGTAAAGCCTGTCACTTACCACTAGAGCTAGAACACAAAGCTTTATGGGCTATCAAGATACTAAATTTTGATAGCATTGCTGCTGGTGCAAAGAGAATCTTGCAGCTGCAAGAGATGGAGGAATTCAGGTCACAAGCCTATGAGAATACCAAGATGTACAAGGAGAACGCAAAGAGAAGACATGACTCACATCTTGCACCCAGAAGTTTCGAAAGGGGGCTGCGAGTGCTCCTATACAATTCCAAACTAAGACTGTTCCCAGGAATACTCAAATCAAGGTAGTTCGGGCCCTTTCTTGTCACAAAAGTCTCACCGTACGGGCACGTAGAAGTCATGGATGAAGGGTCAGAAAGGACTTTTACAGTGAATGGACAAAGACTCAAGCATTATCTGGGCAACATGGGGGAAAACCCCAGAATGAAATACCATCTGAAGTGAGTGAGGACTCGTCGAGCTAGCGACGATAAAAAAAGCACTTTGTTGGGAGGCAACCCAACCTCAGGTAGTCATTTTCATCTTCATTTCAATAAAAATCACAAGTTGTTTCCCCTGTATTGCAAGGAGCTAAGTTTGGTGTTTCACACCAGAACAATCAAAAGAGACAGTGTAATTCTAAGTTTGGTGTTCCACCAAAAGGACATTTAGTTAGAATTACACCTGCTCCCAAAACACATTGTTAGCTCTAACCAATTGAGGGAAACCACTTAGATGTAGTTAGACTTTAGTTAATCATTGTTCTGTTAACAACAAGATATGAGTTATCAGCATATGTGCAAGATTGTGTACTAAACAAGGAACTAAGTTTGGTGTTCACACACCAAATCAAGTTCATAAGACACAAGCACATGCAAGCTAATTATTCCTCAAGTGCTTTGGGAACAAGCAACTTCCAATAACTTTACAGGAACCTTATGGTGCCCCTTCGCTCAAGGAAGCAAAGAGCAGGAGGAGAACGAAATGAAGGCGATTAGAAGATATCACCTGAAGGTTGTATTGTCACTTAATTCCATATATTTACAGTTCGAACATTGGAAGCTCAAATGCAATCTTGATTAATGATTACCAGTGAGGCCTAAACATGTTTTTTTTAAACTCTACCTTGTTGTTGAGCATGGTCTGTGATTCTGGTTTGAGTGTCACTGCATCTTCCCTTATTTACTTGTAAGCTTGTCTATTTGTTTGAAGAAGTGAATGTTTTATGTTTTAAAAGAGCAGAGTAGGGCTCATAATGTGGAAGTGCATTCATGAATCTTTGGGGGTAGTCATAGGTTAGCTAAGTTGGTTCAACCACAAGGTTAGGATGACATCTATCTATCCTGAATGCTTTACTTTTGATATACCCATGAGATTAAGATAACAACAAGATCCTAATAAGAGAAAAGGGAAAGAACAATGGAAGTGAAAAACAAAAGAAAAAGATTAAGCAATAAGGCTAGGCACCAATGGTTTACCTTAAGACATGTATCTGTGGTGCTCCTGTGTGGGGGATCTACTTGGATGAATAAGCTCATTGGGGTGCTTTATCACCTAGTAACTTGGGTTAACTAACTCGGGATTATCAGCTGAAAATCCACTATCAAGAGTAACCCTCACCACAGAGCATTTAGTAACCCAAAGAGGTGCTGGACACCAAGGTCTCAAGGAAAGAAAATAAATAAACTATATGCCTGTGGTGTGTATGTATGGGGGAGAGACTTGAGTAAGTAAGTCCTTAGGGGTGCTTCAACACCTAGCACCTTGAACCAACTGGTTCGGGAGTGTTGGCTGAAAGCTTATCCTAAAGAGTTGCCCCCTTACAAAACACTTAGCCTGAAAACACAAATAAGCCCTTGAAATAACAACAAAAGGATCAATAAATAAAGGTCTCATAGGATATAACAAAGTGAGTATTTTAGGAGATGATAAAGGTCTGAAAGCCAGTAATGGGATGAACCTAAGTTGCTATGCATGAAACCACCATAAAATCAGTAAAATGACTTCCACAAGAATGACTCATTTCTCTGGAGATTCCATTCATCATTCTCTTGTTCCAGTACTTGCTTAGGGACAAGCAAGCTTTAAGTTTGGTATTGTGATGCCAGGGCATTTTGGCCAGTTTCACTGACCTTTTCTTTACTGTTTTTAGGTGTTTTCATGCATTTTCTTAGGAAATAAGTTAGTTTTGGGTAGATATTCACTCAGACCTTGATTCAAGCATACATTGTGCATTTTACATTATTTCATGAGGATTTTGCATGATTTTAATGATAAAATTGTATATTGCATTACCCATGATGTGGACTAGAACTTTGATGCACTCTATTGCTTGATTTCAGGACCAAAGGAAGCAAGGAATGGGAGGTAACTTGCAAAGTTAAGGAGAAAAGTGATTGCCAAAAACACTCTCAAAAGCCATCAATGCCCACGTTAAAGAGTCACGTTCATTAAGTTAACGTGAACTCTAACGTGGAGAAGAGAAGTTGAGCCAACGTTAGTGACACTTAACATTGTCACTAACGTTGGCAATTGCTCACAAATAGCCACGTTAACCTAGTTAACGTGGCCTCTAACGTTAAGGGGGGAAGAGAAGCCAACGTTAGTGACACTCAACATTGTCACTAACGTTGGCCTAAGGTGCAAAAAGCCATGTTAACTCCCACGTTAACTTGGTTAACGTGGGAGCTAACGTAAGAGATGGAGAGTTGTCGACAACGTTAGTGACACTCAACATTGTCACTAACGTTGGAGCAACCACACAACCCCCAAGAGCCACGTTAACCTTCACGTTAACTTGGTTAACGTGGAAGCTAACTATGAAGAATGAAGAATGAGCCAACGTTAGTGACACTCAACATTGTCACTAACGTTGGGATGGCTAAGAATGGCCACGTTAGAAGCCACGTTAACCCAGTTAACGTGGACTCTAACGTGAGACCTAGGGGCACACTTGAACGTTAGTGACAATGTTGAGTGTCACTAACGTTCTCGAAGGCTAGCAAGGCAAAGTTAAAAGCCACGTTAACCCAGTTAACGTGGGCTCTAACGTGAGGCAAAGGGGTGCATGGCAACGTTAGTGACAATGTTAAGTGTTACTAACGTTCTCGAACTCGTATTTTCACTAAATGTTAAACACCCCTAACGTCTTGAGCTAAAGTCTCTGCCCACTTCACACTTTCTCTCTGCAAGTAAGCCAAGCCCAATTGAAGAAAGGAACTGCTTCAAGCTCAAAGATCCAGAGGCCCAAGACTTGAAGAGTTAACTAGAAGCTGAGAAGAGTAGTATATATAGGAGTAGTTTCGAAATAGAGAGGAGTTTTTTGGGAGGAGCTAGGAAAGAGAACTACTCTTTGTATTTACTTTCATTGCAATTCTAGCTTTATCATGTATTCTCCATCTTTGATTTTGATTTCTAGAGCTATGAACAACTAAACCCCTTTCATTGGGTTAGGGAGCTCTGTTGTAATTTGATGGATCAATACTAATTTTCTTATTCTTCTTCTATCTTTCCTTTTGATTTTACTTGAAAGCCTTCGATCTTCGTCCAATTGGATAGTGATCTGATGCCAGGGCATTTTGGCCAGTTTTCACTGACCTTTCCTTTACTGTTTTTAGGTAATTTCATGCATTTTCTTAGGAAATATGTTAGTTTTGGGCAAATATTCACTCAGACCTTGATTCAAGCATACATTGTGCATTTTACATTATTTCATGAGGATTTTGCATGATTTTAATGACAAAATTGTATATTGCATTACCCATGACTTGGACTAGACCTTTGATGCACTCTATTGCTTGATTTCAAGACCAAAAGGAAGCAAGGAATGGGAGGTAACTTGCTAAGTTAAGGAGAAAAGTGATTGCCAAAAACACTCTCAAAAGCCATCAATGCCCACGTTAAAGAGTCACGTTAACCAAGTTAACGTGAACTCTAACGTAGAGAAGAGAAGTTGAGCCAACGTTAGTGACACTTAACATTGTCACTAACGTTGGCAATTGCTCATACATGGCCACGTTAGAAGCCACGTTAACCTAGTTAACGTGGCCTCTAAACGTTAAAGGGGGAAGAGAAGCCAACGTTAGTGACACTCAACATTGTCACTAACGTTGGCCTAAGGTGCAAATAGCCACGTTAACTCCCATGTTAACTTGGTTAACGTGGGAGCTAACGTAAGAGATAGAGAGTTGTCGACAACTTTAGTGACACTCAACATTGTCACTAACGTTGGAGCAACCTCACAACCCCTAAGAGCCACGTTAACCTTCACGTTAACTTGGTTAACGTGGAAGCTAACGATGGGGAATGAAGAATGAGCCAACATTAATGACACTCAACATTGTAACTAACGTTGGGATGGCTAAGAATGGCCACGTTAGAAGCCACGTTAACCTAGTTAACGTGGACTCTAACGTGTGACCTAGGGGCACACTTGAACGTTAGTGACAATGTTGAGTGTCACTAACGTTCTCGAAGGATGGCAGAAGCCATGTTAGATGCCACGTTAACCTAGTTAACGTGAGCTTTAACGTGAAGCAAGAAGGGGCACACTTGAATATTAGTGACAATGTTGAGTGTCACTAACGTTCTCGAAGGCTAACAAGGCAACGTTAAAAGCCACGTTAACCCAGTTAACGTGGGCTTTAACGTGAGACAAAGGGGAGCATGGCAACGTTAGTGACAATGTTAAGTGTCACTAACGTTCTCGAACTTGTATTTTCACTAACTATTAAACACCCCTAACGTCTTGAGCTAAAGCTCGCTGCCCACTTCACATTTTCTCTCTGCAAGTAAGCCAAGCCCAATTGAATAAAGGAACTGCTTCAAAGATCCAGAAGCCCAAGACTTGGAGAGCTAACTAGAAGCTGAGAAGAGTAGTATATATAGGAGTAGTTTTGAAATAGAAGAGGGCTTTTTGGCAAGGAGAGTGAACTACTCTTGTATTTTTACTTTCTCTGCACTTCTAGCTTTATCATGTATTCTCCATCTTTGATTTTGATTTCTAGAGCTATGAACAACTAAACCCATTTCATTGGGTTAGGGAGCTCTGTTGTAATTAGATGGATCAACACTAATTTTCTTCTTCTTCTTCTATCTTTCCTTTTGATTTTACTTGAAAGCTTTCGATCTTCATCCAATTGGATAGTGATCTTGGAAAAGAAGCTATTCAAACATGGATCTCTTTGGATCCTTGAAAGAGGAATGAAGAGATTAGCTAGAAATGCTTTCTCATGCTGGACCAAATTGAGTGTGGATGGGTATGTGGCTATAACCCTCTAAGCATTTGATTTGGAAAGTGCATGTGGTATAATCAGTGACCACACTTCATCTCTTCTCATGAGCAATTGACCAAGGAATTGGCTATTGATCAAGATTTAAGAGATTGAATTGCAAGAAATTGTGATTCAATCACTTAAGATTGCCAAGGAGATCAATGAGTGCATTGATTGAGGAAGAGATGAAGATGAAATTGATCCGGAGAATGCAACATCTCCTAAGCCCAATGAACTCCCTATTTTTGATCTTACCCATTCTCTTTATTTTCTGCAATTTACTTTTATGAGCAATTCCCCCATTCCCATTTACAATTCTGCCATTTACTTTCAGTCATTTACTTTCTTGCCATTTTAATTTCTGCAATTATCAACTCTATTCATGGATTCACTCAACTAGATCATTCCTCTAATTAAATTTGCTTTATCAATCAATCCCTGTGGGATTCGACCTCACTCTATTGTGAGTTTTTACTTGACGACAAATTCGGTACACTTGCCGAATGGGAATTTGTTGAGAGACAAGTTTTCCCCCGATCAAGTTTATGGCGCCGTTGCCGGGGATTGATTGTGCATCGACAATTACATTAGAGGATCACTAGATTGAGCATTTGTAATTTGTTTGATTTAATTTTCTGTTTGGTTAATTTGCTTTCCGTCTTAGTTTAATTCTTCCCCTCCCCTGTTTCTTAGTTTTTCTTTGCTATTTACAATTCAGTTCACTAACCCACTAACTGTTTGATATATTGCATCACTGACACTAACAAGTAATTCTAACAAGATACTTTCTGCATTGCTTTTCTTGCTTGTACTCTGTTGGTTGTATGACAGGGAGAAGAAGCGGAGCTTCAACTTCCTTTGATTCTGAACCTGAGAGAACCTTCTTAAGATTAAGGAGGGAGGCAAAAGAAAAACGTGTAGTGGGTGCTGAAGAAGAAGAGGAACACTTGGAAGAATACTTTGAAATAACCATGGAAGACCATCGTGAGGAAGAAGTGCACAACTATGATGGAGGAAGTAGAGCAAATCCTGGTGGGGAAGATAGAAGAGTCTTGGGCTCTTACATTAACCCAAACCCAGGGAACTGCGGAAGTAGCATCCAAAAACCAACCATCCATGCCAACAACTTTGAACTAAAGCCACAGCTCATCACCCTTGTTCAGAACAATTGCTCGTTCGGAGGAGGTGTTCATGAAGACCCCAACCAACACTTAAACACATTCCTGAGAATATGTGACACAGTGAAGTCCAATGGCATTCAACCTGACGCCTATAGACTGTTATTTTTCCCATTCTCTCTCAGAGACAAGGTGACCAAGTGGTTGGAGTCTTTTCCAAAGGAGAGCTTGACAACTTGGGATGATGTTATGAACAAATTCTTAGCAAGATTTTACCCCCCTCAACGAGTCAATCTGCTGAGAGCTGAGGTCCAAACTTTCAAGCAACAAGATGGTGAGACTGTATATGAAGCATGGGAGAGGTTTAAAGACCTAACAAGGAGATGTCCTTCTGATATGTTCAATGAATGGGTACAGCTGCACATCTTCTATGAAGGACTGTCATATGAATCTAAGAAGGCCGTAGACCATTCATCCGGAGGTTCTTTGAACAAGAAGAAGACCATTGAGGAAGCCATAGATGTCATTGAAACTGTAGCTGAGAATGACTACTTCTATGCTTCCGAAAGAGGGAACACTAGAGGAGTAATGGAGCTGAACAATGTAGATGCTTTGCTTGCTCAAAACAAGCTAATCACCAAGCAGCTAGCTGACCTCACCAAGAAGATGGAGAGAAGTCAAGTGGCAGCAATCACTACTTCAACTCAAGAGGGAGCAAGTGAAGAGGAAGAAGGCACTCAGGAGCAAGCCAACTACATTGGGAATTCACCTAGATACAACCATGATCCATAGTCCAAGACCTACAACCCTGGATGGAGGAATCACCCAAACTTTGGGTGTGGTAATCAACAAGACCAAGGCCAAGATCAGAGACGCCACAAATCCAACAACAACACAGCCCCCCAACAATTCACCCAGAGGACATACCCACAAAACCACATCAATACATCTCACCCTTCTACCTCTACCCCCAACATACCATCATTTGATGACAGAATCTCTAAGATTGAAACCCTGCTTGAGAGCATATGCAGAGACATCCAAGACAGTAAAGCATTCCGAGAGGAAGTGCAGTCAAATATGCAGAACCAAGATGTTGCCATTGAAAAACTTGAAACACAAGTTGGTTACCTATTCAATCGGACTTCTGGCAACAACAGAAGTAAAAAGGAGGAGTGTCAAGCTATCACTCTAAGGAGTGGGAAGGAACTGAAGGGATTTAACCAGAAGAAACTAGAAGAAGAGTTAATTGACGAAGGAGAAAGGCAAGATGGAGATCAGAGCCCAACTTCTAAAAGTCAAAAAGAAGAAGGAAAGCTGAAGCCGGATGTCCCGAGAGTTCCATACCCTCAGCAATTGAAGAAAAAGGGGGATGACTACCAATTTTTGAGATTTTTAGAAATCTTCAAAAAGCTACAAATCAACATACCCTTTGCTGAAGCAATAGAACAAATGCCTCTCTATGCCAAGTTCTTAAAGGAGCTCATGACTATGAAGAGAAGCTGGAAGAACAACGAAATTTGATACTGACCGAAGAATGCAGTGCTATCATTCAGCACAAATTACTCCAGAAATTGAAGGATCCAGGGAGTTTTCAGATCCCCTGTGTCATAGGTGAGATCATGGTAGAGAAGGCTCTTTGTGACCTAGGAGCCAGCATCAATTTGATGTCAGTAGCTATGATGAGGAAGATGAAGATCGAAGAGGCTAAACAAACAAAGATGGCCCTACAATTGGCAGACCGATCATTCAAGTTCCCTCATGGCATAGTAGAGGATTTGTTGGTAAAGGTGGGAGAGTTCATATTCCCAGCAAATTTTGTGGTCCTAGATATGCAAGAGGAACCCAAGGCTTCCATTATCCTGGGGAGGCCCTTCTTGGCCACTGCAGGAGCTGTCATTGACGTCTAAAAAGGTGACCTCACCTTGAGATTACACAATGAAGAGATGACCTTCAACGTATTCAAGGCCATGAGTTACCCACCAGAGCAATTCGGGGAATGCATGAGGTTAGATGTGGTTGAGGAAGAAGTACATGAGGACATTGAGGAAGAAGAACCTGAAGAGCCAGAGAGGTTAGTAGGGGAGGAATATGAATCAAGTGAGTAGGTTGCAGCAACAGAAATTCATACACAAGAAGCACCCAAGGTGGAAAATCAAAAGTCAGAGGCACCAAAGCTTGAGCTCAAAGCATTGCCACCTACTCTCAAATATGCATATTTGGGGAAAAACGGGAGTTACCCAGTAATCATAAGCTCATCCCTCAACCAGGATCAAGAGGATGAACTACTCCAAGTACTGCAGAGGCACAAGGATGCCATTGGATGGACTCTTGCTGACCTGAAAGGAATAAGCTCAGCCATATGCATGCACAAGATACTGCTAGAAGAAGATGCCAAACCATCCATTCAATCTCAAAGGAGGCTGAACCCAATTATGAAAGAGGTGGTGCAAAAAGAGGTGATGAAGTTATGGCAGGGAGGGGTGATATACCCTATCTCAGACAGCCCATGGGTCAGCCCTGTACATGTTGTCCCAAAGAAGGGAGGAATAACTGTAGTTCCGAATGAGAGGAACGAATTAATTCCTACAAGGACCATCACTGGATGGCGGATGTGCATAGACTATAGAAAACTCAATGAAGCTACACAAAAAGATCATTTCCCGCTTCCATTCATGGACCAGATGTTAGAACGACTTGCAGGCCATGCATTTTATTGTTTTCTCAATGGCTATTCAGGATATAACCAAATAGTGGTTGATCCTAGAGACCAAGAGAAAACCTCCTTCACATGCCCATATGGAGTGTTTGCTTATAGGCGCATGCCATTTGGGCTATGTAATGCACCTGTAACATTCCAACGCTGCATGCTTTCTATCTTCTCAGACATGATAGAGAAATTCATTGAAGTTTTTATGGATGATTTTTCAGTATTTGGAGATTCTTTTCCTAGTTGCCTACATCACCTAGCTCTGGTATTGAAGAGATGTCAAGAGACCAATCTAGTTTTGAACTGGGAAAAAATATCACTTCATGGTGACAGGAGGAATAGTCCTTGGTCATAAGGTTTCTAACCAAGGTATTGAGGTGGACAGAGCTAAAGTGGAAATTATTGAAAAACTTCCTCCACCCGGTGATGTCAAGGCAATTAGGAGCTTTTTAGGACATGCAGGTTTTTATAGAAGGTTTATTAAGGATTTTTCAAAGATAGCAAAGCCCTTAAGCAATCTCCTTGTAGCTGACACACCATTTGTCTTCGATGAAACATGCATGTTGGCTTTTGAGAACTTGAAAATGAGGCTATCCTCTGCACCTATCATCTCCCCACCTGATTGGAACTTACCTTTTGAACTAATGTGTGATGCATCTGATTATGCAATAGGGGCTGTGTTAGGACAGAGGAAAGATGGCTTAGTCCATGTGATATACTATGCCAGCAAGGTCCTTAATGATGCTCAAAGAAATTATACCACAACCGAAAAGGAACTGCTGGCAATAGTCTTCGCATTTGACAAGTTTAGATCATACCTCATTGGTGCAAAAGTGATTGTTTTCACAGATCACACAGCACTTAAATATTTGTTTGCTAAGCAGAAATCAAAACCAAGACTAATAAGATGGATCTTATTGTTGCAGGAATTTGATATTGAAATCAGAGACAAGAAAGGAGTGGAGAACAAGGTAGCAGATCACCTCTCCATAATCCCTCAGGATGAAGGTGGGGGACATGATACTCAAGTGAACGAGCTCTTTACTGATGAGCAGTTGATGATAGTTCACAAGGCTCCATGGTTTGCAGACATAGCCAACTTCAAGGCAACTGGGGCTTTACCACCAGAGATACATAAACATCAGAAAAGAAAGCGCATAAATGATGCAAAATACTTTGTCTGGGATGAGCCATATCTCTTCAAGAAATGTTCAGATGGAGTCCTCAGAAGATGTCTTTCGGAAGAAGAAGGATGAGAGGTGCTATGGAATTGCCACAACTCAAGTTATGGAGGCCACTTTGGAGGGGACAGAACTGCAGCAAAAGTTCTACAAAGTGGGTTCTTTTGGCCAACCCTTTTCAAGGACGCCAAAGAACTGGTAAAAACTGCAATGAATGCCAAAGAACGGGAAACTTGCCCAAAAGAAATGCCATGCCACAAAATTTCATCCTAGAGCTGGAACTGTTTGATGTGTGGGGAATAGATTTCATGGGGCCATTTCCAACTTCATATGCAAACAAGTACATCTTAGTAGCTGTGGATTATGTCTCCAAGTGGGTGGAGGCCATTGCAACTCCAACAAATGATAACAAGGTGGTTATGAACTTCCTCAGGAAGAATATCTTTAGCCGGTTCGGAGTCCCAAGAGCCCTCATCAGTGATGGAGGGAGCCATTTTTGTAACAGACCATTAGAGGCTCTTCTCCTACGATACGGGGTAAAACACAAGGTAGCCACACCTTACCACCCCCAAACAAATGGACAGACTGAGATATTCAACAGAGAACTAAAGAGAATTCTGGAAAAAACTGTGGGTGCATCAAGAAAGGATTGGTCAAAGAAGCTGGATGATGCTCTTTGGGCATACAGAACAGCATTCAAAACACCACTTGGAATGTCCCCATATCAGCTGGTGTATGGTAAAGCTTGTCACTTGCCACTGGAGCTAGAACACAAAGCTTTATGGGCTATCAAGATACTAAATTTTGATAGCATTGTTGCTGGTGCAAAGAGAATCTTGCAGCTGCAAGAGATGGAGAAATTCAGGTCGCAAGCCTATGAAAATACCAAGATGTACAAGGAGAAGGCAAAGAGAAGACATGACTCACATCTTGCACCCAGAAGTTTCGAAAGGGGGCAGCGAGTGCTCCTATACAATTCCAAACTAAGACTGTTCCCAGGAAAACTCAAATCAAGGTGGTCCGGGCCCTTTCTTGTCATAAAGGTCTCGTCGTATGGGCAGGTAGAAGTCATGGACGAAGGTTCAGAAAAGACTTTTACAGTGAATGGACAAAGACTCAAGCATTATCTGGGCAACATGGGGGAAAACCCTAGGATGAAATACCATCTCAAGTGAGTGAGGACTCGTCGAGCTAGCGACGATAAAAAAAAGCGCTTTGTTGGGAGGCAACCCAACCTCAGGTAGTCATTTTGATCTTCATTTCAATAAAGATCACAAGTTGTTTCCCCTGTATTGCAAGGAGCTAAGTTTGGTGTTTCACACCAGGACAGTCAAAAGAGACAGTGTAATTCTAAGTTTGGTGTCCCACCAAAAGGACATTTGGTTAGAATTACACTTGCTCCCAAAAACACATTGCTAGTTTTGACCAATTGAGGGAAACCATTTAGATGTAGTAGACTTTAGTTAATAATTGTTCTGTTAACAACAAGATATGAGTTTACCAGCATACATGCAAGATTGTGTACTAAACAAAGAACTAAGTTTGGTGTTCACACACCAAAGGAAGTTCATAAGACACATGCACATGCAAGCTAATTATTCCTCAAATACTTTGGGAATAAGCAACTTCCAATAACTTTACAGGAACCTTATGGTGCCCCTTCACTCAAGGAAGCAAAGAGCATGAGGAGAACAAAAAGAAGGCGATTAGAAGTTGTCACCTGAAGGTTGTATTGTCACTTAATTCCATATATTTACAGTTCGAACATTGGAAGCTCAAATGCAATCTTGATTAATGAGTACCAGTGAGGCCTAAACATGTTTCCTTTTAAAAAGTCTACCTTGTTGTTGAGCATGGTCTGTGATTCTGGTTTGAGTGTCACTGCATCTTTCCCTTATTTACTTGTAAGCTTGTCTATTTGTATGAAGAAGAGAATGTCTATGTTTACAAAAGACCAGAAAGGAGTTCATAATGTGGAAGTGCATTCATGAATCTTTGGGGGTAGTCATAAGTTAGCTAAGTTGGTTCAACCACAAGGTTAGGATGACAACTATCTATCCTGAATACTTTACTTTTGATATACCCATGTGACTAAGATAACAACAAGATCTTAATAAGAGAAAAAGGGAAAGAACAAGGGAAGTGAAAAACAAAAGAAAAAGAGTAAGCAATAAGGCTAGGCACCAATGGTTTGCCTTAAAACATGTGTCTGTGGTGCTTCTGTGTGGGGGATCTACTTGGATGAATAAGCTCATTGGGGTGCTTCATCACTTGGTAACTTGGGTTAACTAACCCGGGATTATCAGCTGAAAATCCACTATCAAGAGTAACCCTCACCACAGAGCATTTAGTAACCCAAAGAGGTGCTGGACACCAAGGTCTCAAGGAAAGAAAATAAATAAACTATATGCCTGTAGTGTGTATGTATGGAGGAGAGACTTGAGTAAGTAAGTCCTTAGGGGTGCTTCAACACCTAGCACCTTGAACCAACTGGTTCGGCAGTGTTGGCTGAAAGCTTATCCTAAAGAGTTGCCCCCTTACAAAACACTTAGCCTAAAAGCACAAATAAGCCCTTGAAATAACAACAAAAGGATCAATAAATAAAGGTCTCATGGGATATAACAAACTGAGTAATTTAGGAGATGATAAAGGTCTGAAAGCCAGTAGTGGAATGAACCTAAGTTGCTATGCATGAAACCACCATAAAATCAGTAATATGACTTCCACAAGAATGACTCATTTCTCTGGAGATTCCATTCATCACTCTCTTGTTCCAGTACTTGCTTAGGGACAAGTAAGCTTTAAGTTTGGTGTTGTGATGCCAGGGCATTTGGCCAGTTTTCACTGACTTTTTCTTCACTGTTTTTAGGTAATTTCATGCATTTTCTTAGGAAATAAGTTAGTTTTGGGTAAATATTCACTCAGACCTTGATTCAAGCATACATTGTGCATTTTACATTATTTCATGAGGATTTTGCATGATTTTAATGACAAAATTGTATATTGCATTACCCATGACTTGGACTAGAACTTTGATGCACTCTATTGCTTGATTTCAGGACCAAAAGGAAGCAAGGAATGGGAGGTAACTTGCAAAGTTAAGGAGAAAAGTGATTGCCAAAAACACTCTCAAAAGCCATCAATGCCCACGTTAAAGGGTCACGTTAACCAAGTTAACGTGAACTCTAACGTAGAGAAGAGAAGTTGAGCCAACGTTAGTGACACTTAACATTGTCACTAACGTTGGCAATTGCTCATAAATGGCCACGTTAGAAGCCACGTTAACCTAGTTAACGTGGCCTCTAAACATTAAAGGGGGAAGAGAAGCCAACGTTAGTGACACTCAACATTGTCACTAACGTTGGCCTAAGGTGCAAATAGCCACGTTAACTCCCACGTTAACTTGGTTAAGGTGGGAGCTAACGTAAGAGATAGAGAGTTGTCGACAACGTTAGTGACACTCAACATTGTCACTAACGTTGGAGCAACCACACAACCCCCAAGAGCCACGTTAACCTTCACGTTAACTTGGTTAACGTGGAAGCTAACGATGAGGAATGAAGAATGAGCCAACGTTAGTGACACTCAACATTGTCACTAACGTTGGGATGGCTAAGAATGGCCACGTTAGAAGCCACGTTAACCTAGTTAACGTGGACTCTAACATGAGATCTAGGGGCACACTTGAACGTTAATGACAATGTTGAGTGTCACTAACGTTCTCGAAGGATGGCAGAAGCCACGTTAGAAGCCATGTTAACCTAGTTAACGTGAGCTTTAACGTGAAGCAAGAAGGGGCACACTTGAACGTTAGTGACAATGTTAAGTGTCACTAAAGTTCTCGAAGGCTAACAAGGCAACGTTAAAAGCCACGTTAACCCAGTTAACGTGGCCTTTAACGTGAGACAAAGGGGAGCATGGCAACGTTAGTGACAATGTTAAGTGTCACTAACGTTCTCGAACTTGTATTTTCACTAACTATTAAACACCCCTAATGTCTTGAGCTAATGCTCGCTACCCACTTCACACTTTCTCTCTGCAAGTAAGCCAAGCCCAATTGAAGAAAGGAACTGCTTCAAAGATCCAGAAGCCCAAGACTTGGAGAGCTAACTAGAAGCTGAGAAGAGTAGTATATATAGGAGTAGTTTTTAAATAGAAGAGGGCTTTTTGGCAAGGAGAGTGAACTACTCTTGTATTTTTACTTTCTCTGCACTTCTAGCTTTATCATGTATTCTCCATCTTTGATTTTGATTTTTAGAGCTATGAACAACTAAACCCCTTTCATTGGGTTAGGGAGCTCTGTTGTAATTTAATGGATCAACACTAATTTTCTTCTTCTTCTTCTATCTTTCCTTTTGATTTTACTTGAAAGCTTTCGATCTTAATCCAATTGGATAGTGATCTTGGAAAAGAAGCTATTCAAACATGGATCGCTTCGGATCCTTGAAAGAGGAATGAAGAGATTAGCTAGAAATGCTTTCTCATGCTGGACCAAATTGAGTGTGAATGGGTATGTGGCTATAACCCTCTAAACATTTGATTTGGGAAGTGCATGTGGTATAATTAGTGACCACACTTCATCTCTTCTAATGAGCAATTGACCAAGGAATTGGCTATTGATCAAGATTTGAGAGATTGAATTGCAAGAAATTGTGATTCAATCACTTAAGATTGCCAAGGAGATCAATAAGTGCATTGATTGAGGAAGAGATGAAGATGAAATTGATCCGGAGAATGTAACATCTCCTAAGCCCAATGAACTCCCCATTTCTGATCTTACCCATTCTCTTTATTTTCTGCAATTTACTTTTATGAGCAATTCCCCCATTCCCATTTACAATTCTGCCATTTACTTTCAGTCATTTACTTTCTTGCCATTTTAATTTCTGCAATTATCAACTCTATTCATGGATTCACTCAACTAGATCATTCCTCTAATTAAAGTTGCTTGATCAATCAATCCCTGTGGGATTCGACCTCACTCTATTGTGAGTTTTTACTTGACGACAAATTCAGTACACTTACCGAATGGGAATTTGTTGAGAGACAGGTTTTCCCCCGATCATGATCTTGGAAAAGAAGCTATTCAAACATGGATCTCTTCAGATCCTTGAAAGAGGAATGAAGAGATTAGCTAGAAATGCTTTCTCATGCTGGACCAAATTGAGTGTGGATGGGTATGTGGCTATAACCCTCTAAGCATTTGATTTGGGAAGTGCATGTGGTATAATCAGTGACCACACTTCATCTCTTCTCATGAGCAATTGACCAAGGAATTGGCTATTGATCAAGATTTGAGAGATTGAATTGCAAGAAATTGTGATTCAATCACTTAAGATTGCCAAGGAGATCAATGAGTACATTGATTGAGGAAGAGATGAAAATGAAATTGATCCAGAGAATGCAACATCTCCTAAGCCCAATGAACTCCCCATTTCTGATCTTACCCATTCTCTTTATTTTCTGCAAATTACTTTTATGAGCAATTCCCCCATTCCCATTTACAATTCTGCTATTTACTTTCAGTCATTTACTTTCCTGCCATTTTAATTTCTGCAATTATCAACTCTATTCATGGATTCGCTCAACTAGATCATTCCTCTAATTAAAGTTGCTTGATCAATCAATCCCTGTGGGATTCGACCTCACTCTATTGTGAGTTTTTACTTGACAACAAATTCGGTACACTTGCCGAATAGGAATTTGTTGAGAGACAAGTTTTACCCCGATCAAAAGCTCCCGATCTTTAGCTGATCTTTTTTCTGGATATTTTGTGTAAATAGCCCGGTTTGTGGGCTTTTGAACTTTGTTTTGTTTGTTCTTCTTGACGTTTCTAGTTGTCTGCCTTGCAACTCTTTTTGAAAAACAAAAGTAGCTTCCGAGGTTGGTTTTGTGGTGGCCTCTTGAAGCTTTATCGTATTATGCATGATATCTGTTGAAATTTTGCTGTCTGGCCTCTTTAAGTTGTTTGCGTGCTTATCGTTTGTAGCTTGGATCCTTTTGAGGCCGTGCCTGTGGGGGGTCCGACTTGTTTCTTGGTTTCCTCACTTTTGTTTGTATTTTTAGCACCTTATGATCGATTTATGTTGGTCCCCCTCAAAAGTTATTTTTGTGATCCCCTTTTCTGGGCCTTTACTCGGTCTCTTTTAGGGATTATGTTGATAACGTTTTAGTAGTAGGAGTCCGACTTGGTTATGTCGGTCTCCTTTAAGTTATTTTTCGTAGTCCTCTTTCTTGGATCTTTGTCAGATCTCTTTCAGGGACTATTCGTATAACTTTTTAGTGGTAGGAGTCCGACTTAGTTATGTCGGTCTCCTTTAAGTTATTTTTCGTACTCCTCTTTCTTGGATCTTTGTCAGATCTCTTTCAGGGACTACTTGTATAACTTTTTAGTGGTAGGAGTCCGGCTTGGTTATGTCGGTCTCCTTTAAGTTATTTTTCGTAGTCCTCTTTCTTGGATCTTTGTCAGATCATTTTCAGGGATTATTCGTATAACTTTTTTTAGTTTTGGGCTGACTTTGTTATGTCAGGCCCTTCTAAGTTAAAGTAATCCTCTTTAATAGGGTTGGCCAGACCTCTTTCTAGGGTTTATTTATAACTTGGGTTGACTTGGTCCGACTTCTGAACGTCTGCCAGTCTTTTAAGTTATTATATTAGCTATCCGTAAGACCTCGTCAGGTTCTTTTTTTGGATTGCTTTCGATAACTTCTTACATTACTCTGTGTTCATCTTTGCCGATTTGTAGAAAATGGTTGGCATCTTTAGATCGTCTTTTGGGTGAATCGCGTTTTCACCTTTATCAGACGATTGTCTTTATCGTGGTCGCACAGTGAATTTGTTTTTCACTTTCTGCCGACCTGTTGCTTTATAATCGGACGATGAATACTTCAGATTAATGCGTCTTGGAATCTTGTAGAATATCTCAATAAACTTTATTCAAAGAAAAAATGCAAATATATACATGTGGGAATTTCCTTGTCCCTTTAAGTCGGGTATGATCTAGGTCTCGATATGGTGCCTCATTAAAAAACCTTTTCAGGAAAAAGAGCGCATCCATTTAGTGAGATCCTTTACCTTTTCTAACTGTAGTACCTTCTTAGGTTGCAGGTGTGCCATGATCGGGGAAGCTCTCATCCATCAAGCTCGAACAGTCTGTAGTAGCCCTTCCCCAGTACTTCAATGACTCGGTAGGGTCCTTTCCAGTTTGCTGCCAGCTTTCCTTCTCCGAGTCGAGTTGTTCCAATGTCGTTTCTGATTAGGATGAGATCATTCTCTGCAAAACTTCTCGGCACTACCTTTCGATTGTATCTGGAAGCCATTCGTCGCTTTAAAGCTTCTTCCCTGATCCGAGCTCTTTCTTGGATCTCGGGTAACAAGTCGAGCTCTTCTCTCTGAAGTTTGGAGTTTACTCATTCATTGTAGTGGACTACTCGGGGAGATCCCTCCTCGATTTCTATTGGAATCATTGCCTCCGCTCCGTATGCTAGTCGGAATGGTGATTCGTTTGTAGTAGAATGGGGGGTTGTTCGATACGCCCATAGGACTTGTGGAAGTTCCTCGGCCCAAGCTCCCTTTGCTTCTTGTAGCCTCCGCTTTAGTCTGGCCAATATGACTTTGTTGGCCGCTTCGGCTTGTCCATTGGCTTGGGGATGTTCGACGGAGGTGAACTGGTGTTTTATGTTCAAGTCGGCCACCAGTTTTCTGAAGCCCGCCTCTGTAAATTGGGTACCGTTGTCCGTGGTGATGGAGTATGGTACCCCGAACCTCGTAATAATGTTCCTATATAGGAATTTTCGACTTCTTTGAGCGGTGACGTTGGCTAGGGGTTCTGCCTCGATCCATTTTGTGAAATAGTCTACTCCTACTATGAGGAATTTTACTTGTCCTGATCCCTGTGGGAAGGGTCCGAGAAGGTCGAGTCCCCATTTCGCAAATGGCCAGGGCGAGGTCACACTGATGAGCTTTTCTGGTGGGGCGATGTGAAAGTTGGCATGCTTCTGGCATGATGGGCATGTCCTCACAAATTCTGTAGCCTCCTTTTGTAGAGTTGGCCAATAGAATCCCGCCCGGAGTATCTTTTTGGTGAGGGCTTGCGCTCCGAGATGATTACCACAAATGTCGCTGTGCACTTCCTCCAAGAATTCCTTTGTGTTAGAAGTCGGTACGCATTTTAGTAAAGGTGTTGATATCCCTCTTTTGTATAGTGTGTTGTTTATGATAGTGTAGTACTGTGCCTCCCTTTTTAGCCTTTTTGCCTCCTTTTCATCTGTAGGGAGTGCTTCTGTTTTGAGGTAATTTATTATGGGGGTCATCCATCCTTGATCCTGACCTATTATGGCTAGGACTTCTTCTTCCGATATTGACGGGTTCTGTAGTATCTCCTGGATGAGACTTCTGTTGTTGCCCCCTGGTTTGGTGCTGGCTAATTTTGAGAGTGCATCAGCTCGGGCATTTTGCTCACAGAGAATGTGGTAGATCCTGTATTCTTCGAGTTGTCCGAGCTGTTCTTTGGTTCTATCCAAATATTTTTTCATGGTCGGGTCTTTAGCTTGGTAGCTTCCTGTTATTTGTGAGGTAACGACTTGTGAGTCGCTGTAGATGTTGAGTTTCCGAGCTCCAACCTCCCTAGCCAGCTTCAAACCGGCTAGTAGCGCTTCGTATTCTGCTTGATTGTTCGAGGCCGGGAATCCAAATTTGAGGGAGAGCTCAAGTTGAGTTCCTTGGTTGCTTTCGATTATCACACCCGCACCACTTCCTGTTTTATTTGAGGATCCGTCGACGTATATGTTCCACTCTATGGGGATTTTCGGGATGTCAGTGAATTCTGCGATGAAATCGGCCAGGTGTTGTGATTTGATGGCTGTCCGTGCCTCATATTGGAGTTCGAACTCGGACAACTCGATTGCCCATTGTAGGATTCTTCCTGCCAGATCTGTTTTCTGTAATATCCCTTTTATGGGCTGGTTGGTCAGAACTTTGATGGTATGTGCCTGGAAGTATGGGCGAAGTCGCCAGGATGTGAGTATTAGAGCGTATGCAAATTTTTCTATTTTCTGATAGTTCAGCTCTGACCCCTGTAGTGCTTTAATAATGAAGTAGACGGGTTGTTGTCCTCTTTCGTCTTCTCGAATCAGTGCTGAGGCTATTGCCCGACTTCCTACTGCGAGGTATAGTATAAGCGATTCTCCCTCTTATGGTCGAGATAGGATAGGTGGTTGCCCCAAGAATTCTTTGAAGTCTTTGAAGGCTTGTTCACATTCTGCTGTCCATTCGAAGTTCTTTCCCTTCTTTAATGTAGCGTAGAAAGGGAGGGATCTTATCGCTGATCCTGCTAGGAATCTGGACAAGGCTGCCAACCTTCCATTGAGCTGTTGTACCTATTTGACGTAGGTTAGGCTCTTCATGTTGAGTATGGCCTGGCATTTATCTGGATTTGCCTCGATTCCCCTTTGTGTGAGCATAAATCCTAAAAATTTACCTGCTTCTACTACGAATGTGCATTTAGCCGGGTTGAGTCGCATGCCGTGCTTCCTTATGGTATCGAATACTTGAATCAAATCGGTTAGCAATGTCTCTTCGCATTGTGTCTTTATCAACATGTCATCCACGTAGACCTCCATGATTTTTCCGATGTGATCTGAGAAGACTTTATTCATTAGCCTTTGATAAGTGGCTCCTGCGCTTTTTCAGGCCGAAAGGCATCACGATGTAGCAATAATTTGCCTTAGGTGTAAGAAACGAGGTCTTTTCTTGGTCTGGCGAATACATTGGTATCTAGTTGTACCCTGAGTATGCGTCCATGAATGAGAGATACTTCTATCTTGATGAAGCATCTACTAGAGCGTCGATGCTTGGGAATGGGTAAGGATCTTTTGGGCAGGCTTTGTTGAGGTCGGTGTAGTTGGTGCACATTCACCACTTCCCATTTGATTTTTTCACCAAAACGACGTTTGCTAGCCATAGTGGGTATTTAACTTCCCTTATGAACCCTGCCTCTAGTAGTGCTTGTACTTGTTCTTCTACAGCCTGAGATCGTTCTGGCCCAAGTTTTCTTCGTCTTTGTTGTATCGGTCGGGATCCTGGGTAGACTGCCAACTTGTGGCTCATTAGTTTGGGATCTATGTCCGGCATGTCGGCAGCTTTCCATGCGAAGAGATCAACATTATCTCGCAGAAACTGTATCAATGATTCTTTTGCATCTCCTTTCAGGATCGTGCCAATATTAGTTATTTTATTCGAGGTGTCTCCAATCTGGACTCTTTCTACTTCTCCCTCGGGTTGTGGTCGGAGCTCTTCTCGTCTCTGAGCTCCACCGAGCTCGATTGTGTGGAACTCTCTTGCTTCGTCTCGTAGGTTTAGACTTTCGTTGTAACAGCGATGCGCCATCTTTTGATCTGCTCTTATTGTAGCTATCCCTTCTGTAGTTGGAAATTTCATACATAGATGCGGAGTCAAAACTATTGCGCCGAGCTGATTTAACGTTGTCCGACCTATCAGGGCATTGTAGGCTGAGCTTACGTCAACCACGATGTAGTCTATCTTGAGTGTTTTAGATTGGTTCCCCTTCCCGAAGGTTGTATGCAGCGACACATATCCCAGTGGTTGAACTGGGACATCTCCCAGTCCGAACAGACTGTTTGGGTATGCTCTTAGCTCTTTCTCTTCTAGGCCGAGTTTGTCGAAGGCAGCTTTGAATAAGATGTCGGCAGAGCTTCCCTGGTCGATTAGTGTGCGGTGGAGGTTGGCGTTTGCCAATATGATCGTAATGACCATGGGGTCGTCGTGTCCCGAGATGATTCCGGATGCATCTTCTTTGGTAAACGTGATTGCCGGGGTGTTTGGCGTCTCCTTCTGTCCTTCGATATGGTATACCTCTTTGAGGTGTCGCTTGCGGGATGATTTGGAGATTCCTCCCCCAGCAAATCCGCTGTGTATCACGTGGACATGTCTTTCTGGTGTGCGAGGCGATCGTTCAGATCGTCCGATGTCCTCATCCCTCCTTCTTTTCCTTGGTTCTTCGTCCCGGTTGGCCAAGAACCGATCTAACGTTCCTTCTCGTACTAATTTTTCTATGATGTTATTCAAGTCGAAACATTCGTTGGTGGAATGCCCTCGAAGTACGTGATATTCACAGTACTCATTCCGATTTCCCCCTCCTCTTTTGCCTTTAAGTGGCCGAGCTGGAGGGATTTTTTCCGTATGGCAGACTTCTTTGTAAAAGTCTACCAAGGATACCATAAGAGGGGTGTAGTTGTGATATTTTTTGATTTTCTCTCCGTAGCGATCTTCCTTTTTCTTGGATTCCTTATCTCGGTAGGCAGAACCGAACCTTGAGGCTTCGCCAAGTCGAGAATTTTCCTCCATGTTAATGTACTTCTGCGCTCGTTCTTGTACTTCATCTAGGGATGTCGGTTATCTTTTTGATATAGATTGGCTGAATGGTCCTTCTCGCAGGCCATTTATGAGGCCCATGATGGCAGCTTCTGTTGGTAGATTTTATATGTCCATGCATGTTTTGTTGAATCTCTCCATGTAGTTGCGAAGACTTTCTCGGTCTCCTTGCTTGATCCCGAGTAGGCTGGGTGTGTGTTTGGCTTTGTCCTTTTGTATGGAGAATCGAGCCAGGAACTTTTTGGCCAGGTCGTCGAAACTTGAGATGGATTTTGGAGGTAGGTTGTCGAACCATTTAATGGTTGTCTTGGTGAGAGTTGTTGGAAAGGCTTTGCAACGAACTGCATCTGAGGCATCGGTGAGGTACATTCTACTTCTGAAGTTGCTGAGATGATGGTTGGGGTCGGAGGTACCGTCATATAGAGTCATAACCGGAAGCTTGAAATCTTTCAGAATTTTGGTTTTCATAATTTCTCTGGTGAATGGATCTTGATCTTTCTGAGAAATATCCTCCGTGGATGGTCGAGTAGCTTTGGTTTTGAGATCAGCTTCGAGTTTTATAAGCTTATCTTCTAATTCTCGGCGACGCCTTATTTCCCGGCGTAGATCTTCTTCTTTTTCACGTCGATGTTAGGCTTCTTTCTCAAGTTGCTCCAATCGATTTTGAAGTGTTTCTATTACTCCTGGATTTGATGAATTTTTGTCTACGTGGGTTTTTGGAGTAGCTTTGAGTATTGTGTCCGCGTTTTTATGCGGCGTTCTGTCTTCCAAACCTGCATCGTGGTCGTTGTCATGGTCATCCGCCATGTTAATGGGATGACTTCCAGGTTCCCTGGCAACGGCGCCAATGTTCCGAGGGTTACCTAAAACTGTAGGTCGATCTCGGACGAGATCTTCTGTGTTGGTCGGAGCCGACGTGTCCAGTAGGTGTACGGCGGTCGGAACTGATGTGTCCGATTTGTTGGACTTGGTGGTGGTGCTGATCCTGTGTCCCCGGAGGGTGGGGGGTACCTGCAAGGGACTCCGATGCTTAGGTTAGCAAGGGTATTAGGCAGGTATTAAGTAGAATCAGAGTATGAGTTATACTTGGGTGCTCCAGTGTATTTATAATGGTGAGAAGTGACCTTTCTAGATAAGATAAGTTAGTTATCTTATCTTATCTTATCTTATCTTTGGATGAGGTCAGCTTATCTTCAATGGAACCGCCTTTATCTCTATAGGCTGGGATTGCCTCTGGATTTGGGTCGTGTTCCTCTATTTGGGCCCTTTATTTGGGCTTTCCTGTTGATTTGGCCGAGCTCTTTGAGAAGAGGTCGGATAGTCTGACCTGAAGAGGTCGGTCGCCTTGTCGCTAAACATCCCGGGTCGGTCATCTCGACCCAGGGTATGAACACAAGGGACACCCAAAGAGGGGTGCAGTTGTGGTACTTTCTGGGTTTCTCAGTAGGTTGGTCTTCTTTTTTCCTGGACTCTTTATCCTTGTCCCGAGGTTGGTAAGAGAATCCAGTCTTTGAGGTTTCTCCTAATCGGAAGTTCTTCTCCATATTGATGTACTTTTCTGCCCGTTCTTGTAACTTGTTTAGAGATGCTGGGTATTTCTTGGATATAAAGTGGCTAAAGGGTCCTTCCCGTTGATGGTGTTTTTGTGGAAAAATGAATTTCCAAACACATAGATCTAACCGGCAAATATACCGGGTCGCATCAAGTAGTAATAACTCACTTAGAGTGAGGTCGATCCCACAGGGATTGATGGATCAAGCAACTTTAGTGGGTGATTAGTTTAGTCAAGCTAACATTGGTGAGTGAGAATTGTTGCAGCAGAATGTAAATAGCAGTGAACTTAAATTACAGAATGTAAATAGGTAGGAAGCTTAAAGAACAAGCAATGTAAATTGCAGAAACTTAAATGACAAGAAACGTAAATTGCTTGAAATGTAAAGAGGAGAAGGAGCAGGGAAATTAAATGAAAGCATTAGATCAAATCTTGGAATAATAGAAGGGAATTTAAAGTTGCATGAAGAGTCAATTGGAAGCAATAGAAACAGAAACGTAAAAATGCAGATGAAATAAAAGCAGCAGATGTAAACAGCAAGGCAAAATTGCTTCAAGAAGCAAACTGTAGATGAACCAAACTTAAATTGCAGACTCTCACCAAAAGAGTAAAGATCTCAGGGAATCAATGAGACTAGAAAACAAGTCTAGATCTCAAGCCCTTCCTTGATTCAACAGAAAACAAGTTTGAAGAAGAAATAGAGATGGAAGCAACAAATGAAAACTCAAATTCAATCCTCAATTTCTTAGAAATCTGCAGAAAGTAAACAAAGAGAATTCTCAAAGTGAGAATGAAACAGAATTCCTCCAATCTCACTCAAGATTCAAAACAGAAAAGAAAACTAAAACTATCTATTCCTAATGCTCCCTATTGGAGCCCACCTCCCTAGTGAGATGGAATTGATGCCTTTATATAGGCTTTACAAAGTCAAAATGAAAATGAAATTAAAACAAATTACAATAAAAATCCTAATCTCATTGATCCTTGTGCCTTTGAGAGATGATAATGGGCTTAGCTTGCTTTGGATTTGAGGAGAAATGGGTTTGGTTGGCCTTGATTCAATTTGGAGAGGAATTGAATTTAAATGGAATTTTGGTTGGATTTTGGCCCATGAGTGTTTGCTCCCAGGAGGCTGCCCTGCCCTTGTGGAGGGCAGAGCAGGGAAACCTTGGGTGGGGATCCTGCTCGTGTGTGTGACGAATTGATTTTTGACGGTTTAGAATTTCTCAAATAAAATCTCGTCGAAGTATAGTTTCTAAACCAAGCAATAATCCTTTCATACAAAAAGTTGTTTGTCACTAAAACAAACCCCCTAAATTTATAAACCGAAGTATTCAAACCTCGGGTCGTTCTCCCTAGGAATTGTAATGAAGTGTCTTGTTATTGGTTGTGAATTATATTTGGGGTTTTTAAGCTTTTGGACAAGAAGTATAAATGGCAAAGAAAATAAACTAACAACTAACAAAGTTCTTGGCAAGATATGAGAACTAGAAGTCCTATCCTAGTTATCCTCCTCAATTGTGATGACAAATTGTCCATTGCTCCCACTTAGTTAACCTCTAACCATGGAGGAAATTCAAGTGGATGAATCAATTTGATTCCTCAAATCCTAATCAACTCCTAAAGGAAAGACTAGCTTTAGAGGCATTCAAATCAATTAGCAATCTCTCCAATTATCAATCAACAAAGGAATTAGATAACTCAAGAGTTACTAATTACTCTACCTAGGCCAAGAGGAACAAAATCTACACTAAAACTAAAAGAGACATTTCAACAAACACATAGAGTGCAATAGAAGTAAACATTATTAAATGCAAGAATTAAAGGAATCTATAACTACAAAAACAAGAGATCAACAATGGAAGGGCAAAGAAGACACATTTATTATGAATTACCTCTTATTGAATTGGAAGAATGTAGAAAGAACAATACTAGATCTACAACAAAATGTAATAACAACATAAAGGAAATTACAACAAAAGAATAGAAGAAGATGAATGTAGCAACAAAGAATTGAAAGGTAGAAGTAGAAGAAAGCAAAGATTAAAACCTAGATCTAAGAACTAATCCTAATCCTAATCCTAATTCTAGAGAGAAGTGAGAGCTTCTCTCTCTAGAAACTACTTCTAAAACTAAACTATGACTAATGGCTAAAAGTTAGTTGATTCCTCTTCAATCCTTGGCTTAAATATCATCAGAAATGAGTTGGATTGGGCCCACAAGGCTTCTAAAATCGCTGGCCACATGTTGCATTAAGTGAACCAGATGGCAGCAACGGCGCGTGCGCGTACTATGCGCGTGCGCGCCACCATACGTGTAGCAACTATGGCAAATCTTATATCATTTCGAAGCCCCGGATGTTAGCTTTCTAACCCAACTGGAACCGCATCATTTGAACCTCTGTAGCTCAAGTTATGGCCGTTTAAGTGCGAAGAGGTTGGCTTGACAGCTTTCCGGTTCTTTCATTTCTTCATGAGTTCTCCAACTTTTCATGCTTCTTTCTTCATTCTCTTGATCCAATCTTTGCCTCCTAAACCTTAAGTCACTTAACAAACATATCAAGGCATCTAATGGAATCAAGGAGAATTAGATTTAGCTATTTTAAGTCCTAAAAAGCATGTTTTCACTCTTAAGCACAATTAAAGGAGAATGTACAAAACCATGCTATTTCATTGGATAAATGTGGGTAAAAGGTCATAAAATCCCTTAAATCAAGCACAAGATAAACCCTACAAATGGGGTTTGTCAACCTCCCCACACTTAAACCAAGCATGTCCTCATGCTTAAGCCAAGAGAAAGCAAAGGGCATCAACATTTATTCAATGTAAATAAACTATATGCAACCTAAACTATATGCAACTAAATGCGAAATGGTTTTACCTACTTGGTTAAAAATAAATCAATCTCCGAGACATATATGCACAAGTAGGGCCAAGATCATATAACGATTCATGAGTCCTACCAATTGAAGTATAAACATGAAGTTCACATAGACTTGCAAGAAGAACGCTCGTGAAAGCCGGGAATCAAGGGATTGAGCATCGAACCCTCACCGGGAGTGTTTGCACTCTAGTCGCTCAGTGTTTGGGGTTGATTCTCTCAATTCTCCTCTAATCATGCTTTCCAAGATTTGTTTTTCATCTAACAATCAACAATTATTCAATGAATGCATACATGTATCATGAGGTCTTTTCTTTAGGTTGTAATGGGGCTAGGGTCAAGGTAGGATCATATATGGCTAGTGGACTTAGGATTTGAATCTTTGATTAACTTAAACTTTCCCACCTAACCTATTGTTCATACCCTGACCGAGCTCCCCCAACTCGGAAGATCATAGAAGGTCCGACCTCGTCCCAAGGCCCACGCCTGAGGTCGGACCTCGGACAAATAAGCTAAAGAAGGCCCATCAGAAGGAACGAAGCCCAAAACCTAAAGGCCGAAAAGGCCTAAAGAAAGGCGGTTCCACAAAGATAGGGATAAAACTCCCAAAAGATAAGATAAGATAAGAATATCTTATCCAGGGAAGATCACAGCCAACTACTATAAATACACTGGAGCACCCAGGTATAACTCATACTCTAATTCTACTCAATATCTGCTTGGACCCATGCTAACTTAAGCATCGGAGTGTCATTGCAGGTACAACCACCAGCCGCTCAGCGCATCAAGCTCGGGTCACAGAACCCTCACCAAGACGTCCGAGCTACTCGTTTCAGGTAACCCCCGGAACATTGGCGCCGTTGCCGGGGACCTGGAAGTCATCCCTCTACCATGGCGGACGACCCCTCCAACAATGACCGCGCGGCATCAGAACAAGAGGAGGAAGTTGACACCGGAGAACGACCGGACAGCCCTCTATCACCACGCACTCCAGGAGGAAACAAACAGAATCACCCAAAGACGTCACTCCCAAACAAAGATCCACGAAATCCCGAAAAAGAAAAGAGCTCGGAAATTCTAGAAGCAGTCCGGGCACAACAAAACCGACTAAAATAACTCGAAGAGGACATAAAGAAGCAAAAAGAAACTGAACAAGATCTGAGAAGGGAAGCTCGCAAGCGCAGAGAATTAGAAGAAAAACTGCGGAAAATAGAGGCCAACCTGAAAGATCGGTCAGACCGCGGCCCCACCCCCGAAGGCAACCATGATCCCTTCACACAAGAGATCATGAAGGAGAAGGTACCGCGAAACTTTAAACCACCCGATATGGATCTCTACGACGGCACCACCGACCCAAGTCACCACCTCAGCAACTTCAGAAGCAGAATGTACCTAGTCGACGCCTCCGACGCGATTCGGTGCAAAGCCTTCCCCACCACTCTCACCAAATCAGCCATGAAGTGGTTCGACAACCTGCCACCTAGATCAATCACCAGCTTCGAAGACCTACCCAAAAAATTCCTAACAAGATTCTCCATTCAAAAGG